>NC_090267.1:309510338-309821020 GCF_040414725.1 Anabrus simplex | reverse complement strand
AGTTGATCAAAAGCCTGCTGGGGCCAAGGTTGTTAACCTGGATATGCCCAAAATGGTATTTTTTGAGAATCAACTTATAGCTTTCAGCGTTTGTTATGTGTGTATGCAGAGCCCCGAGAAACTTTTTGTTTTTGTTTTTTGTAATTTGACATATAACTTTTGAAGAAAAGGTTGTGCCATATATGGCATGCTGGGCAGTAGTGCTGTCTTTCATTTCATTTATTGAAATTTGATGTTATTGTTCATTTGGCATATTAATTTCTATTATCCCATACTTTCATTTGTAAATCATTGGTATACATGGTTTTCTTCTGTTTTTCTGGAACTATTGATCGAATGTTTGGTGTTAGGGATGATTTTGTAGTGGTTGTAAATGACCAAGTTGTTCATTTTAGGAAGACATTTAAAAAAATACAAAATTGTATAAGCTACCCAGATCACTTACTGTATCTTGAGACAGACAGACAGACCATATGAGGAATTATAGCAGTGGTATGTACAAATAAAAAACATGTGTTCATCTGATTACTGCACTAATGATGATGTTTTGAAAGGTAAGTACACACTACTTATTACCTCTGCGTTTACACATAAACCTACATTGCACTTGATGCACTGGAATCTAGACCTCGTAGGGCAAGTTTCTGCGCTCACACATCATCTTCTCTTTGCTTCTGGAATTATAGAAGACAATAATGCATTCCATTGTACCAGAGTTCCTGCACTGCATCATTTCTGTAGTGTGTGCTGTAAATCTGGACAATTGCTCATTGAAAATCAAGGTGAGAAATGCCTTCTCTAGAGATGCGTTTTAGTACCCATGCATTGAGAGTTCCTACATCGATGAGCCACCCAAAAATTCCGTACCATCACTTTTTCCTTGTATTCTGATGCTCACATCTGTCAAGTTATGACCCATACAATCAGTACCTTCCATACGCATACTGTATTGAGAAATCATGTATGGCTGAGACACTTCACTTTCCAAATAAGTAGAGTATTTTCTGGAATGCAGTCCCCTAGAAGGTTGTATGTACCCATAAATGTTAAACACAACTGCCTCCTATCAAACCAGTTTGTAATTTTGCAAACACACCTAATATAATCAGAAGGAATACTTTCCTAGATCTTACAGCAACACATGTCAAGCTAACTGACCTGTAATTATGCTCTTTTTGTTTATCACCTTTCTTTTGTACACAGGGGCTGTTATAGCAACCTTCCATTAATTTGGTATGACTCCTTCATGCAAAATAAATATTTCAGATATAGAGCTATATCCCAACCTGTTGCCTAAAGTACATCCCAAGAAATCTTATCAAACCCAACTGCTATTCTAGCTTTCAATTTTTGTATCTTTTTGTAAATGTCTTCATTCTCATAAATAAATTTCAGTACTTTGCCAGTATTAGTCACCTCCTCTATCTGGACATAATCCTTAACTCTTTGAAGCACAATATGTGTATTTGTTGTGAAAAAGTCCAAGACATGTTTACAGTTCTTCTTTGTGCACTTAGCAGAATATCATAATAATGATTTTGAATTTTTTAGTGTTTTTGATGTGGGCGGTATAAGGTGATATATACCATATAACATACGCCTGTGCCAGTTGGACTGTGTCAATTTAAACCAGTATATGCTAGTATATACGTTTTACTATTATTTTACCTGTTCTAAACCTTAGTTTAATGCAATAATGAATTTAAATTAATTATATTCATTTATGGCAGAAAGGATAACAACAACAACAACAACACAATACACAAATAAAATAAATCAAACACAAAAATAGATATTTCATAAAAATGTTGCAATGCTTCTCTAATTATGAGCATTGCTATCCTAATATTTGTGAAAAATCTTGGACACATGTTTCATTTTTACTGAAGTTTTACAATGGAGTATTACATTTTTAGCACATCCACATGGTTCAAACTTGCTTGTTCTCCATGCTGCATTTTGCACAGCGCCATGCTGTTGAGTGCTCTGGTTATTCAGTTGAACTCTGTAGAACATGTGGCATATGTTTCTCTATCTGAACTTCATTTCTACTTTCTAGGTGATTGTTTTTTTTTGCAAGAATCAACGTTAGCTTATAATCCCCACTGTCCATATGTACGTGGTACAAGCATGGTGGTAGATAAAACATACCACCCACTTTTCCCAAGTGAGATATATAAAAATTCTAAAGTAAATTGAAATGATTATCACTTACATTTTAGGTCTGATATCTAGCAAATTGTTCTGCGGAAATAAACAGCACAAAGGTAGGTTTATAGAGCCACAATTTGATAAACAACAGCAGGTGACACACTGAGGTTCATTACTCTGAAGTAAGTATATACTCTAATATGTAATGCGTCAGACGTTGATTTAGAAGATTTTTACACGAAAATTGAAGCAGCCCTATCATACACCAAACCATCTGAGATAAACATTGTGATGGGTGATTTCAATGCTAAAGTCGGCCATGGCCAACGGGCTGATGTATTTGATGACTACAGATTAGGAGCAAGCAATCCCCGAGGTGATCGACTGGTCCAGATGTAATACCAATATAGTTGGTCTGTTATTGGACATTATAAATTTTCCAGCTAACTCATTCCTGATTGCCAGTGTTTCACCCCTTGTGCTAAATTGGGCTCATCAGTTGGTAAACCATTTACTCATTCGGGACAAATATTTCTGATTCCCTACGGAAGCAACATCTATATCACATGGTCCAGATGTGCCAGGAAGAGGGCATTATTATAGGAAACACATATTTCTAGCTACCTCCATGTTGTTTCTATACGTGGACCTCAAATGCTGACAGCAGTGTTAAGAACCAGATTGATTACATCACAATTAACAAGTGGTTCAGAAGTTCTATGAGATGTGTGAAAACATACCCTGGTGCCGATATCAACCCAGACCATAGCCTACTGTTTGCTTCTATGAATCTCAGGCTGAAGAAATGCCATTTAAAGGGTAGTTTTAGTCGGATTGAGATTCAGAAACTTCAAGATCAAACACTGAAGGATGAATTTCAGTCAGCCCTACATGTAAAACTTGTGGAAGTTCAAAACAGTGTGACCGGGCGAGTTGGCCGTGCGCGTAGAGGCGCGCGGCTGTGAGCTTGCATCCGGGAGATAGTAGGTTCGAATCCCACTATCGGCAGCCCTGAAAATGGTTTTCCGTGGTTTCCCATTTTCACACCAGGCCAATGCTGGGGCTGTACCTTAATTAAGGCCACGGCCGCTTCCTTCCAACTCCTAGGCCTTTCCTGTCCCATCGTCGCCATAAGACCTATCTGTGTCGGTGCGACGTAAAGCCCTAGCAAAAAAAAAACAGTGTGAATGTAAATGATGATGAAGGCACTTGGAATCACATCAAATGTGCAATTAATGACATAAGTCAAGTAAAATTAAGGGATGCTGGAAGAAGGAAATACAAGCTGCAGATAACAGAAGAAATTCTGAAGCTGATGGACCAGAGAAGGTCTTTTAAGAACAAAGATCCTGTTAAGTACAAATGTTTGCAGAAGTTAATATGACAAAAAATAAGAAATGCAAAAGAATACCAGCTCTCTGAGGAATGCAATGAAATGGAATTACTGAATTCAAAACATGATTTTGTTTCAACATGAACAAGGAAGTGAAACAAGTAACTGGTGCATATAACAAGGAGGGTAGTGGAGTCCTCTGTAATAAGAATGGTGACATCTTAGCGAGCACAGAAGAGGAGGAATATGTAGAAAATCTCTTCTTCGACCACAGAAATGAGGATCATGATGCTTGGGCAGACGATGGTGTGGATATTCCACGTCCAGAAGTAGAGTATGCCATAAGAACAGTGAATGGGAAGGCTCAAGGCCCTGATGAGATGTATGCTGAGATACTGAAACTGCTTGAGGAAGAAGAATCCCTTTCATTATTAGTTCACTTATTCAGCAGTATTCATCGCAGTGGAACCATTCCTCGTGACTGGCTCAAATCAACTTTCGTAATATTGCCTATGAAAGCCAATGCAAAATTCTGCAATGAATATAGAACAATTAGTTTGATGAGCCATGTTCTGAAAGTATTCCTATAGGTCTTGCACTCGATTTATCATAAATGTTAGGAAAATATCGGAACCTCACAGTTTGGCTTCAGACATGATTTTGATACTAGAGAGGCATTATTCAGTCTGCAGGTATTAGTCCAATGGTGCCGAGATGTCAATGTCAGTGTTTTTGCTTGTTTCATCAACTATGAAAAAGCCTTCGATACAGTCCGCCATGACGAACTTATGAACATTCTTCGAGAATTAGGTCTTGATGTGTGGGACACCCATATTTTTGGTAATCTCTACTGGAACCAGAGTGCTGGCATAAGAGTTGATGTCTTGGAAGATGTCTCAGTTATGAAAGGAGTTTGCCAAGGCTGTATTCTTTCACCCATGCTTTTTTAACATCTATTCAGAAAATATTTTTTGAGATGCTCTTTACAGAAAGACTCAAGGAGTGCTACATGCAGCCATTCTCCAGGATCTACAGGAACTGTTTAATGCTGTCACTGAAGCCAGCAGAGCCATGGGCTTCAGGCTTAATGTAAAGAAGACCAAGTGGATGGTTATAAGCAGGAAAGAAGATGGCATTCGAGGTAATCTCACAGCAGCAAAGGACTAGATTGCAAGAGTGGCAACATTTAAATACCTGGGATGTCACGTCAATGATGGCTGGGACCTTACTCATGAGATCTGATGCAGAATTGAGCAGGCCAGAACTTCTTTTCATAGACTTAGAAAACTTTTGACAAGCCGTAACCTTTCCATTACACTACGGGCACGACTACTCCGGTGGTACATTTTCAGCATTCTGTTATACGATGTTGGGGCATGGACACTAACTGAGACCATGTGCAAGAAGTTGCAAGCATTTAAAACGTGGACAAACTGAAGGATTTTGAAGATGCCTTGGACAGCTAAAATGACCAATATAGAACTTTTGCACCGTATGAACAGAGAACCAGAAATCCTCACTACCATCAAGAGAAGAAAGCTAGAATACTTTGGTCATATGATGCAGAACAGTAAATACCATCTTCTGACTCCAAGGGAAAAATTAATCGAATACGTGGTCCACGGGGAAGTAGGACATCGTGGCTCGGCAACATGAGCCAGTGGTTTGGGATGACAAAGCTTACTCTGTTCAGAACAGCTATGAACAAACAATAGATCATGCTACTGATAGCCAACGTTCTGCAAGGATGTGGCACGTGAGGCTGTTTACATTTTTATTTTCCATTTTGCACTGATCATAATTATTATTTATTTTTTAACTCTCTCCCATGCCTCTCTTAACTACCTAATAGTTCTACTTTTACAACCTTCTTATCTGTTTCATTTATTTTTAACTGTGACAAAACAGCTTTGTGATCACTTACACCATCTATTACTGTTCAGATCACAAATGATGAGGTAATGAGGTGAATGGGAAAGAGATAGGAAATACTGAATACTGGTAAAACCAGAAGGCTGCATTATCTTGGTTATTTAATGTGATTAGAGAAATATCATTTACTAGAGCTGGTCATGCTAGGGGAGATAAAAGACAAAAGAAGACTGGGAAGAAGACATATTTCTTGGGTTGATAATCTGAAAACACTGAGGAGGAGGAGGCTCATCAGTGTATAATCTTGCCTAGTTCTATTTACTTTTGAACATTAAATCGTGGGTCTTGAAAGTGTTGTTTAATGTACTTTTGGAATTATAGCCTATCATAGGTCTGTAAAGTGTTGTTGAAATTAATCAATGTATAATGCTGCTTATTGTGTTTAACCATATTCTATTAATATTGATTGATTGATTGATTGATTGATTGATTGATTGATTGATTGATTGATTGATTGATTGATTGATTGATTGATTGATTGATTGATTGATTGATTGATTGATTGATTGATTGATTGATTGATTTAGACTTTTAGGTATTGGTACCTCTTCTAATTCTAAATAGTGGATGAAACAAATAAGAAAGGACTTATTAAAACCAGTGATATCTATTCAGCAGACAGATTACAATGTAATGAATCAATCATTAATTGAATAATGCAGAATTATTCCAAACTTTTTATGAGGAGTGTATTTCTGTGTTGGCAACTAATCCCCCATGTTTTGTGTGTCTTGGGATTGGTTCCTGCAGGTAAAGGCCCTCGTATGAAGATGACTTTAGCCAGGCTTATGGGGCTTCATACATTATCAGGTACAGTACCTTTAAAGAGTCATTTTTAAGTAACAAAAAAATCCAAGTATGCTGGTGTCGGCATTTATTCTGAGGCTCATGAATGTTTTGGTACTATGTTGACAAGGTAGGAAAATGAACTGGGAAGTGCTGTGGTTCATGATAGATCTAACTGAAAATTGTATTTGCAACCTTGAATATTATGAACAATTTCTTGTCAATGATGTTCTTAAGATGATGTATTCATAATCATACACTGTTAGTAAAAATCTCATTACAAGTCTCTTATGATTGCAAGATTTAGTTACGTTAGCCTACATGCTTGCTTGCTTGCTTGCTTTTGTTTAAGTAGTTCTTTTATATTGGTGGCATAATAAACAAGTTTATTTTGAGGATAACTTACTTATATTTGGACATAGTAGATGCTTTTTAGCTTTTAGTGCTAAAAGCATGCTTTGAAATGCTTAGAAACTTACATATTATACATAAATTTGATTACTTCTGTTTTTCTTTGTCTGTTTAAATTCCCTTAGATGTGTTTCTCTCTCACAGCACACACTATAAGATGATTATAAGGTAGAAGAGTTTATTCTTCAAAACCAGTAAAGTTTTCCCTTTATAAAATATCTGTCCCTTTCTTTTACCAACAGTCATTAAAATTCAAGGAGAGTACAATGAATAGAAGCACTAGAGTTCATTCTCACTGAGCGAGTTGGCTGTACAGTTTGGACCATGTAGCTCTGTGTTTGTATTTGAGATATCTTGGATTCAAACCCCACCATCATTTTTACACTAGGCAAAGTGGGGTTGTACTTTAATTAAGACCAGCTGCTTCCTTCCTGGTCCCAGCCCTTTCCTACTCCATCAATGCCAAAAATATATCTGAGTCATTGTTATGTTTAACCACTAGCAAGAATGAATGAATTAATAAATTAAAATAATAAATTGTAGTTCGTTCTTCTGCATTAGACTCTTTTGGTCCTTGTATGGGTTGAGGGTTGTGAAACCCTTCTCAGCAACTTCACAGGATTACCCATTAATCAGCTAAGATCACCAGACTGAATGTAGAGAATTTAACCTGTGTTGAAAGTGAGTGACAAGGATAAACACTGATTCTGTAATTCATTTTTCTCATTTGTCTACTACACAGGTTTGCTAACTGACTACTTGGAGGTTAATACATTTAGGCTCTGTTGTCATATGTATATCGAGGCAGCACACAATCTGTATATATGTAAAACAATATTACTCTGGGTTACTCATATTCAGAGTATACTTGACAGTCACAAAATATATTAAATGTAAACATATGAAAATAAGGACTTTTAAAAAGGAATCAAAGTCAAGATCCATCTTGGATGCAATATCATGTGTACAGTGACTATATATTCAGTTATGGCTAGAATCCTCCTCTGCGAACCATGTGACCTTGACGCGGTGGGGAGGCTTGCGTGTCCCAATGATGCAGATAGCCGAGCCGCAGGTGCAACCATATCGGATGGGTATCTGTTGAGAGACCAGACTAACGAATGGTTCATCGAAAGGGGGGTAGCAGCCTTTCGGTAGTTGCAAGGGCGGCAGTCTAGATGATTGATACGGCCTTGTAATAATACTCAACATGGCTTAGCTGTGTTGATACTGCTACACGGCTGAAAGCAGCGGGAAACTACAGCCATAACTACCTCCCGAGGACATGCAGCTCTCTCTGTATGAATGATGTACTGATGATGGCTTCCTCCCGGGTAAAATATTCTGGAGGTAAACTAGTCCCCCATTCGGATCTCCGGGTGGGGACTACACGAGAGGGGGCGATCATCAGGAAGATGGATACTGACATTCTACGAGTCGGAGCGTGGAATGTTAGAAGTTGAATCGTTGTGGTAAGTTAGAGAATCTGAAAAGGGAGATGTATAGGCTAAAGTTAGATGTAGTTGGTATAAGTGAAGTACGTTGGCAGGAAGAACAGGATTTTTGGTCAGGCGACTACCGAATTATCAACACGAAATCAAACAGGGGAAATGCAGGAGTTGGTTTAATAATGAATAAGAAAATAGGGCAGCGGATAAGCTACTACGACCAGCATAGTGAAAGAATTATTGTCGTCAAGATAGACACCAAACCAATGCCCACCACAATAGTGCAGGTCTATATGCCTACTAGTTCACCGGATGATGAAGAAATTGAAAGAATATATGAGGAGATAGAAGATTTAATACAATATGTAAAAGGTGACGAGAATCTAATTGTGATGGGAGACTGGAATGCAGTGGTAGGCAAAGGAAAAGAAGGTAGTACAGTAGGAGAATTTGGATTGGGACAAAGGAACGAAAGAGGAAGTCGGCTGGTTGAATTCTGCACTGATCATAATTTAGTCCTTGCCAATACTTGGTTCAAACACCACAAACGATGGCTGTATACGTGGACGAGACCTGGCGACACAGGAAGGTATCAAATAGACTTAATTATGATTAGGCAGAGATTCAGAAACCAGGTGTTGGATTGCAAAACTTTCCCAGGAGCAGACGTGGACTCTGACCACAACTTGTTGGTCATGAAATGCCATCTGAAGTTGAAGAAATTGAAGAAAGGAAAGAATGCAAAAAGATGGGATCTAGGCAAGTTGAAAGAAAAGAGTGTGAGGGATTGTTTCAAGGAACATGTTGCACAAGGACTAAATGAAAAAGCTGAAGGAAACACAATAGAAGAAGAGTGGAGAGTCATGAAAAATGAAGTCAGTAGGGCTGCTGAAGAAATGTTAGGAAGGAAGGAAAGATCAACTAAGAATCAGTGAATAACTCAGGAGATACTAGACCTGATTGATGAACGACGAAAATACAAGAATGCTAGAAATGAAGAGGGCAGAAAAGAATACAGGCGATTAAAGAATCAAGTGGATAGAAAGTGCAAGGTGGCTAAGGAAGAATGGCTGAAGGCGAAGTGCAAGGATGTCGAAGGCTGTATGGTCCTGGGAAAGGTAGATGCTGCATACAGGAAAATCATGGAAACCTTTGGAGAAAGGAAATCTAGGTGCATGAATATTAAGAGCTCAGATGGAAAGCCACTTCTAGTGAAAGACAAAGCAGAAAGATGGCAGGAGCATATCCAACAGTTGTATCAAGGTAACGGTGTAGATAATTTGGTTCTGGAACATGAAGAGGCTGTTGATGCTGATAAAATGGGAGACCCAATTTTGAGGTCAGAGTTTGACAGAGCTGTGAGTGACCTAAATAGGAACAAGGCACCTGGAATTGATGATATTCCTTCTGAATTACTGACTGCCTTAGGAGAAACCAGCATGGTAAGGTTATTTCATTTAGTGTGCAGGATGTATGAGACAGGAGAAGTCCCATCCGATTTTCGGCAGAATGTTGTTATACCTGTTCCCAAGAAAGCCGGTGCTGACAGGTGTGAAAACTACCGCACCATTAGTTTAGTATCTCATGCCTGCAAAATTTTAACACGTATTATTTACAGAAGAATGGAAAAACAAGTTGAAGCTGAGCTGGGAGAAGATCAATTTGGCTTCAGAAGAAATGTAGGAACACGTGAAGCAATCCTGACTTTACGACTGATCTTAGAGGATCGAATCAAGAAGGACAAGCCCACGTACATGGCATTCGTAGATCTGGAAAAGGCATTCGATAATGTTGATTGGAACAAGCTATTTATGATTCTGAAGATGATAGGGATCAAATACCGAGAACGAAGAATTATCTACAACCTGTATAAAAATCAGTCTGCAGTGATAAGAATCGAGGGCTTTGAAAAAGAAGCAGCAATCCAGAAAGGAGTGAGGCAAGACTGCAGTTTGTCCCCTCTCCTTTTCAATGTTTACATAGAACAGACAGTAAATGAAATCAAAGAGAAATTTGGAAAGGGAATCACAGTCCAAGGAGAGGAAATCAAAACCTTGAGATTTGCCGATGATATTGTTATTTTATCTGAGACTGCAAAAGATCTCGAGAAGTTGCTGAATGCTATGGATGAAGCCTTGGGTAAGGAGTACAAGATGAAAATAAATAAGTCCAAAACAAAAGTAATGGAGTCCAGTCGAACGAAGGCAGGTGATGTAGGAAATATTAGATTAGGAAACGAAGTCTTAAAGGAAGTAGATGAATATTGTTACTTAGGTAGTAAAATAACTAACGATGGCAGAAGTAAGGAGGACATAAAATGCAGACTAGCACAAGCAAGGAAGAGCTTTCTTAAGAAAAGAAATTTGCTCACTTCAAACATTGATATCGGAATTAGAAAGATGTTTTTGAAGACTTTCGTGTGGAGCGTGGCATTGTATGGAAGTGAAACATGGACGATAAGTAGCTCAGAAAGAAAGAGAATAGAAGCTTTTGAAATGTGGTGTTACAGAAGAATGCTGAAGGTGAGATGGATAGATCGAATCACGAATGAAGAGATACTGAATCGAATTGGTGAGATTAGATCGATTTGGCTAAATTTGACGAGAAGAAGAGACAGAATGATAGGACACATCTTAAGACACCCAGGACTTGTTCAGTTGGTTTTTGAAGGAAGTGTAGGTGGTAAGAACAGTAGGGGTAGACCAAGGTATGAATATGACAAACAGATTAGAGCAGATGTAGGATGCAATAGTTACGTAGAAATGAAAAGGTTAGCACATGCTAGGGTGGCATGGAGGGCTGCATCAAACCAGTCTATGGACTGATGACTCAAACAACAACAACATGGCTAGAATAAATTTGTTACTTCCATCAACCTGTCAGATTCTATCGTGGGCTTTGACATTATGAAAGTGACTGAGGTATGAGCAGTGTTGATGTCATTTGATGTGCAGCCAGTCCCTGTACTGCATATTGTGAAGGTATAGCTTGTGAAATGAGTTTTTGTATATATATCAGTGGGCTTGGCAAATGGAATCTACCTCACTCATTTCTCTAGCGTGCCTTTTAGATGATGCCCAGAGTTAGTGCTGAAGACTGAATATACACACAAGAAGAGTCAGTGATAACTGCAAGGCCAAAGCAAAACGGAAGCTTGCTTGCCATTGATGCTTTCATGGCCCGTACTTATAGACATGATAATGTATAGGCTTTTGGGCTTATGCCGTGTCAAGAATATAAGGTGAAATTCTTAACGTTTTGCAAAGCTCTGCCTATACATTATCATGTCCAGAAGCTTGCTTATTACTTGACGCAAATCAGCGTTGAAACTAGTTCCAAGTACAAATACATGTTATAAATAAACTATAACATTTTTGTATTGAAAAGGTGGACCATTTTAAGTTTTCCTATCATCCTTTCTCACTTCAATACGGACAAAAATGAAATTCCTAGGTTTAAATATTACTTGTCATTACTTCATAAACCATTTGTCATGAAATCTTAATTTCAGAAAGTGACTTCCATTTCAAACATCACTCTTGCATTAACTGTGATTCAAACTGACTACCGTTCTGTTACTAAGCTTCAAACCCAGTGGCAAGTAAAATTGAACTTTTCCATAGATATTATTTTTGATACATTAATTGCCAAGAATGGCTGACTGGGTTTTGTATACTTCGTATCATCTTCTGGACAGTTTATACTGTAAGTAAAGGAAGATATCATTACATATTAGGAAAGCTAGAGTTATGAAGGATTGTACAGATTATGAGATTTACAAAATGGAGTAAATAGGTTTTTTCCTCTGTAATTTCTGACAATTCTTGGTAGTGAAGAGTGGTCAGTAATCAGGGATAAGGTGAGAAAATAGTAAAGGTAGTGATTGTTGTTTCAAGGAGAAAGACAATAAGAAAATAATTCTTTCTGAACACAAAACATGGTACAGTATCAATTTCAGTAAGCATTCTGAGAGAATTTCAGAGGCGACTTACTGGTAATTAAGCTCACACTAGCTCTGCTATCTCATGTACGCAGCCAGCTTTTGGCAGGAAGGAAAGAAAGAAAAGAAAGGAGGAAAGAAAGAAAGCAAGCAAGCAAGCAAGCAAGCAAGCAAGCATATTGTTAAATGTACGGTAGTCACTTCTTATGTAAAGTAATGGATTGTGTTCCCCATCTTGCATGCACTGCTAATATCTGCAAGTAAAAGTTTCCATTGCTTTGATACAGTTTGCCTTCAGAATTTAATGAAATATAGTGGTGTATATTTCATTTTAACTCTTCTTCGGTTTGAGGGTTTTATCTGTCTTCTTTGGGTGCCTTCACCATTAATGAAGGTTGACTACAATCTTAGTGAAGTTAGTTCAGTATATTGTTTTTCTCATTTATTTATTTATTTATTTATTTATTTTATGCCTTTGTATGTGGCGAAGTTAGTGCTCACGGCCCTCTCTTACACTTAACCACTACGTACAGTACATAATCACATACTTTAGTAAAATAACATTAGCAGACCCTAGGAGCTACTTAAATTTATGGAGTAATATTATAACAGATTATAATTGTTATTTTTAATGATTAATATTATCTAGCCTATCTACATCTACATCACCTAACAATAGTTCTAAATCATAATTGCACTCATACACACTAACATTCATACAAGCTGGTCACGTATTTAAGAGGAAATCTCGACAAGACCGTTTAAATGAGACTGTTGAAGTGCTATTACGTATACTGACAGGGAGTGTGTTCCATAGCCTTGCCCCAGACACTGAGAAAGAGTGGCTGTATACAGATGAATGATTAACAGGTATCATAAGCTCACACTAGCTCTGCTATAAGGGTAGAAGTCGATCTGGTATTATGTCCATGGAAAGATGAGAGGAAGTTAAAATGTGAGGATAGGTATTCAGGTGTAGATTCGTTCAGAAGTCGAAAAATTAGTGTCGCAGTATGTAAATTCCTTAGTTGATCAATTTTCAGCCAGGATAGCTTCTCATAATAAGGGGAAATATGTGTCCTAAAGTTCAAAGAAAATATAAATCGTATGCAAGAGTTCATTGCCCTTTGAAGTTTCATAGTTTGTTCTGCAGTTGCATCGGTTAATACGACATCACAGTAATAAATTATTGGAAAAATGAGGGTTTGAATAAGTTTTATTTTCATGCTGTGTGGAAGAATAGATTGTTTCATTTTTAGGGGGTGAAGAGATGCATATACTTTTCTGCAGACACTTGTTATATGGTCATTCCAGTTTAAGTGTCATTCATGACAACGCCTAGGTTTTTTACAGACTTCTGAAAAGGTATAGCTTCACCACAGAGCATGAGGTTAGGCTGCTGTATGATGTTTAGCATATTTAAAAGTCTAGATTGTCCTATTATGATTGCTTGCGTTTTCTTCGGGTTGATTAATAGGCAGTTATCTTTAGCATACGAGCTAATTGAATTTAAAGTCGAGTTCATATGGTGGATTGCTTTGTCAATGTCAGGGACCTTAAAGTGTGAGTATATCTGAAGATCGTCGGCATAAAGATGATAGTTGCAGTCGTTCAGATGAGAAGAAATGTCATTAATATAGATTAAGAATAAAAGAGGTCCAAGAATAGACCCTTGGGGAACGCCAGATAGCTTAGTCCTCCATTCTGTAGTCTTCATGTTTGATACAACTTGCTGTCGTCTGTTTTTGAGGTACGAGCCCAAGAGCTGAATAGCAGAATGAGCCATGTGAAGTTTTTGTAACTTAGCTAACAGTATGTCTATATTTACAGTGTCAAACGCACTGCTAAAGTCTAGAAGGATAAGTATAGTCAGTTTTTGATCGTCCATAGCCCGTCTAATGTCGTCCGTGATTTTGATTAGTGTAGTTGCAGTACTGTGTCCTTTCTTAAAACCAGACTGTAAGGGATCAAGTACAGAATGTTTTTCCAAGTATTTAACAATTTGTTTATGCATGTTTCTGAATTCATTTCTAATCAGTTTCATATGTTTCTCAGACATTAGTGTCTTTCTCGACCCCATCATCGATTTTGACTTGCAATATCAGTTTTAGTAGGTAGTCCCTGTGATTCCTCATAATTTGTCGTAAGTAGGCAGTCTTACTCTTCTTGATCATGCTAACTAGCTCACGATCCTTCTTCATGTGCTTCAGTACCACTGCATTGGAGATGTGATCTGTTCTTGAAATCCACAGCATCCTTCAGAAGATCTTGGAAAACTTCCACTCTGCTTACGGTATTGCTCTTCAGTGTCTGTCTCAGCACCACATAGAAGAATTGAATTTGCATAGGCTTCCCATATTTTAAAAAAATGCATAAGTCATTTCTATCCTTGCACAGATTTTTAAGTCTGGGTTTAGATCTTCAGTGACCTAACAGGCAACTTGTCTGCTGTGAATGTTCAAATAGACCCATGTGTCATGAGTTCTACTGACAGCCAAAATATTTGCCTTTATGGTATATTGTAGACCCTCAGGATTGCCAGCAAAGATGACTGTGTCATCTGCGTATCTTAAGTTAGTTAGCAATCTACAGGTAACCTTCATTCCATCTTCTGCCCCTCGGAATATTGTTTTGAAGATCTGCTCAGAATACTAGGCGGACAGTTATGAAGATAACACATGTGTGTCTCACACCCCATTTTATGCAGGTTATGTATGTCTGTGAGTAACACACACCCGTGTCTCATGCCCTGTTTTATCCAGGTTAAGTATATATCTGAGTTTTCAAGCCTTGCTGAAGCCTCTTGCTGCTGGTTTAGATTGCTGGTGAAGATCACATCTTTGCTTCTAGTCCTTTAATGTCCAGAGTGTGCATCAAGTTGGAATGCTTGACAAACTGAAAGCCTGAGCGTAATCTACGAAGCACATGTATTCAACTTTTGTTTGATCCCTGCAGTTTTGCAGAAGTGTCAGTAAGCTGATCAAGACCTCTCATGTCCTAAAGCCTTTACAGAAGCTGAGTTGTTCATCACCTTTGTCTGTGTCACATTTTCTGTGTATTCTGTTATGGACTACTTTCAAAAACATTTTGAGAACTTGACTCATCAGTTGGATATTATTACATTTGTTGGCATCTGGTTTCATGGGGATGGGTATGAAAATTGACTTTAACAAGTCTCGTTCAATGTACCCTGACTTGTATATGCTCTTCAATAAGTTCATTAGTAAATAAATATTGCCATTGATGCTTTCACGGCCCGTACTTATAGACATGATACTGTATAGACTTTTGGGCTTATGCTGTGTCAAGAAAATAAGGTGAAATTCTGTACGTTTGTCAGAGAACTGTGTTTTGCATCCTCAGAAGAAATCTCGACTGGCCACGAGAAAGACTTCTGAAACAATGACTCTTTTAAATTTAGATGTTATAATGGAAGTGGAAATGGTATGTTCATTCGCCACCAGATGGCTCCCAGGACGAGGCACAATGCTAGCATTCAAAGCGGAAGCTGACCAAACCATCAGAAACAGTCTAAACGGTTCACATAACATGTGTACGTAATGTATGACATTGACAGGTGTATGACATAGACACAAGCCTGGAATGAAACATCTGGCGACAAGGAACGTATGAATTTGGAAAACACCAAGATGAAATAACAATAACAATAGCTGGTTTCCCCGTTAGAATTGAAGGGACACCGGCTATCGATTAAGTAATATCTGGTTGCGAACCATTAAGAATTTCCGTAGGTAGTTCCCTTCCCTGTCCTTTCACTATTGTTATTTTGTCTCGGTGTTTTCCAAATTTGTACATTCCTCATCGCCAGATGTTTCATCCCAGGCTTGTGTCTATGTCATACACCTGTCAATGTCATATGTTACGTACACACGTTATGTGAACCACTTAGACTGTTTCTGATGGTTCGGTCAGCTTCCGCTTCGAACGCTAGTATTGTGCCACATCCTGGGAGCCATCTGGTGGCAAATGAACATACCATTTCCACTTCTATTACACTGACTCACAGAGCAAATGCAACACCAAGAAGGAGTGGTTCGAAAGGGATGAAAGTTGGGGAAAAAACAGAGACAGCACGGACGAATAATTGATGTTTATTTCAAACCGATATGCAGGTTACACAATGCGCACGGCATCGACTCAGTAGGATGTAGGACCACCGCGAGCAGCGATGCACGCAGAAACACGTCGAGGTACAGAGTCAATAAGAGTGCGGATGGTGTCCTGAGGGATGGTTCTCCATTCTCTGTCAACCATTTGCCACAGTTGGTCATCCGTACGAGGCTGGGGCAGAGTTTGCAAACGGCGTCCAATGAGATCCCACACGTGTTCGATTGGTGAGAGATCCGGAGCGTACGCTGGCCACGGAAGCATCTGTACACCACGTAGAGCCTGTTGGGAGATGTGAGCAGTGTGTGGGCGGGCATTATCTTGCTGAAACAGAGCATTGGGCAGCCCCTGAAGGTACGGGAGTGCCACCGGCCGCAGCACATGCTGCACGTAGCGGTGGGCATTTAACGTGCCTTGAATACGCACTAGAGGTGACGTGGAATCATACGCAATAGCGCCCCAAACCATGATGCCGCGTTGTCTAGCGGTAGGGCGCTCCACAGTTACTGCCGGATTTGACCTTTCTCCACGCCGACGCCACACTCGTCTGCGGTGACTATCACTGACAGAACAGAAGCGTGACTCATCGGAGAACATGACGTTCCGCCATTCCCTCATCCAAGTCGCTCTAGCCCGGCACCATGCCAGGCGTGCACGTCTATGCTGTGGAGTCAATGGTAGTCTTCTGAGCGGACGCCGGGAGTGCAGGCCTCCTTCAACCAATCGACGGGAAATTGTTCTGGTCGATATTGGAACAGCCAGGGTGTCTTGCACATGCTGAAGAATGGCGGTTGACGTGGCATGCGGGGCTGCCACCGCTTGGCGGCGGATGCGCCGATCCTCGCGTGCTGACGTCACTCGGGCTGCGCCTGGACCCCTCGCATGTGCCACATGTCCCTGCGCCAACCATCTTCGCCACAGGCGCTGCACCGTGGACACATCCCTATGGGTATCGGCTGCGATTTGACGAAGCGACCAACCTGCCCTTCTCAGCCCAATCACCATACCCCTCGTAAAGTCGTCTGTCTGCTGGAAATGCCTCCGTTGATGGCGGCCTGGCATTCTTAGCTATACACGTGTCCTGTGGCACACGACAACACGTTCTACAGTGACTGTCGGCTGAGAAATCACGGTACGAAGTGGGCCATTCGCCAACGCCGTGTCCCATTTATCGTTCGCTACATGCGCAGCACAGCGGCGCATTTCACATCATGAGCATACCTCAGTGACGTCAGTCTACCCTGCAATTGGCATAAAGTTCTGACCACTCCTTCTTGGTGTTGCATTTGCTCTGTCAGTCAGTGTATAATGTGTAAATTTTAAAGAGTCATTGTTTAAGAAGCCTTTCTCGTGGAGAGTCAAGATTTCTTCTGAGGACGCAGAGCACAGTTCTCTGTGAAACGTAAAGAATTTCACCTTATTTTCCTGACACGGCATAAGCCCAAAAGCCTATACAGTATCATGTCTATAAGTAAATATTGTTTTCATTTATCAGCTTCAGGACTTCAGGATAGATGTCCAGATTTGCTGCTCTACTAATATTTAATGATGTTATAACCCTCTGAACTTCACTGGCCAAGATCTCTGGACCAGGAACTCCACTACTGGTCTTTACACTGGTGTCATGCTTCCATGTATGTTCTTCACAAGATTTATCCATTCTTCTTCTATTTCTTTCCATTCAGAGATCAGTCTGTTCTCTTTATAACAGCTGAGTGTGCAGGCAAGTTTTGAAGTTACCTGTGACCCACCTTGATCTTTTTTATATAAATTAAGTAGATCATGTCTTTCCTGCAAGTGTGTAATTTCTTGATACCTTCATTCATCTGTAATTCCTTCTAATTTAATCATATTTTTCTTGTTCTACATCTTCAGATTTTCACCCTAATCTCATGAAGTTCAGTATTTCTTCCATCATTCAGCCCTTTTTAGCTGAACCATTTTTTGTACCCACTGTTAGGGTTCGTGCAACACTTGGGGCATCTTTCAGTGTTTTCCAAAGATCTTCAATTGCATCTTCTTTATTGGATGGTACATGATTATCATTTTTCCTGCTGTCACTGATTTGTCAGAGTTCACTAGTTGGTAAGAGGTATAGAAATGGTATACATGCCGTAAAAATCTACCTCGGCGCAGATGTGGAATCAGACCATTACCCATTAATGACTTAGTTTCCTTCCAACTATCACACCTACATAAATTGGGCAGTGTGATAGCTGGTTGCCAGAATAATACCCAGCTGAACCTCTTACATCAAGTCTTCCTCTTCTAGGCCATCTAAGCTCACTGATTTGAAACACATTCACTCCCAGTCTTTCCATTTTTTTTTTTTGAGAGTGTAGTAGAGTCTTACTGGACATGTACTGTACTTAATCCTGACATACCATGTGCTGATTCTCCAAAGTGTCTTTCTTAGTACTCAGTTTTGTTTTGTTCAGGTCATTCATTGTGGGGATTCTTGGCATCCCTTGACCATCTAAGGTCTGCCACGGACTAGGACACCTTCATTTTAACTTCCACGCACAGATAAAATTTACAAAATATGAGCTGTCCATATGTGATGTGTAATAACTCTATCTTCTAAAGCTTTGTTTAAAACTGACTTTCTGTCATACACCTTATGACCAGTTGGGAGTTCTGCTAGTACCACATGTGCACTTTGTCTGCTAATTCTTCAAACAAGATGTAGGTAAGGGTTATTCTGCCCGAAGGCAGGTCCGAACCTCCGCAGAGGTGCTCCTGAGCCGGAGTTTACGTGCGGTAGGGTGGCCAGTTCCTTTCCACTCCTCCATTCCCTTACCCCCCCACCAACAGCGCGTGGCAACCCACCCAACTCCTGACCATGCCCAATGTTGCTTAACTTCGGAGATCTCACGGGATCCGGTGTTTCAACACGGCTACGGCCGTTGGCTCAATCAAGATGTGTCTATTCTAAAATCAAGATTGGTTCTCTAAGGCGATTTGTGTAAATTGTGCAGTGTTTTATTTTCATGAATTGGATTATCTTGCATTGGCCTAGCATTTATGGATTACCAGTACTTATTGTTTTGAGATATATATGTAATACACACCTCTTTCAGAAATACATGGCATAATTTGATGGTTGGATTCCCCATATCTGGGGAAGGAAAAAATTGTGTATAAACATGGATCTGAAAATACCTACTTCCTTGGCCTCTGCAGTCACCTAATCTCAGGTTATGCAAAGTCTTTGGAGTTGATAAACTTAACCATAATAGGTGCTGTATTTATTCCTGAATTGACTTGTCGAAACCTGTTAAAAAACTATTTAAAATAGTATATGCTTGAATCCACCTTGTCAGTACATTTTTATCATTGAAAACCATTTATTCATCAAATATATTTTGGAAACATAATACATTCCCTTCATCAGTGATTATTAAGGTCCAACTTATTTACAAATATCAAAGAACAAAAAACAATATAACACTTTCTTTTGTTTAGCCCAAAATTCACCATATCAGTGAATAAACAAACGTTAGGGGTATATTAGGAAATGTTTTAATATTTAGATGATGTTGAATGAGAATCACTTAGGCAAATAAACAGTATCAATCAGGTGGAACCGTTGTGTTTTTTTTACTTCTTTTAACAGTGTCTGATATCTCAGAGAGTATGCACTCTGGAACCAAGCTTTTTTTCTATTTGCTTTACATCACACCGACACAGATAGGTCTTATGGCGACAATGGGACAGGAAAGGCCTAGGAATGGGAAGGAAGCGGCCATGGCCTTAATTAAAGTACAGCCCCAGCATTTGCCTGGTGTGAAAATGGGAAACCACGGGAAACCACCTTCAGGGCTGCCGACTGTGGGGTTCGAACCCACTATCTCCCGGATGCGAGCTCACAGCTGCGCACTCTTAACTGCATGGCCAACTGTCCGGTGGAACCAAGTTCATATACACTTTTTTACCTCCCTATATATGAGGAATCCAACCCTGAAATTATGCAGTGTATTTTTTAAACATCTTTTATATATATAGGAAGCTGATGGAGAAAAGCAATTTACCATGTATACTTAAAAGAAAGCCATGGGTCCATAATTTTGGGCTTCAGGCTTTGTCATTGAAGGACAGAAACACTTTTGTCCCAATACACTCCTCTTCATATGCTTATAACACATCACACCAACAACCACCTCAGAAAAATGCATTAGTGAATACATCCCTCCACAAAGGATTGACAAATAGGGTAATAATGACTGCCTGGTCCACTGTTTCTAGTTTCTTAGCAGCGTCCTCAATGAAAGGGCCCTTTATTCCATGACTGGATACTTGTAATGACTGGATACACAACACCTGTTGGAGAAGTCATCCATGATTCTTGTTTGTGGTGACAGTTCTTGTCCTCTTTCATTGACATAAGAGTGATCCTGTATGACAGAACTTGTAAAGAACAGTTGACGTTTTTCTGTTATTTGATGCCTCCTCCTTAAATTGCTTCCCATAGTATTCGTTAACATAAAGCAAATTCGGCCCATTTGGATGCCCCACTCCATATGACCGGAAATTTTCCTTCATTGTGAGAACCATAATTGCAGAAATCAACACAACACTGAATTCATGATATTTCAAACTATTATATACAATTTTAAAAATACTTCAACCGGGCGAGTTGGCTGTGTGCTTAGGGGCGCGCAGCTGTGAGCTTGCATCCGGGAAATGGTGGGTTCGAACCCCACTGTCGGGCAACCCTGAAGCTTCCTTCCCATTCCTAGGTCTTACCTATCCCATCGTTGCCATAAGACCTATCTGTGTCGGTGCAACGTAAAGCAACTAGAAAAAAAAAAAAAAAACAAGAAGAGGAAGAAAAATACTTCATTGCTAGGGAAACATGGACAGCAGATGAGGAATAATTTCAGTCTTTTATGAATAATTAAAACTATTACCAGTCGCAGTTTTTATTAAACATTTTACTCCACAATGCATTTCAGAGTCTAGACTCCACCGTCAGGTGGTTAAATGATGATACGCAACTATTAAATGGGGTGAAATGTTGACGTTTAATTATTCATAATGAATTAATTCACAGTCATGGACAAGGCCTACATAAAATCATTGTTGTGCTTAAAAAAACTTCATTCTGAAAAATGTAAGCTGGTAACTACATCTAGTAAGGACAGTATTTACAAACTGAAGTTTTATGGAAGAGAATGTTGGAAATGTGTTTATGACCCTCACTGTATACAATGATTAAGCCATTTTACCAGTTCCTCTGCATTATAATAGACTCCTCCTTGGAATGAAATGCAGTTACATTCAGATACACGAAAAAGAAGGAAAAAAACTATATCCTTAGGGATCACAACAATGAATTTGAAAACAGATGGACCTGAAACAGCCTGGGTCAGATCAATAGCTACATTTCGAGTAAATCTAGAGCACACCCTCTATTCTGTTTCTATTTTCCTTTTTTATCATTCACTTCTTAAGCTCCAGAACATAAATAATAATAATTCTTTGATACATTATCAGTTGGGTGTATGCTCCTGTAATGTTGTTGGTAAAATATTAGAATTGGATATTGTGTGAGATTATTCTTATTTCATTTACTTGTAGATTCCTTCCATGTCATACTAGATAGTTAACATGTGTAAGTAAGTAATTACTGTCAGTTACTATTCTTTATAATGTCCCACCTTTTAAACATTTACTGTTTAACTCAAGTTAGTAAGTGTAATTTCCAGGTCCTAAACAGAAGAAGAAGTTCCGCTTTTGGCACGAGGGTATGTAAATGGAAATTCTCCTTTATTCAAAATTTAAATTTTGTATAGTCCATTAGTATTAAAATCATTGTAGATTTCCATGGAATATTTTCATATCATTCAATTATTGCTAAAAGAGAAATAATGTGCTTTTCATGTTCAGAATTCTTTTTACAGGTAAAGTTTACTGCATTGTGTTGACATTCACATAAAGTTATCATAAATGTATGTCAACATTAACAGCAAATAACATTAAATATATTCATCGTATAGCCATACTGAGGGATTGTGATATTGAAGGTAGGTTATTATAGAAAATCAAAGGCATTTATGTTGACAGTCAGGCCAAAGTGAAGAATTATGATAGAATGATTCATAGTAGTTACAGGGCTGCAGTCTTTACCTTTGCTGTTCATAGTATACATGGATCGTTCACCAAAAAGTATAAAATGGCAGGAAGAGATTCAGTTGGGTGAAAATGTGGTATAAGGTTACCAGACAGAGTCATTTTTCAGAGCAGTCCCCAGATTCTACTCTTTGTCCCTGGAATTTCCCAAGATTTAATGACTTGCCCCCAAAACCCCCCAGATTTTTAATGTTCTTTATTAGTGTGGTTTTATATGAACAACATTCTACAACTTTTAAATTCATATCTTAATAAAAATACACAAGTGGAATCTCTGGTTTCCCTGGTTGTGCTTTCTTTGCTGTACTTCTTGCACTCATGCTCAGTGTGCTTTGTGCATGCAAGTGAATGTTAGTTCTGCAGGATACAACTTCCATTTAGTTTGCAGCAGTTTGTGCTGTCTGCAAGCACATGGCATGCATGGAGATGAATGTTATTAAAATAGTTTATACAGTGTGAGAAAGTTTAATAAACAAAAGTGTTCTGTAAATGTTTCAATGTTGAAGGAG
The DNA here is from genome assembly GCF_040414725.1 of Anabrus simplex. Classification (NCBI taxonomy): domain Eukaryota; kingdom Metazoa; phylum Arthropoda; class Insecta; order Orthoptera; family Tettigoniidae; genus Anabrus; species Anabrus simplex. The sequence goes on along the minus strand of NC_090267.1, from coordinate 309,798,250 downwards.
TTTCCCTTCCTACTTCGAGGTGTAAATGAATCTACTAGTGTTTGTTCTTTATGCTGAACTACATTTAGTGTTGGAATGGCAGGAAGACTTTTTTTGTATAACACACGTGAACAGAAAAGCATGGAAGTTGCTTTGAGACATAGAAATGAAGAATGAATATCTTTTGCAAGTATAATGAGTGCCTTCATATGGATATATTTTAGACTTCAGATGGACTGGGATGTTTCTGTCACTCACTGCTGTGCTTGCCTTCCAACACAACAAGCCTCCATTTATTCTTAATCACAACCCACCACAGATCTCTCTGTCAGCTTGAAAGCTAGATACTAAGGCCGCGTGCACACCGAGTGCGCTTCGCATAGTGTGTCGCGTGTTGCTCAACGCTAAGCGTCATGCTAAGCATAACCAGTGCTTTGTTCCTAAGCCAGGTGTTCACACAGCCCACGCTCTGCTGCGCTGAACGCCTACCTTACAGCTAAGCAAAGCGCCAGACAACGCGCAGTGTTGGTTGGTTAATTGCTTAGCGTTACCTAGCTTCTTCTGAAGCTATGGAAGAAAAAATTATTCATGCAGCGTTTCAAAGAGAAGAAATATGGAACCCAAGACACAAAAACTATAAAAATGTAACTGTTTTGCAAAATAAGTGGACTTATGTATCTACAACAGTTTTATCGCATTCCTACAGTAAACATATACAGTAATATTACTTCTACTGTCACACTTTACTGGGCTTAACATTGTGACAGCCTGAAATTGCGTATGGATTTTAGTTTCGGAAGTGTCAGCTTGCCAGGTGCAGGTCTTTTGAATTGACACCCGTAGGTGACCTGCATTGTGATGAGGATGAAATGATTATGAATACACACATACACCCAGCCCCCATGCCAATGGAATTTACTAATTATGATTACAATTCCCGACTCTGCCGGGAATCGAACCCGGGACTCCTGTGACCAAAGGCCAGTACGGTAACCCTTTAGCCATGTAGCCGGACACTTTGTGACAAAGTGCATAGAATCTATAATTTTGCAAATGGAGGGTGGTAACATGAAGAATATCACCCTGCAGGCTAGGAGTGGGTTTGGAAGTAAATATAATATTTGTCACACATTTACTTCACTTTTACCGGGCGAGTTGGCCGTGCGCGTAGAGGCGCGCGGCTGTGAGCTTGCATCCGGGAGATAGTAGGTTCGAATCCCACTATCGGCAGCCCTGAAGATGGTTTTCCGTGGTTTCCCATTTTCACACCAGGCAAATGCTGGGGCTGTACCTTAATTAAGGCCACGGGTGCTTCCTTCCAACTCCTAGGCCTTTCCTATCCCATCGTCGCCATAAGACCTATCTGTGTCGGTGTGACGTAAAGCCCCTAGCAAAAAAAAAAATAAATTACTTCACTTTTGTTACGATGATAAATTGTGTATGCTAATTGTAACAGTATTGTAAAATACTATTTATAATTATTATATAAAGAGTGTGATTTAGCCGGAAATTTAATTTCCACATGTTTGCTGCACGGTGCTCCTGGACAGTTGGGAACATATACAGTGACCTCTTCTTTCCGAAAGCTTTTCAATAAGCATACGAGCAGCAAAAATTGCTTTGGTTGATTTCATAAAACCGCATTGATATATAATGGTTTGGATAATGTCCCAGAATGTCTTTCAAGGATCCTTTCAAATATCTGCATTGTGTGTAGCAGAAGATGGACAGAGTGATAGTTGGAGCATGATGCTGGATCTCCTTTGTTTTTACAAATAGGGATTGGGATACTTGTAGACCAGTCATCAGGTATGTGATATGAAGTTCTAATCACATTGAAGAAATCAGTTAGCCAAGCAATTGCAGTATCTTGAATGTTCTCAATCTTTCCAAAGTCAGCTGACAATTCTTCTGATCCGGAGGCATTAAGGTTCTTCATTTTATGAATAGCTCTTCAATATCCTTTAATGAGATTCAGAAAATGGGACTGGAATATGCAAAGCCCTCTGAGATGGGTGATATGGCAGTTCAGCATTGGGGATATCATCAAAATGCTTTCACTAACATTTCAAGATTTTGCATGTGTCCAGCAACAGTAATCCATTTTTGTCCTTCACACATACATAGGTTTGAAGATTAGACACTGGAAAATATACTGCTCTGCTCTGTTGTAGGCTTTCACTTGCCAGTAGGTGTTCCTTTTGCCTTCCTTTCAGTGCATTTAATCATAGAGGTCTCTATAATGATCAGGGTGGCGTCTCCGAAGACCTTAAAAAGTAGTTAGTGGGACGTAAAACAAATAACATTATTATAATGATCAGCTCTAGCGTTAATGACAACATGCTCTGCTACTCTGTGTGCACTGACATACACATTCCTGGTTTCCAGCTGCAATTTAATTCTTACGTACTTTCTTCTTTTGGTGCACCTTCAGTTCCACTTCATCTGTCCAAAGCCAAATCTGTTTGTCAGTGCACTTATGCCTTGATTTTGTTATGCCATTGTGTAATATTTTGTCAGAGAATTATTCATTTTAGACCAAGTGATATCTATTAAAGAAACACTGTATTTTCTCGTAAATGTAACTGAAAATCCTTGAAGTTACATTTAATTAAGTCAACACTGGAAAGTATGGCTTCCTTCTTAACAAAGCGTTTTCTTGTATGATTAACTCCCTTCTTTGACAAAAATAACAGGCAAAAAATTTGGGTGTTTAAATTATTAAAGAAATTTAGATATACAAAAAATGTATTTGCAATTTATTTACATTTAAAACATACATCAAATATACATCACAAGATTGGTATAATTTAACTCATTAGCAGTTGCTTGCAACATCATTAGCAATTATCATCATTTGGCATAAAATTACAGCATAATTTTTCTTCTCAACAGTCAAATAGAGTAAATCAGACAAGTTGGACACATGGGTTTGAAGATTAGACACTGGAAAATATTCTCTCCATTACGAGCTGATAATATGACCTGAAGCAAAATAAATATGACCTAACTAAATTAACAGTCAAAAAATAATAATGGCATACTGGCAAAAAGGAAGAGAAGGTCTTGCCTTTTATAGGCTACTACTATCTTCGACACTTCTACTGGCATTACAGGAAGAATTACTGCTGCTCTCACTACTCACATTATTCCACAAGAAGTCATTTTCACTCCCATCTAACATATTTGAGATTCCCATTTTCTTGAAACTCTTCTCAATCGCCTTCGAAGAAATTATGTTCGAAGCACGCAGTATCCGCTCGCGATGGAGTTCCACAGGTGGCTTCTAAATCTAGTCTGTTGGAGTAAGTTCCTGCACACTTTCCACCATCCAGCACCGACAGGGTTTTTGCTCATTGCCCTTCAATGTCCTGTGTCAGCCCACCAGGAATCACTGGCAAATCAGTGGGGGGGTTTTTTCCCAGCAATTTCTTGGTGTCTTCCATCAGGTGGCCATGAAAACTGTCCAACAAGAGGAGGGCTGGGCATTGAAGGAGATACCACGCTTGATTTCCTCAAACTATTCGTATCCAATCTTGTACAAATGACCTGTCCATCCACCCTTTTACTTCGATACGAACATGAATCCCTCACGGATATTTTCCTTTCTGCATTGCTTTTCGTTTCAGAACAACATAAGGTGCAGGTTTTCTGCCATCAGTTGTTACAGCTAGCATTGCAGTAGAGTGTTGTTTTTCACTTCCAGTAGTAACATTCCGTGTCCCTTTCTTATCAATTGTTCAACTTTATGATAAATCAAAACTGATTGGCGTCTGATCTGTGTTTTCTATTTAGGAAAGCAAATATTTCTTCACGTTCGACTTCCCAATCATGAAGTGATGAAAATCAATGACCTTTTGATCGAAATCATTCAGCATTCTTTGGTATAATGATATTCTTTGTTGAAGAGAAATTCTGTTTCTCTTCATAAAATTAATCATTTAGCCTCGGTTAAACTTAAAATCCGAGTCTCTGATCACATGTCTTGCAGCTATTTCTTGTCCTTTAAAATACAGCTTTTCATGAGAAATGGCATATGCACCATTGCATAACAAAATCACACATTTCTGCTGATCTTCCTCTACTTGTAGAAACTTGCCACTTTTTGGGCTGCGAAATGCTTTACAAGACTTGTTGGTCATGTGAAGTTCAGTTTTCTTTTTCCACCAGAAACACATGTCGCACTTGGACACTGAATACTTGCTACTCAGTGTCACTAGTCAGGTCTGCGCTGATTCACTCACTGAACTAGGTAGTGAGTGGTACTTCCTAATGGGTGATAAGAGGAAGTTGCACAGTATTTAGAATGCCAGGTTCCACAATAGGAACACTACTATTTGACATCTATTTCGATATGTGTCTGGAACTACGCAATGAATTATTGAGAAAGTGGGTGCATCAAATTCGTAAATTTCTTTTTTGCCCAATTTGAATTTTAAAAAAACTGGGGGTGCATTAATTATGCAGGGCTGTTAGTTATGTGAGAAAATAAGGTAATATTGCAGTATTAAAGATACTGTTACAGGTAAACATAAGTAACTTTATTGCTCACAAGTGATTCATCCATGCATATATTTACACAAAACAAACTGCCATTTTGAGCTTCCGTACCCCCTCATTTTCTCACTTTTAGCTTGCCAGGTGTTGAAAGTTTCAGTCACGTTTGTAATCTTACCAGCATGCAACATGATATGGGGAAATAAATGTGTCTTTGGTGACTAAGGAAAAGTGTGTTAGATTATGTTTATTAATATTTGTTAATAAAACCCTCTCCTTGGAGAAAAATGTATGTAACCACGTAATCTCAAGCACATCAATTGCTGTTTATTAGTTATTATCTTCAGAAATGTAGTGTCCACTTAAGATCAGAAATGTAGTGTTCACTTAAGAACTTTTAAGTGTTCGGTAGCTGGCAATGTTGGTTACATTTATTAGCGATAGCTTTTTTTTAACCTAAATCATAGGTTCAATTTGTGCTCAGGTTGATGGTTTTCTGAAGGTAGCCATAATATGTCATGTCAGTAATGTTGATGTCTAGAAGATTCAGTTTTATTAGAAGGAGCATGAATGAAGTAGCATGTCCTGTTAATGAGCGTGACCTCAGAAGACAGTCTGGAAGAAAGTGAATTTTACATAATAAAATATGTTTACGATAAACTTGGAAGTCAAAATGAGAAGTAAGTTCCACAAGCTTGAAATAGACTTACAAGTCACCCAGGTAGTGTCATGTCAGAAGGCAGTTTGGAGGATTGTTATTTTTACGTATAGCGTGTTAAAGATGAACTTGGGGATAAGAATGAGAAGTGGGCTCACGTGCTGCAGGGAAAAATTATACTGAAGGACTGCATCATTGGAATGTTGATTTCCCATGATCTGTCATGAACAAAAGAATCACTACAATGATTGTTACTTCTGATGGTTTGGGAACTGTAAGTTATGTGTTGTGTGAAAGATTTCATCAAAAATAGTTTATTTATATAGATAAAAACCTTGATTATCCTTACTTTCTTTCATTTAGAAAATTCTTTCACAAAATAAGGTGCATTATTCTTAAATACAGTAGTTGCATGTAAATGATTATTTTTGTTGTTTTTTATCCCTGTTGGGCTGTCATTAAAATTTCCACTTCACATCCTATTGTTGGTGTATTTCATAATAGTGATAATTAAGTACTTAGTGACTATCTGAATAACCGTCTATACAGTATGTAACAATATTACCACTTCTGGAATTACACAGGGTGGAAGGTAACTGATGCACCAAATTAACTGAAGTAATGGATCTTGAGGAGAGGATCACAATATTGCAAGTTTCAGGTCTGTAGCTTGCACAGTTACGCTGTAATATCACAGTGAAATCAGTGATGTAAAAAGTTGATGGTTGGAAATGCAAGATGATGGAATGTACAAAGACCTAGGAATAAGTGCCAGAATAAATGCTGATTGGTTATTTGTCCCATATCTCAGTGCAAACTGTAATAAATTAAAAGTTATGACTTGAATGGTAACAAAGAACATGTGGCAATGCAGCTATGATGAAGCAAACCGTACACAAGGTCAGCAGCCTTGTTGGGAGAGGAGGAGCGACCTGTGACGTAATGTTTACAACCCGGATATGACAAGTGTGTAGCTTGTGAATACATATCCCTAGCCTCAGCACAGTTCACATCGAGGGAATATTTGCACATAATTTTAATTCATGACAAAGTAGGACAGAATGCTCGTGCAGCTACAGAGATGTACGCTGAACGATTTTCCACAAAGAAGGGCTCTATATCAGCGTACAATCAACCGATCACCATTGATCTGCATTTAGAGCTTTGTCCAGGTGCAGATTCCCTATCAATTGTTTACCTAGTATTTCCTTAAATTATTCCAAAGTTGTAAATTTATCAAACATCTTCCTTGATAAATTATTCTAGTCCTTAATTCCTGTTCCTATAAATGAGTATATGCCCCAATTTGTCCTGCTGAATTCCAACTTCATCTTCATTTTATGATCTTTCCTGCATTAATATCAACCATTCAATCAATTTCCACAGATCTGCATTTATTTCATCAAGCAAGTTGGCCATGCAGTTAGGGTCACATAGCTGTGAGCTTGCATTTGGGAAATGGTGGTTTCGAATCCCACCGTCAGCAGCCCTAAAGGTAGTTTTCTGTGGTTTCCCATTTTCATACCAGGCAAATGCTGAGGCTGTACCTTAATTAAGGCCATGGTCGATACCTTTCCAATTATAGCCCTTTCCCATCTTTATGTTACTGAAAACCTTTAATGTGTTATTGCAACTTTAAACCACTAGCAAAAAAAATATATGTGCAAGATTGCCTAGCAGTTGTTTACTTAGTATTTTCTTAAAAGATTTCAAAGAAGTTGAAAATTTATTGAACATCTCCCTTGGTAAATTAATTATTCCAATCCCTAATTCTTCTCCCTATAAACAAATATTTGCCCCAATCTGTCCTCTTGAATTCCAACTTTGTTATGTTATGAATTTTCTTACTTCAACTCCATTGAAGCATATTCATCTGTTAATGTCATACCACACCATATCTCTATTTACAGCTTAGAACATACTGCTTAGTCAAGCAGCTCATCTCCTAGTCGATAGTCTGACCTCTGTAGGACAATAGCCTCACTTCATTCTCTCTTCCTGTATAAATAATAGCGTGTGGACTCCGGAGAGGCCTGGTGCAGGTCTTCCAAGCAGATGCCGTATAGGCAATGTGCGTATCTGTGATGATGGGGTCCTACCCAAGATGAATTCTAATGCTAAATACAGCACCAGCACCCAGTCCCCAAATCATAGGAATTAACTTATGAAAGTTAAAATCCCCGACTTGGCCTGGAGCCAGACATCTCTTCCTGTGAAATGGTGTCTAGCCTAGTCCACAGTGTGACCTTACTGTGTCAACAGCTTCACTTCATTCTTGTCTCTTTCAGAGATTGTCTATCCTTGTACACAGTCTGACCTTTCTCTGTCAATAGCTTCACTTCATTCCCATCTCTTCTAGTTTAAGTTGTCTTGTAGCAGCTATATAGAGAATAGCTGACACTGGAAATGTCATGCCCAGGCATGAAACTGGTGGTCCTAGATGTGATATTCATGGATAGGACCACATATTAGAATTTATTGTAGAGGACTCCGGCGGGAATACTCGCCATATTGTGGCAGTGGACTGTCCTATGAACATCATGAAAAGATCAGCAAGATCCGTACCATCTGTAGCATGTTCAGCACGTATCGAAGAGAAATGCACCATGCTTGGCCTTCTTTGAATGGGTCTATCATCGACCCGAAGATTTTGTGAATCATATTTTGTCGACAGACAAGGCCTCATTTACGAAGAGTGGCATCTTAAATGCTCCGCCCGCAGTGCACCCCAGCGGTCACCAATGGCAACTACGCTGTGATGGGTACTGTTACTAGGCCCTGCGCATCCCTACATATGCTATGTAAAGTAACAGTAGGCAATGCAGCGCACAACAAGAAATAACGAAGGGAAACAGAAATACACTAGTAAGGAAAGGCAAAGGTGCATGAACAAGAAAAGCAACAAACAGTAAACATCACTCACTTTGACAACAAACCAAGAACATTACTTACCAATTGATGAGCCAGAATTAACATTAATTGATCCAGAAGGACAGTGTGTGAAGGGGAGGACACCAAGAGTAAAGAGAGGAATTTCGTTACCTGTACATCAAAGGAAGGAGGTCTTAACAGTAAAAAAAGACAATAATAATAATAAATAATTAAATGACTTCGAAGGTAAAATGAACAAATTTAATGAATATGAGTGTTAGTAAAGTTACATATATTTATATGGGCCTTTAAATTTCCTTTTTCAGGAACAACTACCATGTATTTAAAAGAATAGGCCCAAAGAAAATAAAATAAAATCTGAACTGCCCATAAGACAAGGTAAAAATAAATTGTTATTAAACCACTCCCTTAAAATAAATAAATTATAGTTAAATAAAATTTGCCTGCCACAATATTAATTGAACTTTCAATCAACTTGAATGTGAAGAAAGGATTTCACCTCCCTTAAATCACGTCCAATATATGTACTGTAGCTCATGTCCATCTTGTAATGTTCATGTAGATATTAGATAACACTGCAAAATTATATGACACACATTAGCACGATCTTCTTGAAGAGAAAACTTACATTAAAATATTTTATTTCAAACTGTAATCTTTGGTAACCTTCAGTCAATAGTTATGTCACCAGAGCACAATGTCGGCACATGTGAGTCATCTCATTTACAATTAACAACGGGAATTCTGGGTGAGATCAGATGAATATAATCAGCAATGTGTACAGTTCAACAATACACATTGTGATAAGGATGATGAGAAATATGATGGCTAAGCCAATTAGAATATTACCAGTACAATAAATAATAGACTAATAATTTACAATATTATTTACGTTGGATCCAACCCTTGAAGAAAATTTGATATCTATTTAAATCTATGAGTATGCAATCTTCAGTCGCTTGTCCAGCTACAAAAACATAATTTGGCAGATCACAAGACAATAAGACTTGGAATTAATTTAGCACTGCAAAGGAAATCAGATAAACACAAACAGAAAACATCAAGTGAAAAGGAGAACAGAATTTACATCATGTAATCGAGAAAAATCCTCCTTGGAAAGGAATCTAATTACAAGTAGAACCCAGTAATGAACAATTTACACATGGAGAGGCTGAAAATGTTTCCAGTAACTGAACACAATTTTTGTTGACCTCATCAGGTCTTGAAAACAGGTATTTAAAATTCCACAAATAGTCTCCTTTTCCACAAATCCAGTTGTTGATAAGATTCCAGCACGTTGATGAAGAACACATTTTAGTAGTAATTAATTAAGTACATACTCTTGACATTTTAAGTGACGTGGTTCAATGTTGTCAGTAGGCAAGAGTAGGTGTACTCACCAAGCTTGATGAAGCTTGTTGCATTAACTTACTGCCATTTAAAATAAAAGTATAGGTCCATAGCTAGTGATACCAGCTGGAATTAGTTTCTTCAAGTCCAATCTTGTGAACAACACATCTTGCCAGCCAAGGCAGGCAAGAACCTTATTTCCAAATACACATCGGTAGTCATGGCAACTCACTAGGCACAACCAACAGTTGCTCCTTGCTAACAAAGTAGCCCGAAGTCCAGTCGAGGAGGGAGGGAGAATGTTTCCAAGATTCTGTGCGGTGCACAGCGCTCGCATAGAAGTTTAAAATGCAAGGAATTTAGATTACATAATTAAGCAGTACTTGAGTGAGTAAATACACTTTTTAAGTTAAGATGCATCTCAGTTATTTAGGTGTGGATATTAGTTCAAGGAGTAATACATGATAATCACAGTATTTGACAGTTCCTAGGGTACTGAAATAAAACACTGTCCTTAAAATTGGTACAGTCAATTTTCACAATGCGCATGTGTAGTCAGAGAACATACTCCATGCTATGACACGTTGCCACCACCAAGTTCAGTTTTTCATTAAATGTTTGGACAGAAATGTTGGGAGGCATTATCATAGGACCTGTGGTATTACCTCAGACTTACTGATGTATCTTACATGCAGTTTCTGGAAGGCATTCTACCATTACTACTAGAGGATGTTCCACTCCATACTGAATGGCACATGTGGTTCCAAAATGATGAAGCACCCCTGCTCATTTCCAGCGCAGTGCGCGCCGCCACCTAAACGCTACCTATCAGCAGTGATGGAAAGGGCATTTGGGCTCTATTGGCTGGCTGGCAAGAATCCCCAATTTAAACCCCTTAGATTACTTCCTTTGGGGGTACTTGAAATCTAAGATATGCGTGTTAATCTGGTGGCGAATGTCATGCATGACTTGTGTGATGCATACAAGTGTTGACGACTTTAGAAAACCCCGGTTCCTGAACCATAGGAATATACTTGTTAAAGTAATAATCCCTGGCCCAGATGAGAATCAAACCTGGGGTCCGAAAGATGACTAGTATGCTAGCCATTCAGCTACACAGCCAGACACTTGTGTCATTATGGTATTATTTATTAACAGGCTGTCCAACCTGGGTAGCATTGTCAGTGGCACGATATTCTGGCGAGTTTACTGTGACCAGATGGTGAGTGGTTTGAATCCTACTGTCAGCTGTCTCAGAGCTAGTGTTCTGTGGTTTCCCGTTTTCACCTTTAGAGTACAAATAAGGGGTAGGTATTATCACCATTGGAATAAGCTGAATTACCGTATGCTTGATGTCATATTGTTGAATAGTTACTGAACGTTCATTACATTTGTTAAGTTCCTTGCATTAATTTGGTGCGTCAGTTACCTTCCACCTTGTATAGAATTTCTTTCTAGTATGTGCATGCACTTATTTCTTAGAAATTCTGTGCACATGGCAAATCTAGACTTGGATCGTACAATAAAGAAAAAAATTTAATTGTTGAGTAAAAATAATGGAGTTAAGCAAGAGGAAGAAGTGCCAAGTTCAAACATCTTGTATATATTGTTATTACTTTCTATTTCAATACTGGCAAGAATCATAAATCTCATAACATTTTATTTAATTAACCATTTGCTGTGCCCTATCCATTGAAGTGAATAGTCAAAGTTGTGTTGTATTTCATATCTGATATTGTTTTAAAAGAGTGATGGAGGCTTAGCTGAGAATTTTCAACGTTCACCTCTCACATTTTTGACATAGATACCTGGCTTGTAATTGCATTTTTTTGAACTTGTTTTTATTTCAGATAAACCTCAAGGGCGAGGCAGTAGCATGGGAGTGGTGATACGACGCATTTATCACCAGAATGGAATAAAAGGACTTTTCACAGGTTTGGCACCACGTTTGGTCAAAGTAGCTCCTGCCTGTGCCATCATGATTTCAACATTTGAGTATGGCAAGAGGTTTTTCCAAAGGTACAATAAAAAAACCATGATATCTACTCAGGCTTGTTAGTGAGAATGTATAATAAAATGTAATCATCATATGTGATAATGGTTGTCCTGCTCTGTGGAGGAATGTATGGTATAACACTTACCATGTTCTCTGGCATAGCAGTAGAATTAATTTATTGGCTGTCTTTTACTTTTTATTTAGATATGTCTGTTAGTGTTCTTAAGCAGAAATAAATAGAGTGAGCGTTTACTCACAAAACCACCCTCCTATTTTGACAGTCTTTCTGGTGAATTAGTTTTAAATTTATGTTCATGCTGATATAGAGTATGGTGTTTATTGGAAGAGCTTTTATAAGACTACTTTGTATTTTAATACTACTTATTAATACTATTAAATGTATATCAAATGGTGTTTTCAGTTCGGTAAGGAGCTACTCTGAGAAAGACTAAAAACAAAGCAGTTTTTGAGAATAAACGCTCTGTATTTATGTGTTGTCTTAATTGTATGATTCTACTTAATATTGTACTTTTCAAAACCATTCAAATAATTTCTTTCTTTATTAGTTCTAATTCTAGAAATCTGAAATGTACGACTGAATTTCATTGTGTAATGAATTGGTTTGTTAAAAAGTTCCCTATTTCTGTCAGAATCTTAGCAATAAGGCAAAATATTTTCACAGCAGAACTCTAGTGCTTTCTTTTCTCCTTTCCTTTTATTTTTCTACTTTTTTTAATGGTTTTTGGGGACGCCAAGGTGCCGGAATTTTGTCCTGCAGGAGTTCTTTTACGTGCCAGTAAATCTACTGACGTATTTGAGCACCTTCAAATACCACCGGACTGAGCCCGGATCAAACCTGCCAAGTTGGGGTCAGAAAGCCAGGGCCTCGACTGTCTGAGCCACTCAGCCTGGTGGATTATTTTTACTTTTTATAAACAGCACATGCTTTTCGGCTTTCCCTAGATAGAAGTTTCCTAATAGACAAAGCATTCTGAATAACAGTTATATCTTAAAATCGTCTGACTCCATGGCTAAATGGTTAGCATGCTGGCCTTTGGTTACAGGGATCACGGGTTCAATTCCTGGCAGGGACGGAAATTTTAATCATCATTGGTTAATTTCGCTGGCATGGGGGCTGTGTGTATGTGTTGTCTTAATCATAGTTTCATCCTCGTCATGATGTGCAGATTGCCTACAGGCGTCAGATGTAAAGACCTGCACCTGGTGAGTCAAACACTTCCAGCACTAAAAGCCATACACTATTTGATTTCATCTTAAAATCATATGGTAAATGCTAGTTCTGTATGTCATTCATAACAGTTATACAGATTATTTCTCAAAATAGCAACAGAATCCTTAACATCTACCTAGGACACTGTGTTCATAAGTTGATTGTCTAGCCTGAACAGCTTACAGAATTGTGCAAAATTGGAAGTTGTTGTGCCTCTAGCTCCAACCATTAAGACCCACTACTTCTGTAAATGTTAACTTATATTTTGTTTTGTATTATGGAATTGTGGATTTGTAGGCATTGCATTTCTCTCTATGAACATCTGCTAGTTGAGTTTCAGAGGCCCCCGTTCTAAGTGTAGGGTCAATTATGAAACCATGAGTCGAACCAGCTGGAACGGCTATCATACCTATCCGTTTGCAGGATCCACTGAGCACAAGTCTTCCCTTAAGGCATCAGGGATCAAGGTCTGAATATGGTGATGGTGGGCATTTTTAAGGACTCCACCATGTTTGCAGGCACCGTTGTAGCCGTGTTGATGTGTCCTTGGAACAGTGTATAATGAGACCACGATACGAAAGACTTCAATATGACCCGCACCCGAATTTAAGGAGCAGTATGTCTGTAAAAAAAACAAAGTGTGGGTGGTATTTGGGATTACACAGTACTTCAGTATAACTAGATGAATAGCCCTGTACAGGGCATATCACCACCACGGTGCAGGATGTTAGGATACTCCAATTTGCTTTCTACCTTCCCTCTCAGACCCTACTTCTTGAGCAGGAGATTTTCTTGAATGGAAAAGTCATCCCACATAATGGTGTCTGTAAAGTGGTTGATGAGAATCTGTCATCTGCTTTGTTCTTTCTGTACCTGAGGTGGGTCTATCCAGATGAGCAGTTACAGTTTCCACAGATACTCCAAGTCAAGAATACTCATTACCTTGTTCTCAGTGTTCGTGGGTTGATGCGTTTTACTTTCAATCCTCATTACGATCCAATTTAGAAACTTATCTTCCAGCGTTGATATAACACTGCTTGAGGGTCAGGATGTGATCCAGTATGGCTCCCAGTTATTTTGGCATTGGGCGATGTAGGAGTCTGGTAACTAGCACTTCCATGCTTTCCTATTGCTGAAGTGGAAGGTATAAACTTGTGTCTTGCTAGGGTTGCACGTGAAATATTTATAGTAGAGGTAGAGTTCATCCTGAGTCTTGGACTCCTCTACCTCTGCAAAGTGGGTTCATTGGACAGCAACTGCTGTCTTTTCAGCACTGATGAGTTGTATAGCAGTACAGTGGAACCTTGGATTGTGAGCATAATTCGTTCCGACTACATGCTTGTAATCCAAAGCGCTCGTATACCACAGCAAGTTTTCCCATAAGAAACAAATGACACGCGGATGATTCGTCCATAACACAAAAATATTCGCATACCATTTCTAAAACAAAATATAACTTAAAACAAAGTGCACTTTTCCTTACAATAGAATCATTGTTGGTGTGAGGGAGACGGAAGATGACATGAGAGGAGTTACTGTGTAGCACAGATTTCACGAACAGAATCACTGCTCTCTATTGACTCACTGGATTTCTTTTCTTTTCGTGCAACATTTACGAGGAACCTGTCCAATGACGGTTCCTTTTGCCTCTTTTGGAGGATTTCACAAAAATGTGACATTGCATTGTCACTGAACTGATTCATTGCTTGCACCGCTACGCCCTTATTCGTGTGGTGTTTTTTACAAAATTTTTCACCGTTTCTCACATTTTACACTTGTCCCGAATCTCAGTTGAAGTGAGAGATTCCATTGACTTTTCCCCTCCTCTTCCCCAGACGAGATCTCCATAACCTCTTCCTATTGTTCGCGATGCAGGTCCACCAGTACGTTGGTGGCCAGATCCTGGCTATGTTCTTCCACCAGCTATTGAATGTCCACGTCGTTCACCTCCAACCCCATAGTCTTCCCTAAGGACACGATTTCATCAACAATCGGCGACTCATTGTCACCAACAATCCCCTGAAAGTCACGTCCAAGAACACAGTCAGGCCACAGCTTTCTCCAAGTGGAAGAAAGAGTTCTCTTGGTGACTCCATCCCAGGCTTTATCAATGATCTTCAGACAGTTCACGATGGGGAAATGATTTCTCCCAAACTCTCGGAGGGTAAGGTTTGTTCCTTCAGTCACTTTGAAGCATTGCTGAAATAGTCCTTTGGTGCATAGCTTCTTGAAGTTCAAAATTACTTGCTGATTCATAGGCTGGAGCAGTGTTGGGAAGAAAGAACTTAACCTTAAAGAACTTTAATTCCTCCAGTAAGTCGTCCTCAAGGTCTCAAGGCCTGGAGGATGAGCAGGAGCATTGTCCATAACCAGCAAGACGTTGAGCGGCAGATTATTATCTGAAAGGTATTTCTTCACTACAGGACCAAAGATCACGTTCATCTATTCAACAAACGAACATGGGAGGGGAAAACGTAGGCACACGTGATGCTCGTATTGCGGAACCTACTTTAAATAGACCAAGTTACTCGCATTCCGAAGTTTCACTGTATTTGACTGATCTTTTGAATAGATGGTATGGGCGTGGAATCACAACACTTTCTTCAAGATTCTTTTGAATCTTACATAAGATGTTTTTTTAATTATTATTATTTTTTAACCTTTAGACAGACTAAGAACCTCCTGCTATCCAGGAAGGTGTCAGTTATCAAATGAAATAGAAATCTTGTCCCATTCCCTGCAGAGCAAGCATTCAATATATCAACAGTAAATTTGGTTGTTTTTATTTCTGATGCCCCATTAAATACTTTCAGGATCTGTAATGATGATGATGGTTGTTGCTTAAAGGAGTTTAACATCATAGTCATCAACTCTAACTGCTTATGAATAATTACTCAGAAATATAATTTAATGGCTCCCCAGTTTCATATTGAATAAATATTTATTTTAATTTTTTTAATTTATTTATTTATTTATTTATTTATTTATTTATTTATTTATTTATTCATTCATTCATTCATTCCTTTCAGTTTACGTGTATGGAACAATATATGTCTATATCTGTGACATAATAATAATAATAATAATAATAATAATAATAATAATAATAATAATAATAATAATAATAATAATAATAATAATAACAATTATCATCATCATCATCAAGATCCCATTCTCCATCTTACTCATGTCAAACTGTGTAAACTAAACAATATTGCTAGTTATTAATGAATGTAAAGCTGAGCTTTAATCATGATGTGTTCATTGCATCCTGAATGTTAGATGAAGTGAAGTATATTTTCCATTGTAGGAGCAGAATGTGGGAATGAAGTAGGAAAACCTATAAGTATTATATTTCTGTTAAGATGTAGCTAAAATGTATAAATGATTGACACAAACTGGCAGGCACCAGATGATTCTTTCACTAAGTGAGAAAATATGTTGTAATGTAGATGTATTTGTATTGGAATAAATGGTTATCTATGTGTGGGCATATATTAAAAACTTGTGGTTGGAGAATTTCTTGGTCAGTTATATTCAGTTTGCTTACTAATTATCTATTATTGTAACTCTTAAATAGCTTTGTTTTCTGAATTTAGAATCCTTAAAATCAAAGAAAAATGGAACTGAAGACATAGATGCAGTTTGTTTAAAGGTTCTAACCAAGGCAACATATGATAAAAGTAAGAAGAAAAATGATCAGAATATCTGTCAGTGATGCATTTTTGCTTTACGATGTAATTAGAAGAATGTGTTCCTGAGAGTGTTGTTTAATATTCTCTTGAGTTTCAGGCTATTCATTGTTCCCAAATAGAATAACTATTTGAACCTTATGTTGATATTTGTCTGTATACAGATTCTCTGGTATTTAATTCCAAGGTTCATTACCTGTTAACTTTATAATTTTAGACTCAGATCTTAGAGCAATGGTTATCCTTAATACTTTTTGTTGTTGCTGCTACTAAGGTTGTTCTGTTGGTAACCATGCACTTGACAGCTGTGAAGTGTGGAAAGAAGTCTGTAATAGCTAACCATATGAAAATTACCTATACAAAAGGACCTTTTAAGAAACACCAACCAGGAATACATTATATAGTTGCCAAGGTATCATTTCTGCCATTGGCTAAATTAATTTTCTGAAATACCCAGTTTTACAATCTGATCAGGAGGGATGGTTATGGAATGATAGTCATTCAGAGTAGCAGTAAGAAAATATCCTGTGAACTTCAGTGTTTGGCTGAAATCGATCGTTCATTTCTAGTTATAATTTTTCATTTGGGCATGGTAATGCGAATGTAGCTATCTACTGCAGCTCTGAAATGTTTAGGTACACATCAAGCATTTTAATGTATGTCGTCTATATTTGAGTTGCAGATGGGGTGGATTTGAAAATCTTTGTTTATCTTGCCTCTTTGACATTTGGCAATCCATATTTTTTTTGTAATGTTATTTGCTTTGCATAAATTCAAAAGACTTACTGTGTCCATTATTTTGGACTGTGAAAATAGTTTTTGCCTGAAATTTTGATATGCGGTCATGTTTCCTTCCCACTCTTCACAATCAAAGAAAGCTAGTTTTGAGTATACTCGTGAACATAATCAGTTCTCATATACAGGGTGGTGTACGAAAAACCAGCCTGCCATGAGCATATACAGACAACCTGTAAAAGAAATAAGCTAATGCAAAGGTCTTTTACATTATGTCCTCCTTATGCTTCGGTGCACTGTTGTGCACTCCTTAGCATGTTATATACTTTGTGGAACTCTGCAGCATCAGTTTTCAAAATTTTATTACGAATACTGTCCTTTCAAGTCTTCTAATGTCCTTGGATTATTTGTGTACACTTTTCCCTTCAGATTGCCCCACTGATTAAAAGTCACAAGTGGATAGGTCCGGCGATTGCAGCATCCATAATCCTTTACTGACAATCCTTTCTTCCGTGGGTCTTTCATGAATTCTTAAGACTGACTCCCATGAAGTGTGACAGATTGCACCCATCTTTTTGAAAGACGGCATATGAGCATTCATGGGACATCAACTGTGCATAAAATTCCACAAAGATTCCCCATAAACACATCAGCATTTATTGTTCTTTCAAAAATGAGACCCACAATTAGACTTGCATACATATCACACCACACTATTTCTTTTTTTAAATCGTGAAGAAGCTTCCCATGAATCATATAGAGATTGTTTGCTGATCAATGTCTGGTGTTCTGGGGAGTTAACATGTCCTGTCTGATGGAACCACGCTCCATCACTTGTGAAATAGAACAGTAGATCCAGCAATCTTCTCACAATGATTTGAAGTAACCATGTGCAGTAATTGACACGTTTTGCTTTGTCTTCCTCCTTCAGTTCTTGCACACGTCATTTTGTAGTCCTTCAACCCTACATCGCGTAAAACACATTGACAGGACCTACATGAAACAATCACCTGTTGCAACAGTGTACGTGTCTATTTCTTAGGACTTTAGAATATTCATGCTCAAATATCCACAATCACAAAAGGTGTACAACTGGAGGATGCTTGATTCCTTTTTGTGTCTGCAGCTGACCCTGTAGTATGCCACTTTCTCACCAAATCCTGTATACTGCTCTTTGCTAGTGTGGTAATGCCAGGAAACTTACTTGCAAAAATGTTCCTTGTTTCCTTAAATGAACCGGTAACATGTATGCCTCCACTATTGTGATTCTTTGTTGAAGATAATACATCTTGCTGAGCACTTCACACATCTGAACCAAGTCCCAACAGCTTTGTGACAATAGACGAGCGACAATGACAATAATGAAGCAGCAAGGGCTCAGTTTTTTGTTTGCCAATTTTTTAATTATCTAACTAGCAAGATACCAGTTCTTTGCTACAGTCTTAAGCAGAAGGTTATCTTTCAAAGTTTTAAATTCTGGAGAATCCACTGTCAGCTGAGTTTTAAATTCTGGAGAATCCACTGTCAGCTGAGCCTATAAAATACACCCTCAGTTCAATTGGTTTTGGAGGAATGATGATTTCTTTTTGAATATAACACTCATTTGAACCCCATAGAATTGGAATGTTCTAAAACTATCTTATTTAACATGTGGAATGTAGATGTGACCAACCTGTAAAGTTTTGACTTTGTATGTCGGATAGTAATGGAGGAATGATGTTTTGTTAAATAGAATGTTTTAGTATTACTTATTTAACATCTAGGAAATAGAAGACCAATCTTGACATTTCAGAAAACCACAAAAATTTTGTTAGTGGGACAAAAGACGAATAACATTATTAAGATGAACCTTCATGTAAAATTTCCTCATACGTGAAATGGTTTTGGAAGGAGGAATATTGTGATTTTCAGAGCCAACCCCCCATCTAGAGCCCTTATGTGAGAATGATTTGGAAGTATAGTATATTTGACACCTAGGACATAAAAGTATAACCTCCTTGTAGAATCCTGACAATTCTCGCATAAGAAGGAAGGTTAATTTTTTATTTGTATGATGTTTAAAGTTTAATGTTTCTTATTGTTCAGTCACATTGATTTATTTCCAGTCATCATCATCATCATCATCACAGTCTTGAAGGGGTGAATGATTTCCCTTCTGGAGCTGACCCCATTTAACCCCTTACAGGTGGAATGTTTTTTTTTTTTTAACCTAGGATTTAAAATATATACTGCCATTTCGAATTTTGTCTTCATACATTAAATGGTTTTGGAGGAATGAATATATTTCTCATTCGATCTCTTCCCGTGGTCAAAACCCGTTAGGCATTTTTTTTTTTTTTTTTTTTTTTAAAGACCACTTCTTACTTAAAAACCTAAGACATATCGGAGCAACTAACATGTGAAATATCAACCTCATATGGTTTCAGATAAATGAATATTTTTGTTTTTGGGTATTGACTCCCATTTAACCCTTAAGGGAAAAATTTGTTTCTAAACTTGCCTTATTTGGCATCTAGTACATAAAGGAGGAATTATTGAGTGAATTTTCAATCTTATCC
This sequence comes from Anabrus simplex, assembly GCF_040414725.1. Lineage (NCBI taxonomy): Eukaryota > Metazoa > Arthropoda > Insecta > Orthoptera > Tettigoniidae > Anabrus > Anabrus simplex. The sequence continues at coordinate 309,778,662 of NC_090267.1, read as the reverse complement.
AGTGAACAGTCTTGGAGGAATGACTATTTTGGTTTACTGGGCTTCACCGCCATCTCATTCCCATAGGGGTAGAAGTTTTTGAAACCCTTCCTTCATGATTACTTGCACTGTAACAGAAATGTATCCCCATTTCTTTGTATGGTAGTTTTGCTTGGGCATTGATTGATGGTCAGTCAGGACATTGCCTTTTACAGATTACATGTAGTTAATATTTTAGTTTGCAAATACAGAATTTTATTTTAGGTACTATTATTGGTATGATTTTCATCTCGTACTTTAAATCCTGACAATTCTCGCATAAGAAGGAAGGTTAATTTTTTATTTGTATGATGTTTAAAGTTTAATGTATCTTATTGTTCAGTCACATTGATTTATTTCCAGTCATCATCATTTACTTCCAACAATGCTATAATAATTATCTTTCCTCCTCTCTTGATTATTTGTATGAGGTGATCCTTGAAGCCATTTATAGTATCTGCTAATCCTGTTTTTGTATACTTTCGTAACCTCATTATAACTTCATTAATGAGAGCCCATGAACAAAATATGTTAATGAAATAATGGCACCAAATAAATAATGTTAGATTTTCCATTTCTGATAAACTTTTGTAATTATGACTTCATTGAGATTGTACATTGAAGAATTCATTCTGTAAACAGTTGTTCACTGAAACATCTAGTGATTGGAGAATGTATATTGACCATTCTCTATTAATCACTGGAACATTGCTCAGTCTCCTAATCTCAAATTTTCTTACTACTCCAATTATATGACCAAGTAAACTGCTCAATGTCAACATATCCTTTTGAAGTGCTCCTATTTTTTTCCATACAAATAATTCTTATCAATCATTTTTGTTGATCATAGCTATCTTGCTCAGTATGGACCTTTTCTTCTAGCAGCATATTACATTTGAAACTTGTTGACATCTTACTGATGTTTCTTCCTTATAATACTCACACTGGAGAAAAAATTAGACTCTTCATGGAGAGCTTGTAATTCTGTTTTCAGCACTAGAGGTAACTATGCCTCATGCCCCAGCCAGCTGGAAAGCAAATTGAGAGGTACATGGTCCTCAGTATATCTGTCATTTTGCTTCACTTGTGTGCTTTTCATGTGCTGCAAGGTGGGTCAAAAAGGAGATTTTATGGGTGTCCAGAGGGCATAGCATCCAGCAGGATTTACTTGTGTCACACAGTGAAACATATTTATTGGGAATGGAAGGAAACTCAGTCCACTTTAGGACAGCTCGAAAAATGTAATTGCAAAAAAAAGTGTTACTACTAGAGACCGGTGGCGATTATCATGTGAATGAATGTTGTGTAGAGAACTTCATTCAGTGAAAATCTGGAGTAGAGTACCCTGGAAGAAACCTATGCTAACACATCCCAACAAAAATGCACGACTTCAGCAGGCTAAATCCCATAAAAATTGGACTGTAGAGGACTGAAAGTGGGTCATGTGGTCTGATGTTGCATTTCTATCTTCACATTACTGATTTCAGATGATGAGTGAATTGAAGGCCGCGTAAAGCCTTTCTGAGTATTGTGTGCATGGTGTGTTACAGGCAGGGGATGGGTCTGAGATGTTTAAGGGGTGTTTCATGTACTCTGAATTAGACCCCATTGTTGCAGTTTATCTGCATTTCAATCAGGAAGGGTATATTCAACTTCTGGACTTGTGGAAATCGTGTCATGGCAGTTCTGCTGTCATTTGCCCCAAAGGCAGATGAGCAAAATATTAGTTGTCATATAAAACAGGGGTCTAGTATGTAATCACACTTGAAACAACCAGAATAAAGTAATCCTCCTTACCTGTCCTCAGAACATTTTGTTTTTGTTTTTTTAAATAGAAAAGTATTTGTATGTTGTTGTATTTTGTGATTCTGTTGGAATAAGCAATGCAAAGTAATGCAATTCTGTGATTTTCTTGGTTTCTTTGACTAAGGTACCAGGATTAAATTAAATTTTATATTTATGAGATGTTTTTAATGGTGGTTTTGAAAGACTGTTGAATGTGGTTTTTACATTTATTATTTGATAAACAGCCATGGAACTAAGTGGGGGAAGATGAAAACAGACTCTGGAGTCAATTCAGTCATTTTTGTATATTTACTTTTAGGTAGCTCTCCCAGTGAAATCATTAAATCTCTTTCTCATGCTTTTTGCTATACAACAAGAGAACTTCCCGGTTAAATTAAGTATGTTGTATCTTCTTGAAATTATAAACATGATTTATTGTAACAGTTTACTAATGTTTAGACCAAATGTGCTAATCCTCCTTACCTGTCCTCAGAACATTTTTTTTTTTTAAATAGAAAAGTATTTGTACGTTGTTGTATTTTGTGATTCTGTTGGAATAAGCAATGCAAAGTAATGCAGTTCTGTGATTTTCTTGGTTTCTTTGACTAAGGTACCAGGATTAAATTAAATTGTATATTTATGAGATGTGTTTAATGGTGGTTTTGAAAGACTTTTGAATGTGTTTTTACATTTATTATTTGATAAACAGTCATGGAACTAAGTTTTGGCTAGAGCAAGTTCTAGTTGTGCTACTTAGGATTAATACTGAAGTTTTCTCTCTAGGGGTTAAGAACACTTTTTTTTTCTCTTCTTTTAAGATGGTCATCTTTTATTCATCTGTGTAAAGTTGTGTATACATTGTTATTGCATATAAATTGTTAGTAGGGTTCTTTGTGCAGTTAGAAGATTTTAGATTATGTATGATGTATGTATCTTATCAAAAGGCTATTTTATTATTTCAATCTGTTGTATGATATATTTTCATAACTGTTACTTGTAAAGTGTAGTCTTTGAAAGAAAGGGGGAGACTCAGGGAGACTCCTCCTCTGTGTCTTATGTACTCCACTGCCCACAGCATCACAGAGGCACTATTATTGTTTCTTTTGCAGCAGTGAAAGGTCTCTTTGTACATGTTGTAGAAACTGTAATTGGCTCCAGTTATGTATGTAATAAAAGGTTGGAGGTTACTGGTAGGGGAGTAAATCTTGGCCTTTGACGATATATTTTTCTTTTAGTCCCTGAATCACTGATGATGTGTTTTTCTATTTATCTCTAGAGTAGGCCTGCTGTAACTTGTATCTCAACTCTTTTTGGCAGCAGCAATTATTGTTCTTCACATTTTTTAAAGAGCTATGCCTTGACTTGATTTTTTAAAGTACTGTTATATAACTTGAAGTTGTTCGTCTCCATTATGTTATTACTTTGGATCTGTCGTTGATCAGAAGTTGTTCTTATTACCACTTTAACAAAATGCTTCCTAGTCAAATCCAAGATATTTCTGTACCCCTCATTTGTGATCAATGTAATAATATCTTGAACAAGATAAAAGTTTGACACCTATTCAACAATCATTAAGGAGAGGCTGTGAGCAGCTGTAAGGAGGAGTATTGGAAGACTGTGACCATTGGCAACCAGGTGAGTTGGCTGTGCGGTTAGGGGCATACAGCTGTGAGCTTGCATCCGGGAGATAGTGGATTCGAACCCCACTATCAGCAGCCCTGAAGATGGTTTTCCGTGGTTTCCCATTTTCACATCAGGCAAATGCTGGTGGGGGGGGGGGGGGCAGTACCTTAATCAAGGCCATGGCTGCTTCCTTCCCATTCCTACGCCATTCCTATCCCATCGTCGCCATAAAACCTATCTGTGTCGGTGCAACATAAAGCAATTTGTAAAAGAGAAAAAAAGACCATTGGCAATGTCATCTTCTGTAGATGAGTGGCAGCAGAAGAGATAATAATCAGTCCATGTAATGTTATTGTTGATTAGTTTTAGGGGATTAGAACATTGTAGGCCATCATCTCTGTACATGAATGTGTCAGAACATATCTGATATTAGGGCTAAACTTTGGGAAGATGTCCCATAAAGTATCATCCTAGTATTTTCATGGAAAGTGTTGAATACTTAAGCAAAAACCCATATTTTCTATACCAACATCATTAAATATTATTAAGTCTACTTTTATCGTAATAAATGTCAGTAAGGGTTTAACACAATATTCCAGCATTGGTTAGTCCTACCATAAAATGAAGTGAACATAAAAATACTCTCATTCAACTTTTGTTATATACATTTTTTCCCTCTTTGGAACATTAATCATGATTGAAATACAGTCAGCACTTGATATAACTCTGACAAAATGTTCATTATAATGTGACAGTCTCATTCTGTTACAGAATTAGATAATGCAAGGACTGGCAGAGATTTTACAACATAGTGCAACTACTCTCCATGCTAAACACAAGAAGCATCCGTACGTACAATACTTGTGTGTCTTGTTGAGTTGAGAGAAAGCAAATCAAACTGAGACTGCACATAACAATGGCATCGAACAAGTGCATTTCATTAAGTGTTGGAGAGAAATTTGAGCTTAATGAAAACTTAAGAGTCCAGTGTTTCTGTGGCAAGTGTATTTAACTTTAAGTACAGTGTTTCAGCAGCAAAAGTGTGTAAAGAATATGGCATTGCAAAACAAACAGTTTCAGGCATAAGAAAGAACAAGGATAAACTGAACATGTTTGCTTACTTTGATGTTGAAACATCAGTTAAGACTGTATATATGGTGCCGAGTTCCACCTTTTTCTTGCTCCTTTACCTAGGCCTAACAAATCAGACTCTGATTGATTAGTGCAGAAAGTTAGTACGTACTACGAGGATTGGGGCAGATGTCATGGCTACCATTTTTTTTTTCTTGTAGTTATGTGAATGGATCACAAACGTATATGTGTTATGTGGAAGTTCTGCAGGCATAGTGTGTATGCAGAACAATAGCAGATGGCTGTGTGATAGCTGGTAGTAGCGCAGCAAGGGCTGTGAAATCAGTCAGTTGGTGAGTGTCATGCAAGATGGAAGTAACCCGTGTTGAGCAGCGTGCTTACATCAAAATAGCCGTTCTCCGAGGGAGAAATGCGATGGAATGTCACAGTGAATTAGTGGAAGCTCTTGGGAATAATGCCCTACCATACCGTACAGTAGCATGGTGGGTAGGAAAGTTTCAGCAAGGACGTGTGTCAACCAGTGATGAGCAACATTCGGGATGACCTGTCAGTGTGCGGACCAACGTGGCACGTGCCGTCATCGAGCAGCTCCTGGATGAAGACAGACGATGGACACTACTGGAGTTAGAGAGGGCAAGTGGCATCGAGAAAGGCACCATCCACAGGATATTGCGTAATAAGCTGCAGCTACGCAGAATCGCATTGCGGTGGGTACCACATGCACTGACGGAAGTTCAAAGGTGGGTGCGCTATGCAATATGCTCCGACCACCTTGCATGCTGGCAACAGGACGCCGATCAATTCTTGTCACGAATAATCGCCATCAATGAATTGTGGGCCAGGGCATACGAACCAGAACTGAAACGTCAGTCCGCAGAGTGGCGACATGCTGGATCACAAGGAGGCAGAATGTCCGTCAGAATCTTTCCCCTGTCAAATTGATGGTGATCATTGCGTATGATGTCAGGGTGTCATTGTTTGCCACTTTGTTCCACATGGCAGAACAGTGACTGTACAGTACTACAGGGACTTCCTGGTGCGACAGGTACGACGTGGCATTTGGGAGAAACGTCCGGATCTTGTGGACAGTGCAATAATCCTGCATGACAATGCAAAACCATATAAAGCAGAGTGTGTAGGGCAGCTACTGTGATGTTGGGAATGGGAAGAATTGGAGCACCCACTGTTCTCTCCCGACATTTCACCCTGTGACTTTGATCTCATTTGAAAGATTAAGGAACCACTACATGGTAGGCGGTTTGCAGAACGAGAGGAAATTGCTAATGCTGTGCGCCAACAGGTGACCCGATTCACACATGATGCGGCAAATGATGAGGCAGATGGTATTCAGCGCTTCCCATATCGTTGGCAGCGTGTGGTGTCAGTAGCAGAGGACTACTTTGAGGGTCTTTAGGCCCAGGTTTGTCATGTCAACTTTATGTGTACTGTGTTGTTATTCTTTTGCACTGGGAAGGCCATATTGCCCTGTATACTACCGTAATGAATTAGTGTGTTACAATATTTCAGTGCTTATTCATTGTCCACACATGTAGTTAACACCTTGTCCTTTCGTCTTTATATGTCACATTTTCCAACCGGACTGCTATCTTCAAGAAAAATAATAGTTGCCATGACTTTTGCCCCAACCCTTGCTGTATTATGTGCGTTTTCATTTCACATGTTGTGTATTGATACCTTGTCACATTAAAGCCGAGTATATCACTATAAATAAATACAGTGTTAGTTTTCATTCCTTAGGCACAACTTTATTCCCGTTTGGTAACATGGACTCTTTGTAACTCAGACTTCCATCCCGTCTAGTAGGACTTCTTGAGCGTTGACTGTACAGTATATGCTAAGAAACACTCAGTAGGCCCCTAGACAAATCCCCGCCATCTCTACATTGTAATAATTGTAATAATTTGTGCCCTAGTTTTCTTTGTAGTACTTTCTTTAAATACCAGTTTTCAAGGCAATTATTTCAGTAGATTTGATGTGATACTGTCACAAACAAAGAGATGATCAGACAAAATTGAAATTGATGGAATTGATCAGTGTACACTTTCTAATAGGTAAGACTGAAGTATTAGCCAAAGATTTCAAATGTACCGCAAGAAAGATATAGATAATATATATATTTCTTTTTGTTATCATCATCACTATGTATACATATATACTAAAAGTTGGGAATTAATCAAATTACTTGTAATGATTACTTTTTAGTAATTTTTACTCGTTTACCCCTTGAAGTAAAATTCTAATCATTACATTTTAGTAACCGATATACATTGCATCTAGTAAAATAGGCCGTGGAAGCCATTTTTGAAATCGCGTCCAGTATTTGGCAACTTTAGAGCCCGAGCACTTACAAGGGATCACACCAAGGGTATAAAACCAAGGATACGACATATACTCGTTCATTTACTTGCTGGTTCTTGTGGTTACTGGTTGAGATTTAGAGTAGGTAATCGTATGCTACATGGTTGAAAATGATGAAACTGGAATAGACGTGACAAGAAAGGGGTTAAGAAATATTCATTCCCCTATTTGAATATATATTTTGAATTAGATGGCCCTGAAAATAATGCAAACACAAATGTGACATGCAAACTTTGCTTGGGAGCAATCATTTAGAAAATTTGTTTAGTTTCTTTTAGTGATGATAGCCTCATAATGTCTCTGTTGTAAGAAAAACAACAGAAAATGAAGTTACGTATTTTTCCTTAAAAACTGTATTATTATTCCAGCCCCATGTCAAAAAAAAAAATGCAAGTGATTTCCTAAAGACTCATGTTCTGTGAAGTAATTGTAATTTTACTGATTACTTGTTGAAAGAGTAATTAGTAATTATGTAAAATATTCCTCAGGTAACTTTTATTTTGTACCTTTCCCATTACTGTGTGCGTGCGAGCGTGCGTGCACTCAAATCCGACCATGCCATGTGCAGATTTAGCAACCCCGTCTCATAAAGCCCATTTGAATTCTCTCATGAAGCGATGTGATTGGTTAACTTCAGCAGCTGATAAAATGACAACGGTACGAGATATCAACTTAATATCTTCAAATTACTTATTAGTATGAGCAACACTCATATACTCAGTTCACGTTGTTTCCGACCACCCAGTATATGCATATTTGTTATCATCATGATCAAGATCATCATCATTCGTAGCAGTAGCACTACCCTTATCATTTTCTTAGTTGATATACCCTATTTATTTTTCACTTCTTGCATTTCATTGGTTCATATTACACTACAATCTTAGATATCAAAAGAACCTTTACTCAAAGAGCAGCTCACACTCTTTACTAAAAAATGGCAATGACAGGTCAATGTGCTAATTTCTGAGTCTTGTTGGCATTTAATATATTAACATATTTATGGAAATGATTAGGTGGCATTGTGGAACTTTGTCCATCTCTTGCACTTGCTTATCAGTTTACTATGTGATCTGTATTGTGTATTGGCTTTAAGTTTGCATTCAGAAGATAAATTCATATATTCTAGCCAGCAGGCCTGAAGATGGTTTTTCTGTGATTTCTCATTTCTTCACCAGGCAAAGTCTGGGGCTGTACCATACTAAAGGCTATGGCCACTGCCTTCCCATCGTACTCTTTTCCTATCCCAGCATTAGCGGAAACCTACCTTGTGTTAGTGTAACTTTGGACAGTTAGCATCTGCTTATCTCCATAGACTCAATGAATACCAAATAAAAACAATTAGATACATTAGAAGTGAAGCTTCCACGGTGTGAAGAATTATTTAATTTATTTTCCGGGTTGAACCGTGTTGTACTTGTACGTATATCACGTACAGTTTGCCGACGTTTCGAATACATTGCAGTATTCATTGTCAAGGCGACTGAAATACCCCTACTCGATCCGAGAGATGTATTTTATACCTTCTAATCTAAATCTAAATCTAGCCTTCAAAATCCCTTAAGGGCAATGGCCTCCTGCTAAGCAGGGCTTCACTCGGATAAACTCGTTAGGTGAGCAGTCCTAAAGAGTGTGAAAGCATCATGTGGTGCGCTTTTCTTGCCTGTTAGTGACACATACATTTCTAACCTATACTGTACATCTTGTCTGTTGTGTATTCTTGTTCATATATCTAAGCACGTACAAAATTTTTATTTACATTTATACACTTAGAGGAGTTCTTCAAGGCTCTTCCATTCTTCTCCGTCTCTTGCTCTTCTTGTCCGCTGTGCACCAGCCATTTTCTTGAACTAATCAGCCCATCGGATCTTCTGCCTTCCTACGTTTCTCTTGCCGATTCTAGGATCCCACAATGTTAGTCTGTGTGTCCACCTCTTGTGCTCCATTCTCCCTATTTCCACTTCAATCAGTCCGCTATGTTGAGTGCGTCTCTTTTTTTTTTTTTTTTTTTTTTTGCTAGGGGCTTTACGTCGCACCGACACAGATAGGTCTTATGGCGACGATGGGATAGGAAAGGCCTAGGAGTTGGAAGGAAGCGGCCGTGGCCTTAATTAAGGTACAGCCCCAGCATTTGCCTGGTGTGAAAATGGGAAACCACGGAAAACCATTTTCAGGGCTGCCGATAGTGGGATTCGAACCTACTATCTCCCGGATGCAAGCTCACAGCCGCGCGCCTCTACACGCACGACCAACTCGCCCGGTGAGTGCGTCTCTTATACCGGTCCTTCGGCATATCTCCTCAATCCTCATTCTGTCTTTCAGCGTGATGTTGAGGATTTTCCTTTCCATCCTGCATTGGCCAATTTGCAGTGTTTTTCTTTGCTTCGAAGTTAATGACCAGGTTTGGCATCCATAAAGCATTACTGGTAGTACACACTTCTCCAGGACTGCAGTCTTCATACTTAGCTTTAGGAATTTGTCCCTTAAAATGATTTTCAGGTACCAGAATTTCTTCCACGGTTGACCAATTCTTCTTTTAATTTCTTTCTCCATATTGTTGTGGAATGATATGTTCTGGCCCAGGTACTTGTAGTCCTGTACGTGCTCCAATGGTTCACCATCTATGTGTATGGGTTCTGCTGTTGCATTGGTCAACAGCTTCATTTTTCTTGGATTCATGGCTAGGCCAGTTTCCTTGCTGACTTTGTCTAGTTCCTTTAACAGTTCCAAGTCCAATGCTGATTTTGCTATCAACATGGTGTCTGCAAACCGCAGGTGTGTCAGTCTTAGTCTATCTATGTTGATGTCGTATTTAGTTTCCCATTTCAGTTCCCTGAACTGGTTTTCTAGCAGGCATGTATAGAGTTTCGGTTATAATGGGGCTCCCTGTTTCACACCTCTCCTTAGCTTGAAGCTCCTACCCTCTATCTGTGTCCTTATTTTTGCCCGGCTGTTTTCATAGATTTTTGCTAAAAGTCTGATATATCTTTTCTGAATGTTTTGGTTCTCTAGAGCTTGTAGGACATATTTGTGTTCCACGCAATCAAAGGCTTTGTTACAGTCTACAAATGCTGTATACGCCTTGAGGTTGAATTCTTGCAGTTTTTCAATGAGTTTGGTTACTGTTTGTAGGTGGTCCACCATGCTGAATCCTGATCTAAAACCTGCTTGTTCCATGGGTTGGTTCTCCTCAAGTGTCTTTGACATTCTCTTAGTTAGGTTTTTTGTGAACAGTTTATATAGACTTGGCAGTAGACTTATCGGTCCGTAGTTGTTGATGTCATCTTTTGCTCCTTTTTTATGGAGTAGGATTATTGTGCTTTGTTTCCATTCCTTTTGTACTTCTTTGGATTCGAGTATTGCATTGAACAGTTTCGCGATGGCTAGTATGAGTTCCTCACCTCCCCATCTTAAGTAATAAAAATCATTGTTATCCGTATTGAAGATACTGAATGTAGGATGCTAAAAGGTTTGTTTTGTCACCTATTCAATACATATAAATTTTACAATTTAGGAATTTATTATTGATTCCACTTGAGACATGTTTCGCCCTTCATTGAGGGCATCATCAGTCAAATTATCTCCTCAAGGCAAAAATTAGGTACCTGGTTAGTAGTTGACATGCACAAATTAATACGTGTTATTAATACACATTACAAAAATTAAGTAAGAGAAACAGTTGTACAATAGTGATGGTTGAACATATAGGTTTATAGAATAAGAAGTCAGCACCAATGCGTAAAATTAAAATGTAGAGTTCGGCAGTGGTGCTCTGGAGAACAGTTGACGCAATCATAGGAAAATATAAAGTTTTAAAAATACTGTATTTACATTATAACAATCAAGGGAGAAAGGGTGTAGTGCTTGGCGTCAATGTTTGTAACCAAAAATTAATGTCAATGGTTGGTAACTATACAGTATTTACATTGTCCAATTGAACAGTTGAGAATAAAATTTTAAAAATATTTACATTATAACAATCAGGGGAGAAAGGGTGTAGTGCTCGGCGTCAATGTTTGTAACCAAAAATTAATGTCAATGGTTGGTAACTATACAGTATTTACATTGTCCAACTGAACAGTTGAGAATTTTACTATTTATATACATATTTACACAAGAGCAGCTTGGTGAGCAAGGATATAAAAAAATCTAGTACCAGGTGTGTCCTGTTGTTTTAAAGGTTGGAAGAAGAATGTAGCATTGACATTTCAGAAATTTGCAGAGTGGTTTATCTTAGTTAAAATCACCGGGGGTAGGGAAATATTCCATAGCCAAATGAGGTTTATAGGCATCAAGCTGAAAGTTGTCTGGTTGCAGCACCGAGATTGGTACAGAGACTGGTCAGTGTGGATGGAGACTCATGGGTATTCAGTGCGTTTGAATGGCAACAATGATGACAGTTATTTGTAGGTAATTGCTTATTAGGAATATGTTGCAGGTTGAAACTTTCGCTTATTCTTTTAGTTGACTTCTGTAGCTTCGAATGTTATGTGAAGACATCGGTGTGAGATGCCGGTGAGACTAAATTGATATTATTCCGTGAAAAAAAGTATGACGGACCTCGGGATGAAGTTATTGTTTTTTGTTGCTGGTCTGGTGAAATAGAATAGAGTTGCTTGTGTTGTGAACTGCAGTGGAGAGATTAGAATGTATACGGTAACTGCAGAGTCAGAGCGTTGTAGCTGGGATGAGGCATGTTCTCATTCTGATTGCGAAGAGGAGCCGTAGTGGCACGCCATATTCGTGCCGATGTGCGCTGGGTTCTGGCGTGTTGTTGAAAGTTTTATTGTATGAAGTGGAAGTTATCTGATGTGTCGCTGAGAGGTAATTGTTGATGAGTGTTCATTCCTGTGTGCTTGCACTGGTTCCTCTGTCTTCCATTAGAAGGCGCTTTTGTACCTGTGCGCATGCACAGTGTCAAATAGCTAGTAGTGCTAGTAGTAAAGATGGTGACTGGGGGGCAAAGCTTTTCGTATTTTATAGTTTGTAAGGACTGAATCTGTAGTTACAGTGCAACATGCATTCTGTAATAAGTTGTAATCCTCCAAGTGATAATAACATCCGTAGATAGTATCATAAGTTTGAAGACACTGGCTGTCTTTGCAAAGGAAAGAGCACCGAACCACCAACCAAGGAAGCATGTGTTGAACGCTGACCCCATGTGATTTTTACCTTTGGGGATTCATCAAGGAACGTGTGTTTTCACCTCCGCTGCCAGCCAACCTAACTGATTTAGGAAACAGGATTGAAGCAGCTGTTGCAACAATTACTCCAGATACACTGAGCAAGGTGTGAGATGAACTCTGCTATTGACTCAAAATGTGCCATGTAATGAATGCTGCTCACATTGAACACTTGTAGAACAAACTGTTGTAATAAACACTACAGAGCCATAACACCCCGATACTCATTTTGAAACACACTGTATTCTAATTACCCTTGTCAACATAAAAAGCAGCCTTTTATAGTCTTAATTAATAGAGCATTTAATACTCCCTTAAGGAAAGTAACTTTTGTAAAATAAAAGTGAAAATAATTCATGAAATTGTAAAGAGTAATGGATATTCTAAATATTACATTAATAAAATGAAGAACAAAATCTTATCAGAGCCAAAACAGCTCTAATTAAAGATCAGAAAGAGAAAAAGGAAATTTGAATTCTATATCAATTAGTTCCATATCATATGTTGCTGAATATGTACCAAATTATGGGATGGAACACTATATCATATTATAATGCTGGCAAAGCAATGAGATGGGAAATAAGTTTGCAACAACTGCTGTGACAGGCCGCTTGTACTAACATATTACAAGGAATGGAGAGAGCAATCTGAAATAATCCACAATTAGGCAGTGAGCATTACTACTTGCGAACATGGAACCTGACAGAACATTGTACATAGAGTCCTACTTGACACTTCCCACACCAGTGCATGTCTGGGAGCTGCAGTTTTCTTATGCACATTTCTGTTTTTGTGAATTACGCAGGTCATCTAGTCACTTAATTAATTTCTAAGTTCTTTGAAATCATTTTAGAAAATACTAGGTAAAGAACTGATAGGGAATCTGCCATCTGGGTGACAGCCCTAAATGCAGATGAATGATGATTGATTGTCGAATTAGTAATCTGCTTGAGGGAAAATGGAAATCTCTTTGTTCAGATCTTCAGGCACCCCCTGTTGCTACTTAGTGTTTCAGGTTTTGATATATATATATTTTTTTTTTTCCTCTCTCTCTCTCTCTCTCTCTCTCTATCTCTCTCTCTTTCTCTCTCTCTCTCTCTCACACACACACACACACACACACACATTGTTTGGTCATGTGGTACTTTCACTGATTCTAAGACATAAAATATTTGTCAGGTGCCATTTGACACCGCTAGATGTTTGTCATAGCAATGAGTCATTAGTGTTATTTTCTGTATAAATGCCTGTTATGTGACGGAAATATTAATTATTTTGTTCTGTATAACATTCCTAACTGTAGAACAATACAATAGTCTTATTAATGTATAACAATATGTACACAATAAATTATTATGGTCTGTTATACATTTTCCTAGTGTTTTTGGAGTGCTCTTACTCTTCAACTGCTCCAAGATGATGATTTTGAGGTGATAGCTAGTTTGGGAAGTAACTACAGGCACAAACTGAAGTTGTGTTGTCTGGAGGTCAGCAACTGGGTGGAGATGAAACTGAGGATGCCTCGATTGGAGAGAGAGAGAGAGAGAGAGATGCTAGGAGATACTAACATATTCTCTAAAATATATAAATAAAGAAAAGAAACTCTTATAACACCATACTTACTTCAGACCATGAGTCATTGCGACAAAAAAAAAAATTCCAGTTCAGTGTCTCAACAATCAGGCTTCTGTGATATTGGCAGGGAAACAATTACACAAACTCTTAGGCAGGAGTCTCAGGCATCAGTTGTAACCACCACAGTATTTGCTTCATACCTTTTTCATAGAAGTTAATGAAAAATAATGAAGCAATATCCAACAGTGCCAAAAGGTACCCGTAGGTGCACGAGGGTTAATTCAGTTCCACATTTGTATCCCTTTCAGACCTGAAAGAAAACTGGAGGCGTGAATTTTTGTTTGTATGTCAAAAACTGACTAAAATGCTCCTCAATACACATATTGATAGTTTATTTTACAAAATAAAAACTAACATCCGAAAAAAAGGACCCACACAATTGTGCGTATCAAAATTCAAAACCTCGTTGTATCACATACGATGATGTATCTTCAAAATTAAAGTTCACTAACCAATGTACACACTTCATTGAATATATTCCGGTATTCAGTAAAGCTTCTAGATTAATATAAACGCAATAAATAAATACTTACTTTTGGCACTACTGCTTCTCGCCATCTCGCCGATCAACTGTGCTTTTTAAACTCTTCTTCCTTCGCCCTGGCGGTCAAGCGCATACTAAAAATAATTGAAATAGACGCCACGTGTCCCGCACAATCACTGCAGTCCGGTCTAGCGCCGAAAAAACATCAAATACGGTCAGGGATAAACAAAATACGAACCCGCACAATTGTGCGTACTCGGTCTGAAAGGGGTATTTCATCAAAATCATTAGCTTGCATTTACTCCCTAATACATAAAAAGACAAAACAGCACTTCCCTCCCCTCTCCACTTAACAGAGTTGTTACCTAAAAAAATTCCCTCATTCCACTGCATAGCAACAGCGATTGGGGCAAAGGAACTGGCTTCAGTTTCAATGCAATCGTTGGACTTAAAAGATGATTAGCAGCTTAGATAAGTACAGAAAACTTGCCAATGATTGTGAATTTGTGATGTTATGAACAAATGAGGTAAATTATGAATGCAGTGGTCTTCCACTGTCACGTTGGCAAGTTTATGCAACATAAACAATATTGTTTATATATGCACATTATTTAAAGTGATTTGATGATACCTTAGGATGTTCTTGTAAAGTAAACCAGTCATTCTTTGTTTAATAGTGTGCATATTTTACAGCTATGTTGTAGTGTTATATGTGTTATATTAGTGTTTTCAGCAGATTATATAAAAGCTTTAAAGTTACTTCAGTCAGCACTGAAATGTATGGGTTCTTTCTTAACAAAATAGTACATTTTCTTGTTCGACATATTTTTGTTCATTGTCCCTTGCAGAAACCTCTTAATGAAGTTTTATGGTGCTTATTTTTATGAAAATATATAAGAGATATGCAATAATTTAGAGAAATCTTACTTATACACCATTTTACTAAAAATAATGGAAAGAATACCAAAATGGATAATTGAAGAGCTGACAGGAATGGAAGTGTAAGAAGAGCAGTTCAGTTACAGGAGTGAAAGATGTAAAAGCACTGAGATCATGGGAGTTATATGACAGGTACATTTATCGATTTAGAAAAGGCCTGTGACAGTGCCCCTGAGCATGTTGCACTTATTTTAAGACTTAAGTGGGCAAAACAATATGGTTTCACCCTCCAGTAGTCACGCACTAAATGTTACGCTATCTATCTCGATGTATCTGTCGTATAGGGACGCAGTATTGCCTGAAAGTACTAGAACAGCCCACCTGGCGGCCATGATCGTTACGGCATTGAGTCTTTAATGTTCTGGCACCGTGGTTAGTTGGTTTAAGTCCTGCTGGTGGAAAAAAATTTCATCAGAATGTTGGCTGATAAGGTAGGAGAGCTGGTGATTACCATGAAGAACCTGTCCATACATGCCATCGTGAAGAGCTTGAACCAATACCACATAACGTTCAGGACATCCAAAATGTCTCAATACTTTCCACATAGCAGATCTTAGTACTGAACCAAAGGCATTTCCAGATCATAGAAAACTAAATACAGACGCTTCTGTTGCTCTCTGCATTTTTCCTGGAGCTGTCTAGCACAGAAGATCATATCTGTTGTGCCTCTGGAGGTTCGGAACCACATTGAGACTCGGGCAAAATCCTCTTTGAGATAACTTGGAGCCGGTTTAATAGAATTCTTGCAAGAGTTTTACCTGCAATTGACAAATGCGATATACCACAGTAGTTCCCACATACGCTAGGATCGCCTTTCTTGAAGATAGTGATGATGGTAGCATTCTTCAAGTCGTCAGGTACTTCTTGAGTTCCCCAAATCAGGAGGATGAGTGTGAAGTCTAGTCTTCAAGGGTATACCTCTATGTTGTATCAGTTCCAGAGGGATGTTATCAGGACCTGGAGCCTTTCTTGGTCTCTGTATGTGGATGGAACTGCCATCCATGGTTGTAGGAGCTGCTGAGGGACATTATGAAGAAAGTCCTCGGCGATCCTGGAGGCATGATTTAGAAACGCAGAGAAATGTTCTTTCCAACACTTTAAAATTTCTCCATTATTAGTTAAAATGATGCAGTTGTCAGTAGTCTTCAATGTCCCCGATGAAGATCGAATTGGACCATATATCTCCTTTATGCCAGCATAGAAGTTTTGCAGGTCATGGGCATCAGTTAGTCTTTGCAGTTCAGCTTTTTGTTGCCACCAGTTATTCTTGATTTACTTAATTTGTGCCTGACATTTTCCTTTAAGTTCCAAGAAATGTGATTTCTTCACATTGGAAGACGGATCTTGAAGGAAGGATAAATGGGCTTCTCGTTTGGCAATGATCAGACACTTAATTTCTTCATTATTTTCATCAAACAAGTCTTGTTGTTTTTTCCTCACAAAACCAATTGTTTCCTCAGCTGACTCAGTGATGAGCTTCTGAAGCGTGGCTCACTGTGATTTGTACTATCACTGTTGACTTGATGACTACCCAGATTGTTTGAGATTGTATTTCTATAATCTGTAGCAGTGGATTCAATTTGAAGTTTAGAAGTATCACATTTCTTTCTGGGCAGGTTGTGGATAGATCATATTGGTTTGTGACAGATTGAAGTTCTCACCCAGCAAAAAAGGAGCTTATGATCTGTCCACCAGTCATCAAAGTTTCTTGCAGTTCTTGTAACAAGGGCATCTTTTTTATTACATTGCCTGTTGATGGTATAGTCAAGGATGTACCAGTGCTTTGAGCAAGGAGACATCCAAGTGGTCTTGTAGCAATTAGGCAGGTGGAACTGAGTATTAGTAATAAAGAGTTCATGTTCAGCGCATAGACCACGGAACAGTAGACCATTGTCATTACAGTTGCCAAAATCCATGTTTTCCTATCACATTGCTCCATAATTGGTGTTCATTACCAAGTCTGGCATTGAAATCACCAAGTAGTAACAGCTTGTCTCTTGGTGGCATTTTGGTGATGGTAGTGCTCAGCATGTTGTAGAATTGGTCTTTTAGCTTTTACATCAGCATCCAAGGTGGGAGTATATGCGGAGATGAGTGTCACAGATTTACTGTAACTCCAGAGAGTGGGATTCGGAGAGACATAATTCTTTTGCTGATAGCGGTTGGAGTTGGCTGATAATCATTCACCAGTGTGATCTTCACAGCGAATTCAACACCATGAATGCGGTGTTCTCCCTCATCTTTTTCCTTCCAGAAAATTGTATAACCTGAGCTGAACTCTGTTAGTTTACCATCGCTTGACAGTCTGGTTTCACTTAAGGTAACAATATCAGTGCTCATTCATCCAAGCTTATGGGTGACAAGCGCTGTTCTTCTCTCAGGTCTGTTATTGTCTTTCAAATCAAGTAAGATTCGAACATTCCATGTTCCTATAATCAAAGTTTTCAACCACATAAGGGGTACTCGCTGGGTGCGGCCTCCCAGCTGGCTGAGAGTGTGTCTACCGATATTTAGCCCACATTTTCTAGGGCCTTCCCCAAACAGGGTGGGCAGCTATGATCCTAAATAGACCCGCCCAAACACAGATGCAGGACCGAATTCCTGAGCAGTCACAGGGTCTCAGAAAGACAACCATCACACATCTGCTGCCAACATGCAGGTCCGAACTAGAGGGTTCCAGTTTCACCTGACAACCTGCCTCTGCCATCCTTATCCCATCGCTGTTGGACTTAAATTGAAGGCCGTAAAGCAGGAAAAAGTGCCACAAGCGGGATTTTGTTTAAGGTGGATCGCATCTTGCAAGAAAGTGGCCTACACACTATGATCTCAGAACTATACCCCATAGCACAAATGAAATGCGACGCGCAGGTTTTAGTACCATGACTGCAACGGATTGCCGCAGGCGCAAAATACATAACTTAATATTAGTTTCTGTACATCTATAGAATGACATCATTTCTTGAATTGCAGTATAAGAAGCTCTTATGTGGGTTGTTCTGTACTGACTGTATAAGAAAACTGTAGAAATGGTCCACCTTAGTCAATACATGAAAGTGTCCTAAAAAGAACTTTAATAAATGTTGCACAATATTTCAGCCTTTTTGGGCCTTCTTCATCCCTAAAAATAAATTATGAAGTTAAAAAAACACTCTAAACATAACACTAAAAATAAGTCCTTATGAAAAGTTAATTGTGAAATATCTTATTGTCAAACATTTAACCAAAAAGCACCACGTAGACAAAAGACGTAAAAGCTTGGTTGAATGAGTGTGTCATAATGCTGATAATAAGCGCAGTGCGCTTCATTCATTGCTGCCGTTTGCCATATAATAGTCACATGTTATTATTCCTTTCTGATGTATGCTTTCTTTCTGAAGGTGAAAAGTGACTTTTGAGACTTAAGGAAGTTAAACCTTAATAAGTTAATCCTTAACTGCGAAAGCCTTAAGAGTATAGAAATAAAAATTAAAAGCTCATAGCTAGATTTGAAATCTGAATCCGTCGGAAAATCACATGCTGCCTGTGATTAGTACCATGTAGCCACTTGAGGCAACGAAGACTAGGGCTTGTATCTCTGTATTAATGGAATAATCTATGCTATCACTTTGAAACTGATCTTGTATGTTACAAGTTTTGAACATGAATGTGCAGACAGGTTTACCTTACTGTAAACACCACATTATGCTAAAGAATCATGTCTCCCTTAAGCCCAGATAGTTGCAACTATTCCCTACCAGTAGAGTTCCCTATGAATAGGTGTTCTTGGTCGGTTGATAAGTCAGATCTCGCTTATTAACTCAAGTTGATAATACTACTCTTTTGGAGAGATTTGATTCCAGCCATTCTCCTAGGTACTTAAACCTGTTTGATCGTTCCTTGCTCCATATGCAGTGTACAAGAAGATTCACTGATTTTCGTGATGTATTGTGTTTTCTCAGCTGAAATGTATAGCCCTAACTTTGCTGCTTGTTGTCTGAGAACAGTGAGTTGTTTCACTGAAGTTTCTATTGAATTAGAAGTGCTAGGTTGTCAGGCGAATGCTAGACAATCAACATTTAATCCATTATGCTTGTGTCCCAGAGAGATTCCATGTTTTATTCACTGTCTAGTTAAATCCTTTTGCACTTTCTTATTACCTTTTCCAGTGGACAGTTAAAGAGGGGAGAGAAGAGGCCGTCTCCCTGTCTTGATTTTGAAACTTTTTGAGAGCGTTCCTCTCATGACGTGGTGTTATTTAAAGTGCTGAATAAGTTCTCAGTCTTCTGGTCCAGTCCTACTTCCTGCAGGATTTTCATGAGAATAGGTCTGTCAACCAAGACTATGATATATTTCTTATCAGCCATTTTTACCTGACATAGCACTGACATCAGGTTGAGTAGCTGTTCAATACAAGAGCGCCTTTTACTGAATCCCCCTTGGATCTAGTTGGAGTTCAGCTCTGTTTAATAAGGCCTTGTAGAGAATCTTGTATGTGACGGATAATTGTTCATGTTGCTCAAGTCTCCTTTCTTGTGAAGGGGATGACTCAAAGCAGAAGACCAGTCACTGGGTAATATTTCAGTCTCGCAAATGTTGGAGGATCTCTGTCAAATTGTTGACAGTCCTTTCTCCTACCTGCTTCCATAGTTTGGCTACTATTGAGTCTTTTCCCGATGCTTTGTTGGTTTTCAGAGACAATATGATTTTTACCACTTCTTCTTTAGTTAGTGCTTGATGCTGTCTTGATAAGCGAAGAATGCATCAGGTGATTTCACGATTACGGAGATTCTTTAAGTCCTTTGCCAGAAGGTGGCAGTTGTCTATATTGTTATAAGCTATTTTCCCTTCTGGTCCTCTGAAGTGGAGGCTGGGTGGATTATAGTGACTGAGGTTCTGTTTAAAGCTTCTACAGAAGTTTTTGCAGGTGTTCTTTTTGAAGTTCTCATCCAACTGTGTCAGTTGGTTCTGTGTAAATTGATGTTTTACTTGTCTGGTGGTTCTGGCAATTATCTTCCTTTGCTCTATGAACTTATCCATATTGTACTGTGTCTTCTGCAAATTCCACTTTAGCCAGGCTGTCTGTCTCCACATCACCACTCCTTCGCAGGAATTTGTCCACCAGGCAGGCTTCTTCTGTTTGAGCAATGAAGTCGACTCAGTAGCAACTTTCACTACGTTGTACCTCAATTCATTCCAATTATTACATTCAAGTGCTTCCAATTTCTCTATGAACTGGTTACAAGTTCAAAGTTTCTCTAAATCAAACTTAGTAAGCTTAAGTTACTTGGGTTTTCTTAATGTTCCTAGGTAAGAATCTGAGCTTTATTTTGGAGAGATAGTGGTCCGAGTCCAAATTTGCTCCTCTTAATACTCTTATATTCTGGATCTCTCTATGTGACTTCCTTGAGATAGCTACATGTTCTATCTGAAATTCTCCCAAGAGGTTGTTTGGGTGCAAACTCGCTTTGAAAGGAAAGAGATTTGACGATATACCCGACATCCAACAAAACGTGACGAGGCTTTTGAACACCATTCCAAAAGAAGCCTTCTTGCAAAGTTTCCAGGACATGTATCGCCAATCTCAGCAGTGCATAGTTATGGGAGGGGACTATTTTGAATAACAGTGAGGTCACTGTCATGCATAGTTCATCAATATTTATAGTACAGGACTATTCACCAAACTTTATTGTCACAGGTTGTATAATGAGGGAATGGTACAAGATTAACCCAAAGAACATCCGAATTGGAAGACCCAAAGACAACATAATTTTAAATTGCCTAGGATTTGCTGATGACCGTACTCTCTTGTCCAACAATATTCAGGAAACCAGACAACAAGTTATATATCTACAGGAAATAGCTCAGAAAATTGGTCTTGGAATATCTTTTGAAAGTACAGTAATCATGTTGGGAGAGAGTATTTTCAGAAGTTGCTGTACGTGAGAACTTGAGAACTAATGGCAGTCATTCAACGGATGACTAGAAAAGGCAATTAGTTGATGAAGAAATGGATAAATAAATTACAATAAATGAAATTGAAATGGCAATAAGAAAGATGAAGTATGGAATACTGCTCGAATAGATGAAATTTCAGTGGAGATGAGGAGGCAGCTGGAGCTGTAGGCCTAGTGGACATATCGAGTTCTCAGGATTTTCTGGGAGAATAAGGAGGTCCCTGAGGATTGGCAAAAAGGAATAATCATCCCAATTTTCAAGAAAGGTGATAAGAAAGTATTGAAGAACTACAGGGTAATTACTCTGATATCCCATGTTGCTAAGATAATGGAGAGGATATTGGAAAGTAGGATAAGGTTGAGGGTTGAAAATCAGTTTGGTTTCAGAAGTGGAAGGTCAACAATAGAGTCCATTTTCATTATTAGACAACTAATGGAAAAGCAATGGGAGTATAGGAATGATATGGTGATGACATTCATTGACATTGAAGAGGCAATGGCAGTGTCCCCAGGACTAAAGTTTAGGACAGTCTGGTGCAAAAAGGAATTGAACAGGGATTAATAAAAATGATCATGGCAATGTACAAGGAATGTTGTAGTTGCGTGCAAACACAAGTTGGCAGGACAAGTTGGTTCAAAATTACTAGTGGGATGTGACAGGGAAGTGTTCTGTTGCCAATCCTGTTTACAATAGTAATGGATGACATAATGAGAACAGCAAAAGCAGCATATCGAGGAAAAGAAATGAACATCATGTTATTTGCAGATGATATTGTAATTTGGGGAGAAGAGCTAATGAATATTCAAGAACAGTTGGATGTGGTGAATGGGAAGATCAAAGAATGTGGATTGAAAATAATTGTAGATGACTAGAGGGAGAGAAAGAAGGGACAGGTCAGATTAGACTTGCAGACAAGCCCCTGGAAGTAGTGGAGATGTTCAAATACCTGGGGAGTGAATTAATGGAGAACGCTCGACTGGATGCTGAAATTATTTAGAGGATTCAAGCTGGAAGCTTTTACTATCATAGTGTAAGAAACATGTTATGGGACAAAGATGTGCCATTGGAAGCAAAAGAAACTATGTGCAAGATGTATTACGTACCCATAACAACTTAATGGAATAGAAACTTGGACAATGACAAAGAAGAAAGGTGAGAGTCGAATACAGGCAGGCAAAATGAAGTTCTTGAGGAGTATGATACAAAAGTGTAGAAGAGACAAAATAAAGAATGAGAAAATCCAGGAAGAAATTAGAGTGGAAAAAATGAATGATAGAATAGAGAAGAGCCGAGTAAGATGGTTTGGGCACATAAAGCAAATAAGTGGTAAAAGAATGCCAAGAAAGGTGATGGAAATACAAATGCAAAGAAGTAGAGGCCACGAATGACCACAATTGAGATGGAAGGACACAATCCAATGCAGTATTAGAGAAAGAAACCTGGACTGGGACACAGTGTTGGAGGAGGAGTGGTGGGAAGACCAAAGAAAGTGGAGAGAAAATATATTTGCCCCTACCCGGCTATAGCTGGATAATGGGAAATGATGATGATGAGTAATCATGTTAACTGACCCACCACTTATAAACAAAATTGCCATAGGAAACCAAGAAATCAAAATTGTAGAAAATTTAATTATCTGGGAGAAATCATAACATATAACCTCAACAAAAAGCCAGCATGGCATAACAGAATGAATAAATAAATTGACCAAAGCAAAATATGTCACCAAGAATACCTACAACAAAAAGGACCTGTCAATAGCAACAAAATTAAAACACTGCGAAACAGTCACCCAACCAGAAATATTATACACAAGTAAAACCTTCTTCAAAACAACTAACACTGCACAAATAGACAAAAAGAAAGATAGAGAGAAGAATCATTAGAACGTGCATCAACAAATCATACCAAACAGATAGCTGCCTCTGTGGATCCGTGGTAGAGTGTCGGCCTCCGGATCCCAAGATAGCGGGTTCAAACCCGGCAGAGGTAGTCGGATTTTTGAAGGGCGGAAAAAAAATCCATTCGACACTCCATGTCGTGCGATGTCGGCATGTAAAAGATCTCTGGTGATACATTTGGTATTTACCCGACAAAATTAATTAAAATCTCAGCCATAGACGCCCAAGAGAGATCCGGTTTACTCTAGGTCCGCTAGATGGCAGACAGAGTAAACCGGAATGTCGAAATTGACGAGCAGACAGCCAGATGGCGTCAAATCGAAATGTCTGCAAACGGTAGCTGAGGCCATACGATTATTATTATTATTATTACCAAACAGATGGACACTGGAGAGTAGCTTCTATTGAAACAGTCTACAAGGAAATAGAACCAGTAATGAGCACAATCAGGAAGAAATGCATTCCATTGTTTGGACATCTAATTAGGACATCAGAGAACAGGATCATCAGGAGAATAATAGAAACAATGTGGAATATTGAATGCAACATTAAGTGGATTACACAAATCAAGGAAGATATGGATGAACTACAAATTACAGTGGAAGACCTAAGAAGCAAAACTGACAAAATCAGGAAACTCACAGACAGACAAACCAGAAACAACAAACAGACAATAGTAAGGGTTATTCCCGATGAAGAAAGAAAGATAAGATCTGAGAGAATGAAGAAGTACTAGGCTGACAGGAAACTGAAAAATTATTTGTATAAAGTTGTCTAGAGCGGTCCAGTGAAGGCCATAAAATGTAAATAATAATTTGCCATTAAGTTCTCTATGTAGAATCAATAAATCATTGTCAATGGATGTAAACTGATGATTAAAATCTGACATGTTCACTCATAGTTAAACTATTGTGCTTTTTAGCATTAGCATGTTCCTGATAAAAGATAATTTGGAAGTTTCTACCAGTTTGGCCAATGTAGATAGAAGTGCAGTTGTGACATTTGTAACAACCACTTACCGTGCTCCTCTGTTCTGCTACTGTGTTTGCCTGGAATGGCCCTTTGCTTTACCTCGCTTTGCCTACTGTGACACCACCAGCATGCTTACACTCAGACCTGCACAACACAAAAACTCTTGCTGTACTGTGACCGAGCAAACTTCCTGCCTGTCTTGTTACCTCATATGGAAGGATTCTCATCAGGTGACATTGACATCGCAGCTATTGTGCTGGCTACTTCATTCTGGAATAATCAGCGTACAGTGATTGGTGGAGATAATTATGTCACGCTCTAGTGATGGTAAGATCCAAAAATTTAAAGAATTTTGAACTTCAGATTCCAGGGTAAATTTAATATATGGGTTGAACGCATTCAAGTCTTGAAGTAGAGTATCTTCTTTAACCCTTGGAGGTTGCATAGGTGGTGTTTACACCGCACTTGCAAATACTTTTGATGTAAGACGGTACCAAGATTGATCAACTTTCCACTTGTCCTTCATATTCTTAGACAACTATCGCAGCTACTAGAATGAGCTGGTACAAAAATGTTACCAGCAGTCTTTGAGTTATGATGCATGCACTCGAGGAAAGCGGTGTTTACACAGCTACACTGTCAGTCATGTACAGCATAATTCCAAGTCCTTGTTTGCAGTTATTATTCTTATTTTCAGTTTAGGTTAGGCTAAGTATTTTGTGATTTGTTTATTAGGTCTTGTGAAAGACATTTTTTTGTAGATCCTCAAGATACAGGTCACATTCTCATGGAGTTAGGGGATGAAAATCCAGAAGTCCCACCTTTGGAGGATATAGATGATCCAGACTATGCTGCAGAGGATGTTGTAGAAGAAAATAATTATTACAGTGATTCTGAGCAATCCCTAATTGAAGAAAAAGGTTGCAACTGATCGTGATTGTACAGAAGATTTCAGTGTATTCATCAGGAAGGATCTTGAAAAAATTTGGATTGATAATCCAGTAGCACTTCCATTGAAAACAAAAGTAAAAACAAGTAAAAACATAGTAAAAGAAATTGCAATGGCATTCTGATAGACAAAAAATAATTTCTCAGATTTATTTCTGTTGATATTATCAATAAAAATGTTGGTTACACTAACAAATACATTGAAATAAAAACAGTGACATTCAGGCATACAGCAGACCCAGAATTTGTAAGTTCACCAGGATATTAAAATTTTAACTTTGCTGGAATGCCTTTGTCTGATTTCAAGGAAAAATCTGTTTTGATTACTGATGAATAAAATGAAATTTGATGGGTAACTATTAATATCGATTAATATCAATGGGGCTTATGAAAGTAAGTAGTACTAGCTGACTCAGCAAAGAGGATGCGCCTGATTGTGTTAGGAGTTAATGATATTTGGGTAAGGGAAGATAACGAGGAAGAGATAGGAGATTATAAAGTGTTCTTAACAGCCGTTAGAAAGGGAAGGCGAAGTGTGGAACTATTACACACAACATAGTTTCTGTCAGACATGTAAATGAGCGAATGATCTGGGTAGATTTGGCAGTTGGAGGAGCCCATTTTAGGTCGCAAATTTGAATAAATTAATTTTAACAAAGGACTAAATAAAATTATTTCAGTACTATTTTGAGATAGTATTCATGAATAATTGAAGGTATACTAAGAAAGCACTAGTAATTATTAGGAGGTGTGACGCAGCTGTTGTGAAGCTGGTTTTGATATAATGTGATTTCTGATTTTTCTAAAAGGAACACACCTGAGAATTGTCTCGGTATATTCACCATGTGAGGGTGCAGATGAGGAGAAAATTGGTAAGTTTTATGAAGCAGTAAATGACATCATAGGATCAACAGCAAGGATAGAATAATACTAATGGGTGATTTCATTGCAAGTTTTGGAAATAGAACTGAAAGATACGAAAAGGTGATGGGTAAATGTGGGGATGATATGGAAGCTAATAGGAATGGGAAGCGTGTACTGGACTTCTGTGATAGTATGGGATTAGCAGGTATGAATACATTCTTCAAGCATAAGGCTATTCAGGCACATGGAAATGTAGGGGCACCAGATACATAATAGACTATATCATAACAGAAAATCTGTTAGAAACATGCGTGTATTCTTGGGATATTTTTATGATACAGACCACTATCTGATCTGTACTGAACTAATTATCTCTAGGCCTTGGATAGAGAAATTGAAATCCGTCTGTAGACAAATAAAGGTGGAAAACCTCTAGGATGAAGAAATTAGATGAGTACATGAGTTTGATTAGTGAAAAGTTCCATACAGTAGAGAGTAAAACGGTTGAGGATATAGAAAGAGAATGGGTGGCATTGAGGGATGCTGAAATAGAAACAGCAAGGGAAATCCTGGGAACTACTGTGTGTAAAGATTGGAAAAAGCTGACATCTTGTTGGATAATGAAGTGAGGGCAGGCTTGTAAAGGTAAAGCAACACAAATAATTGTTGAATCTGAGAAGAAGTTGTGGGAAGATTTCTGTCATAACTGGAAAGACCAAGTGGCAGGGAAACCTTTCTGGACTGCAATATATAATCTCACAAAGGGAGGGGAGGAAGGAAATGAATACAATTTCGGGTAAATGAGGTGAGCTCATAATAGATCCTAGGGAATCACTGGACAGGTGGAAGGAATACTTTGAAAATCTTATCATAAAAGGAAATCTCAAGCTCATGGGGAGTAGGACAAGATGTTGGTCAAATTACACTTAAGGAAGTGGAAAGGATGGAAAATAAATTCCACTGTCATAAAGCAGCAGGAATAGTTGAAATTAAACTTGAAATGGTGAAACATAGTTGGAAAGCAGCGATAAAATGACTTTGTAGAGTATTAAGTTCTAATGTTTCACTTGGAAATAATTGATACATTTAAGATACTTGATGGTGTAGATTCTAAGTACCACTGTCTATCAAAATATTTCAAAGACTCAAAAATTTTCGATATCCTATTTACACACAAGATTCTAAGTTCAGTTTACTCACAGAATTCTAAGTTAACTTGAACAGAATTTCTAGTAGACTTCTATCAGCTGGGCCGAGTGGCTCAGACGGTTGAGGTGCTGGTCTTCTGACCCCAATTTGGCAGGTTTGATCCTGGTTCAGTCCGGTGGTATTTGAAGGTGCTCAAGTAAGTCAGCCTGGTGTTGATAGATTTACTGGCACATATGAACTCCTGCAGGATGAAATTCCGGCACCTTGGCGTTACAAAAACCGTAAAAGTAGTTAGTGGGGCGTAAAGACAACAATAATAATAATATTATTATTATTATTATAGACTTCTAACAGGACTTCATTCAGATGAGGAGCGTTACATGGCAAGCCTGATGCGTCAGAACTCCCAATGATGAATGCTCAATGCTCTGGCCAGACAGCTCTCTTTTATACTGTTGAGGTTTGTACGTCGTCCTATAACGTGATTTCTTTCTCATAGGATATCTTTTATTTCCCTGCATGGATTTTTATGAGATTTGAACATGGAGTCATTTACATTTTGGCACACACGATGACGTACTTCTCATGTCGCTAGGCCAAATTTTATGGAAGTTTCAAAAATTTTTCGATATGAAAATCTCTAGTGTGTCATATGTCATAGAATCAAGATGAAAATCTCTAGAACATGAGACGTAACTTGACCTTGGTCGCGGCCAGTGCTGCGAGTCACCTGGCTGCGGTGGTTTGGAGTGGGTTGCCTATCTACCTCCTGTGAGACTTGGCAAAAGCACAA
Source organism: Anabrus simplex (assembly GCF_040414725.1). NCBI lineage: Eukaryota > Metazoa > Arthropoda > Insecta > Orthoptera > Tettigoniidae > Anabrus > Anabrus simplex. The sequence goes on along the minus strand of NC_090267.1, from coordinate 309,750,963 downwards.
GATGAGGCGGATTGAAGAGATTTACTTATTTACATCTTGTAAGAATTGGAAAAAATGCAAAAAGTGCTGTATGTACCTGTATTTCTGGTACAATAAATACATACATACATTTATTTTTAATGTCCACTGCTATGCCTTTCAGTGTTCATTCTGCTAGCTCTGTGAGCGCCTACTAAACATTCTTTTTTCAAATAGCAGTGGAATCTATTATATGAAAATTAGCCTTTCCAAGACTAAAGTGATGTCAGTAGGTAAGAAACCTAAGAGAATTGAATGTCAGGTTGAGAATACAAAGCTGGAACAGTTTGATCACTTCAAGTATTTGGGATGTGTGTTTTCCCTGGATGGTAGTATAGCAGCTAATGCTGCAAGTTCGCAGTTGTGATGTACAGTATTCTGTAAGACAGAAGTCAGCTCCCGGACAAAATTATCCTTTTACCGATCTGTGTTCAGACCAACTTTGCTGTATGGGAATGAAAGTAGGGTGGACTCAGGATATCTTATTCATAAGTTAGAAGTAACAGACATTAAAGTAGTGATAATGATTGCTAGTACAAACATGTGGCAACTATGGTAGGAGGAGATAAAGGCTAAGTTAGGAATTAACTCAATCGATGAGGCTGTGCGCATGAACTGGCTTCAGTGGTGGGGTCATGTGAGGTGAATGGAGCAGGATAGGTTACCTGGGAGAATAATGGCCTCAATCATGGAGGGTAAGAAAATTAGAGGCAGATGAAGACGACAAAGGTTAGACTCATTTTCTAAATTATATAAGATGTTTAAAACTAAACAAGGCCACAGAATTAGTTGCAAATAGAGAATTGTGGTGGAGTTGAGTAAAATCACAGAGGCTTGCAGACCAAACGCTGAAAGGCATAACAGTCTTTAATGAAGATGTATGTAAGGTTACTGGTATATTAGAATACTTTAGAAATAGTCACACTTATAAAACTTCTCAATTTATTCTTAAATTTTTAAGTAGGCATCATTTCTTTGCCGCTAAAACTTCAGTCGAAAATTCTATTGACTTTTGTAACAGAACAAAATATTAGTTTAAATCCCAGTTTTTCCATTCATCCCTTCGGCATCGTGATCATGTATTCTAACATTCCAGGAAACAAAACTATTTTGTTTCTTTGAGAAAAATTTTAACACTCATGGTAAACTGAGTAAAATGGAAATCAGTGGTTTCACGAAGCTCCTTAAATTTGCTTTAGAAAATTTTCTTTCAGTAATAGAATTTATCAATAAGATAGTCTTCCCATGGTTCTCATGTTTCTGGCTAATATTTACGGTGACAGTTTGAAGTATTCTAAAATTATCAATAACCTCCAAGTTATTCTTTTCTGGATGAGATACATAGATGACATTTTTACTATTTCTGACCACAGCCTTATAAAAGAAAACCCTTTGCCTCAACACTTAATTCATTAGATTCACATGTTAAATTTATCATTGAATCTGAAGTTAACAATTCTGTAAATTTTCTGGTTTTTACCACCACTAGAAAAGACAGTTCCTTCACATATGACATATAGAAAACCCACACAAACTTGTAAAGTGATAAGAAATGATTCTCAACCATCCAGACACCCAAAACAAAGCATTTTATTTTTTTGTAACTTAGTATATAGAGCCCTTAACCTCCCTCTGTCAACCAAGAATTTAACTCAATATTGGTTGTAATAAACAATTTGTTGACAATATAACTGAAAAATTGAAAAAATAAACCCTCCACTTCCCTTGCTACAGAACCAAAAAGGAAAAAGAAATACCTTTTCACCTATAGTAACAAAAAAAAAAAAAAAAAAAATCAGATCACCAACCTATTTAAAAAACAATATTTTAGTATAGGTTTTAAAACTCATAACACTAACTCCAACATTTTTTATCATACACATATTATCAGCAATAATAACATACACTCCAATTCAGGTGTTTACAAACTCAAATGTCACAACTGCACTTCAGCCTACATTGACCATCTGGTAGAAACTTCCAAATCCTTTATCAGGAGCCTATTACTAGTAAAAAGCCCAATATGAATTGACCGTTTGGTTAGGGTCGCGCAGCTTTGAGCTTGCATCCGGGAGATAGTGGGTTTGAAACCCCACTGTCGGCAGCCCTGAAGATGGTTTTCCGTGGTTTCCCACTTTCACACCAGGCAAATGCTGGGGCTGCACCTTAATTAAGGTCACAACCGCTTCTTTCTTACTCCTAGGCATTTCCTGTCCCATCATCTATGTCATAAGACCTATCTGTGTCGGTGTGACGTAAAGCAAATTGAAAAAAAAAATAAAAATTAAAAAGCCCAATAAATTTTCAGCTATGAGTAAATGTATGTCAGATTTTAATCATCAGTTTACATCCATTGACAATGATTTATTGATTCTACATAGAGAAAATAAGGGCAAATTACTTAACATCCATGAAAGCATATTCATACATTTAGATCAAAGGGCAGGGTTAACCCTAATTTCAGTTTAAACGAAATTCTTGAACAAACTAACATTCTTTCTGAGACATTAATAATCCTTCTTGATGAACATAAAATCTTCACAACACATCTTGTCGTTCATAAATTTTCACATATATTTCTTCCTCCCCATGGTTTCCTCCCCTCCCTTAGTTAACAGCTGACTGCATGACAATTTATTAGTTCATATTTTTCAACGTTCATTTATTTTAAATCTTTTTCAACATGCACTTTTCTTTCCTTTCTTTTATTCATTATATGAAGGGGTACACAAATAGAACCGGAATAACATTGCTGTGGGCAAAACTTGTGTAGTACGCATTTCTGCCGCTAGGCGTGTATAGCACAACCATAGCCAACCACAGTTACAAGCCGGAGTCCTGTAAGTTTGGCAACATCCAGTGAAGGCCAAGGTGAAAGCGTGGGATCTATCCGTGCATGTTGATGTCTAGTGAACTTCGTCTCATGTTTCGTTTAATTTTTCACGGTTATGTTCAAGTATACATAACAAGATAAGTGATAGAACAAGCATACGTAGAGCCTATTATCAAAATAATGTGAAGGCTAAGCAGGGCTGAGTAGCTTTGACTGTAGAGCTGGCTTTCTAAGCCCAGCTCAGTCCAGTGGTATTTGAAGGTGCTCAAATACGTCAGCCTTGTGTCGGTAGATTTACTGGCACGTTAAAGAATTCCTCTGGGACAAAATTTTGGCATCTTGGCATCTCCCCAAAACCATAAAAGTAGTTAGTGGGACATTAAATCAATAACGTTATTATCTGTGAAGTTGCGGACTGAATTTGGCCTATTAATAAAACGTGTGTATTTGCAGATGCCCAGAAAATGTTGTGTTCCCATGTATCGTAACAACTATAGCATTAAAAAAGGTTTTGTTACTGGTACCTCGTTTAGGTTTCCTTCAGACGAGGAATTAAAACAAGAATGGATTTGTCATTTTAAATGGGATAATTGGAATTCTGGGAAGGATTCAGTCGTATCCATAAAACATGTCACACACGAAAGTTTTTCAACGGGGGATAAAATTTGCAATAGTAAAGTCAACGTAACCATACTACCTCCTAAACCTAATGAGCTTTTCCCTGTTGCACGTCCAATTATTTCCCCAAATTTGCCAAAATATTTGTCATCGAGAAGTGTTAAAAGAAAAGATCCCGATGGTAGGAGCCTGGAAATGTAGAGTAGGGTAAACAAGAATATGGATGATATGCCAAATGCAACCCATTTACTCAAACTTCACCAAAATATGAATGTCACTGTATATGTTAATAGATATCAGATGTTTGTAAAAGAAATGACATGTTTAACAGTTGGTAAAATATCAAAGTGTTCTCAACTAAATGCATATTTATTAAATTATGTAGGAACGACTTCTTGTAGTGTTAGTGTTAAATGTGTACAAATAAATCTATTAAAATGCTTCACAATCTCATACAGTATTGTGAGGTAAGCAGTGAAAGCACACTCTTTGTCTTACCTCATAATTTTAAGGGAACAATTCGAACTTTGCACTAAAAGGGCTAGGCTGAGTGGTTCAGGCGGTTGAGGCGCTAGCCTTCTGACCCCAACTTGGCAGGTTTGATCCTGGCTCAGTCCGGTAATATTTGAAGGTGCTCGAATACGTCAGTCTCGTGTCGGTAGATTTACTGGCACGTAAAAGAACTCCTGAGGGACAAAATTCTTGCACCTCGGCATCTCCAGAAACCGCAAAAGTAGTTAGTGGGACGTAAAGCAAATATTATTATTATTATTATTATTATTATTATTATTATTATTATTATTATTATTATAATTATTATTATTATTATTATTATTATTATTATTATTATTATTATTATTATTATTATTATCACTGAAAGGAAGAAGAGTTACTCAAAAAGTTTTGTTTGGAACTGTGAAAGCAAATTATTTACTGTCAATAAAGTTTCAAAGTGATAACTTAGAAAGAAGGTTTAGCCAGTACTTATAGCTTATTAGTTGTAATTACAATATTACTGCACTTCAAGTTCTAGAAAGTGAGATGAAAATTAGGATTAAGGGTGTTCTAGGGTTGCAGTGGTGGTAGTGATGGTATGGAAAAGTGAGGTTCGGCTGTAGCCAATTAGAAATGTCTGATTCCATCAAGACAGATGCTATTGGGCTCAATACGGAAGTAATAAACAAGCTAGACTCACTTTTATCATGTTATTTTGTTGTGGGCATTTTGAGATGTCAGGGGTGATATGCTGTACATTTCTGGGTATACACTAAGGATAATATCCAGAAGGATAAGCCGTGACACTTGTTTAGGTCTCCTGCAGAGTAATGAAACAGGTGATCCCTATTTTGAAGTATTTGAGAGAGGTGGGTTAATGGTGCCATCACATTGTGTTGTGTGTGCCTGCAGAACAGTGGTATATGAAGACTACCTGGATTGTGAAAATTATAAAGAATTTCTATTCTCTCTATCCTGAGCTGTTTTAGGAAGAGGTGACAATCAACAGTGCTGGTTTGAATGCCGTCATTGCGGGCATGACAATAATGGTGCGACAGATTGTGTATTGTCTACATTTTCCAATGTCGTGTTAAATAAGTGTTGAAAGCAGATGAAGAACACGAGTTATGTCATCAGTGAGGATAAAAACATTAACCAGAGGGAGCTGTCAACACTCCACAATAATGGAGCTTGAGAGTACTGTTCTTAAGTGTTTTGTTTTTATTCATATAAAATGTGTATTTCTAACTTCAGTGAATGCATTTACTAATGTGTGTGTTTCTTAATACCATTTTATGAAGAGTGTGCATTTATCGTAATCATCGTGTTGGTATAAATGTGGTGAATATGGGTGAAGTAATTCAAAGTTGGACACGCCCCCTTTTCTCTCGGCCTCCGCTTGACAGAGAGGTACAGCGTTGCCAAGCGTACCTTCCGGCTTTAACTGTAGATGGCTCTGGCGCAACTCATTGCCAGTTCAGTGCTGCATGTGTTGTTGACCTGGCTTGGTCTGTTCATATGCAGTGATTGTATTGTTTTTATTTTGTTTTTTACGATGGCAAGTTTAAGTGAACAACGTGCAGCTGTGAAATTTTGTTTCCTACTCGATAAAAATGCTGCTGAAACTGTTTTAATGTTGAAAACAGCTTACAAAGATGATGCTATGGGAAGGGAAAAACTCAAGTCTACGAGTGGTTTGCTCGATTTAAAAATGGCGACATGTCGATTGATTTAAAGATAAAAATTTCATTGTTCCGTATTGAAATTATTGATGTTAAAAATTAAATAATTGAAAAGGAGGTTCAACCTATTCAATACTTAAAAGAAGGAAATGCAGTAATCACATTCCTATTTAAATGGCTGGCGGCTTTCTACTACAAATCTATTCGTCTGCGACTTCTAGTTATTTTTGATCTTCGTATATTAGTTGATAGTGTTGTGACTTTGTGCATACAGAATGTGGTGTCGTGTCTTTGTGCCTATCAAAGTGTGAAACTGACCTCCAATATTCATAAACATTGTAGATCTTTTTACGGCTGATGATGACCTGGACTAAGGTCGAAACCGGTCCCATTTAAATAGGAATGTGATTACTGCATTTCCTTCTTTTAAGTATTGAATAGGTTGAACCTCCTTTTCAATTATTTAATTTTTAACATGTCGATTGATGACGAACCTCGTTCTGGACGTCCATTAACTTCCTGAATCGACGAAAATGTTGAAAAAATTTGAGAGCTTGTGCTCACAGACCATAGACAGACAATTGATCAACTTTCAGAGATTAGTGGGTTATCTTGGAGCTTGGTTCAGCAAATTTGAACAGAAGATTTGGGAATGAAAAGGGTTGCTGCCAAGATTGTACCTCGGGTTCTGACTGACAATCAAAAAGAACATGGAGTTGACAAGGGTCGTGTTTTGAAACACTTAATTTTGAAACAATAGCTTGAAACTGATCCAGATTTTCTGTCAAAGGTCATTACTGGTGATGAGTCATGGTGCTATGGTTATGACCCTGAAACAAAGCAACAATCAAGCCAATAGAGGACATCATGGTCACCCCATCCAAAAAAAAATGTCAAGTCAAATCGAACATTAAAACAATGCTGATTTGCTTTTTTGATGCCAAGGGAGTAGTTCATTCAGAGTTTGTTCCCCCAGGTCAGACTATCAATCATACCTTTTATTTGGAAGTTTTAAGAAAATTGCATAACAGTGTTCACAAAAAATATATATATATATATTTGTGGCAGACAGGAGACTGGTTCTTCCACCAAAACAACGGATCTGCACACACAGCCATCTCTCTTAGAGATGTTTTGGCTAAAAATGGCATGGTTTCACTGCCCCACGTACCTTACTCAGCTTAACTACAAAATTGCCTCTTTTTGTGCAATTGAGTACAATTTTTTTACACTGTGAAATCTTGAAATGAAGTTGACTAGCAAATTTCAGATAAACATGTATTCTTTCTAATTCAGGGGTTCCCAGGTTTGTTTAATCACTTTCACTGTGCCGTACCTTTTGAATACCTCATGATATTCATCTGGACTTATTGTGGTCGTCTTCCTACAACTCATCGTGTAATGGGATAATTGCTCTCTTAATGTCTACATGATGAGGGAAATGTGTAATGGATAACTTCATCCAGAAATTGCTCATTTTTACTATATAAACAGGCCTCTTTTTTTTTTTTTTTTCATTACAATTGTATCCTGAAAAACTTGCGATCTCAATTCTTGGCAAAAGAATTCGTCCATAAAGGCAAGTTAATTTCCAACTCACACATAGGACAATTATACAGTGCACATAAGGGTCACGTCGGGAAACTTGTTATAGGCCTAAAGAGGAAAACTTCGTTTCCAACTATCTTGGAAAAAATTAATGTTCAAAAGGGCCAGTTACATATTTTCTATATACATTGAAGAGTTTGCCTATTGTTACTCCCAAGGTTGTGGAAGATCAAGAAAGTCTGTAGAAGACCATAGAGTTTCTTTAAATACAGTTAACCTCCTATATACCACCACCTGATACTGCCTCCCTCAGTTATCGCCCATAATGAGCAACGAACAGATATTTCTGATGAAAGTAGCATAGTAACTACCTCGACATTATGCTCCCCGCCTACTGCCATCCACCCTTGGTAGCACAGATACAGTTCGGCTCCATAGCTAAATAGTTAGCGTCCAGAGGGTCGCGGGTTTGATTCCCGGCCAGGTCGGGGATTTTAACCTTAATTGGTTCATTCCAATGGCTCAGAGGCTGGGTGTGTGGTGTATTCAGCATTAGAAATCATCCTAGGAAGGGCCCTCATCTTCACAGACATGCAGGTCGCCTAATAGGCCGTTTACAAGAAAAAGACCCGCACCAGGCCTCTCCGGAGGCCATATGCCATTATATAGCACAGGTAGAGGAGCATTGTACAGTACTCAATATATTACCAACTGTAGGATCTCAGAGAATTTATCTTCAAATGGAAACATGGCTTTTACCCAATCCTTTAGAAATCTGAACAGAGATTGGATGCTACTGACCCTCATTAGTAGCCCATTATCTTGACTGGCATAACCCAAGTGATTATTTATTGTGAGCCTACCTGGTCTGGATGAATGATAATGGCATACAATGAGAATTTCCTTATGGCTTATCACTGTGGACTGTTTCTGAGAATAGCTATGGAACCCTGGACAAAGTAATTTGAGGGTAAAGAGCTTGGCAGTAGCTCACCTTGACCTTTTATGAACTTCAGTCATGTATGTGTATCTGCATGCTCAACCTGAAATCATTTTTCACACCTGAATAAATGTACTTTACTTTGCTTAGGGTAACTGTATAAAATTTTCATCTAATGTTTGCCATGGTACTGTACAAATACAAAATACCTACCTACATAAATGAAATGTTGAATTAATACTATTCGAGAAAATCCCTGCACAGTACATCACTATGTAGCATAAGTCATTCAAATTAATGTTTTAAAACACTACCTCTTTCTTGCACCAACTACACTCAGAACAAACAATGAATAACTGGATGAAATATGGCATAACATACATGGTAGATGCAATATGAAGCAAGCATATACAGGGTGAAAAAGTTTCCAATATTTACGAAGGAGGTAGCACGCAACTAACAAAGGACAACCCCAATCTCTTCAGAGTTATTGTCTGCCACCACTACTATCAATGATCATTATGTTCCAATAATTTACAGAGGGTCATATGCAACAAAAGACGGAAATACATTCCTACCTAAAAATTGGTGATAAACCTACTAGCGTGTTGTGTTATGGTCTTATTAAGTAGGAGGGGCATATCTTACACTCCCAGCACTTTGTCATGAAATTAATGTGAAACCATTGTATGTAGACAGTTAATGCAGTGCATCGTGTGTGTGCGTTTGTACTGTATCAAGTAAGAATGAAACAAACTAGTCAATGTAGGGTATTCTATTGCATACTACTGACCATATTTTTCTCTCAGTCAGGTTGTTTAGTTTCATCAGGTGTTCAAATGGCACATGTTTTGTTGTGACACTGCAGTATTGTAATTTGTTTTCTTATATTTCTTCTCTGGATTATCTGGATACATTACAAGAACACGTGTTCAGTGCCTGTGATGCAATCTGCAATCAGGGGTGTTCCAATGAATGCGTGATTCCATGAGGCCCGTTATTCAGCGTGGGAAATGGCCGATGTGATCTTCTGTTATGGACAAGCAAATGGAAGCAACCTACAAACACATAATCGGTATGTTGACGAATATCCACTATGCCGCACACCATCTGTAAAGTTGTTTAGTACTCTGTTCGAGCACCTTTCAGAAATGGGATCCTTTGCACCATGAACAAGCAATCATGGCAGACCTCAAACAATTACCATACGTGATATGGAGCAATGGGTATTAGACCATGTGGAGGACAATGCTGGAATGAGTGTCCAGAGAATAGCTGCATGTTGCTAAAAGTGTTTTCTGGACAGTCCTCCACCATGTGCAGTGTGTCCAAGCTCTACTGCCACACGATTGTCTCGCCAGATTGCATCTCTGCCAGTGGTTTCTCCAAACATGTGCCCATGATCTGAATTTCACAGCAAAGGTTTTGTTTACAGAGGAGACAGGTTTCATGGGAGATGGCATTGTAAATTTTCATAATACCCACATATGGGCCAATGCAAATCCACATGCAGTAGAAGAGAGACAACACCAGCGCAAATTTAGTATCAACATATGGACAACCATTCACGAGGACAGACTGATAGGTACCTACATTCTATACAACAGACTGAATTGTCCTACATATTGTACTTTCCTTCAGGACAAATTACCTCTGTTGTTGGAGAATGTGTCACTGCAGGACAATTGCAAATGTGGTACATACATGATGGGGCACCAGCCTTTTTTCATCATAGGGTTAGGTGACAGCTAATAGGGGTCTTTCATGAGTGATGGATTGGGTAGGGAGGGTCAGTACCTTGGCCTGCCCATTCACCTGATCTTAACCCTTTAGAATTTTGGCTTTGGGAACTTTGAAAACCATGTTGTATGCGGTCACTGCAAATTATGTGGATACGTTATGAGAACACGTATTCAGTGCCTGTGATTCAATCTGGCAACAGCCAGAGGTGTTCCAATGAATGCATGATTCCATTCAACGTAGGGTCGAAGACTACATTCCAATGGATGGCAGTTACATCAAGCATATATTGTGAGATATTGGGTTTGTGACTAATGTTTATAGGACCTTTTTCCCTTTGTTTGTTGTGTACTGCCTCCTTGGTAAATATTGGAACCTATCCAAAGACATCCTCTGCATCTAGGTACAAAGACAAAGACTCAATTGGATGATGAATACCCTTTTTTTTTGCCATTTATTGATAAAATTCAGCATAATGAAAGCAAAGAGAACAAAATCAGCAAGGAAACATATGAAGCACTTATCATCACAACACAATCCACATAAAATGTGTTCGGTACTTGCCGTCAGTGGGATTTCATTATGTGTTAAGTAGGAATTTATCTAGTGACAATACAGAACTTCTGTTCAGCCACTTTTGGAGAAAAGGTAGTTTCATTGATAAGATGGACATTAGATCTTGCCTATATACGAGGGTCGAGTCATAAGTAATGCCAACTATTTTTTTTTTCTCGCGAAAAGGAAACAACATGGTAAATCTAAGATATGCATCTGGAAATATAGGGCATGCACTTATGCATAGTGCTTGAAGACAAATTCTGACTTCAGGAGATTCTCGCAGGAAAGTGACAGAACACAGGCCGTTGGTAAACATTGTTTTATTATGATACTAGCTGATGTACCCGTGCTTCGCTACGGGATTCTCAGAAAGACTGACTTTGTGGTTTTCCTAACTGAAATAAACATAGGTCATTACAAAAACGTAAGTATGAATGTAGCGATTAAGAGCAATGCTATCATATAAAATACTCGATCAAATGGAAAGCCGCACGTTTTATCACTTTTAACGAACAGTGCTGCGGTTAGATTGCGGTGCCGATCTAATAGTCCAAAGTTCCAGAGCTGGGATGACCAGCCCGCAGATTGCCATGAACACTCATCTGTCATTATTCTGCTAAATATGCACACTGTTCATTCCAATCAGTACCTCAGAGTAGGGATTGAATAGCCCGAATGCTATGATGATCCAGTGTGTTACGTACCAGTAGTATCAGCAAATTTATAAACCAGGGGAATGGCATGCTAAAGAAGAAAGTTATCTAACTCACCAACTACTTCCCATCAATATTCAGGCAGGCTGTTACACTCTGTCCGACTGGGCGAGTTGACCGTGTGGTTAGCGGTGCGCAGCTGTGAGCTTGCATCCGAGAGATAGTGGATTCGAACCCCATTGTCGGCAGCGCTGAAGATGGTATTCCGTGGTTTCCCACTTCCACACCAGTCAAGTGTTGGGCCTGTACCTTAATTAAGGCCTAAGTCACTCCTAGCCCTTTCCTATCCCATCGTCGCCATAAAACCTATCTATATCGGTGCGACGGAAATCAAATAAAAATTACTCTGTACGCAGCAGTAATCCTATCTTCCGGAGATGAGGGGCAACAGAAGACACAAACATCACGACAAACAATGGTCAATGTAATGTTATTGTTGATCAGTGTTATGAGCTTTCTATATTGTAGGCCTACACATTTAGTTTTCTTTCGACTCTGTGATTTGTAAAATATTTTGTACCGTAAACTGTAGTTTCTTATTCTCCGACTTTACATACCGATTTTTATTAAATACTGTTTACCCATTTTCTCGTTACTCAGCGCTGATATGGACTTAGTAACAAAAATTCAAATTCATGAATATCTTGGTGATCATAGCCAGTACGGTAACAATGTATAAGACATGAATAATAGGAAATTTAATACTATATAACCTCAGTTATCTAGCATTCACCGACTACACTTCTAATAAGAAATATTTGAGAATTACATTTTAGGCCTTCCCCTAGACTACCATTTCACTCAGCGTGAATAAAATATTTTACAGCCAAGACTATAGCGACTTATTTCCTGACTTTGCATGCCGATTTTCATCAAGATAGGACTACTAATAACAACAATATTTGAGAATTAAATATTAGGCCTTCCCCTAAACTACCATTTTTCTCAGCGTGAATACAATTATTGACAGTCTAGATTCTAGCAATTTATTCCCCAACTTTGTATACTCATTTTCTTTAAAATACGCCCACTAATAACATAAATAGTTGAGAATTCAATTTTAGGCCTTCCCCTAAACTACCATTTCACTCAGCGTGAGTAAAATGATTTATAGCCTAGATTGTAGAGGTTCATCCCCCGACTTCACATACCGATTTTCATTAAATTCTCTTCAACCGTTTTCTCGTGATGCGTGTACATACATACAGACAGACAGACAGACAGACAGACAGACAGAAATTACGGAAAAGTAAAAAGTGCATTTTCTTGTTACTATGGACATGACCGATACAGAAATACCATTATTTTCAAATTCTGAGCAATGTACAGACAAAACTCTTATTTTATATATATAGATAGACAACAAATACACTAGACTAGGTACAAAGGATAGGTCTCCACTGGTTACAGACCTTCGAAATAATCACCACGGTTGCGTTACCAGTGGTGGGGCAGGCGCTGAATACCACTTGCTGCATGTGTATCGCTAATGTGTGACACCTCTCTCCGAAATGCTGTTATGATGTCCTCTTTATTAGCAAACCGTTGTCCACGTAATGGCTTCTTGACTTTGGGGATTAGATCATAGTCGTGTGGCCTTAGATCAGGCGAATCAGGCTGGTGTAGAAGAACCTCCCATCCCTGGACACTGGACAGCCTGGACGAGGCAAATCGGCAGTTGATACTCTACCCCGTTTGAACGTCTCCTCTCACCTCGCTACTGTTCTATAGGGCATGGCATGCACACCTAACGCTTCCCGCAGCTCTGCATGGCATTGGCATGCATTCTGCTGCGGAGAACTGCTATTTTAATATACGATCATTGCTCCTGCTTGTTGACTTCCATTTTGTGATGCTCTCACTCACACACTGAACTTAGGGGCATGCTTAGACTCACACTGTTGTTTACATACACCATCTAGTGGCATCATAAGCAAGTACATACCGTACGTTTCCAAATGCATCTCTCAGATTTTCCGTGTTGTCTCCTGTTCAAAAAAAGTTGCCTTGACTTATGACTCGACCTACGTACTATGAAAACAACCTGGAAACGAAAATGATAAATCTATCTGATTCTTCTAGTGCTGAAAGACGGACTTTCAAAGAACTGGATTCCATCAGGGCACAGCAAGTAGTTCGAGGTATAACTTAAATTCTGACTCCTCAGGATGTTCTAGCACTCTTAGACTCACCTCTTGAAGGTAGGTTACAGCTGGCATTTTCCAAACTGAACACGTTTTCGTTTAAAAAGTGTTATACCATGTACTACTCGGCTGACATCAGTATTGTCTGAGCTACGCTTACAGGATAGTTGATCACTAATCTAATTTATCAGCAGAATTTTATTTGTTTCTTTCTTTTCAGAAACATCTGTTAACATCGAACTCTTGATATTAGTGATGATTGGTGGCTATCTCTTGTTTGAGTGGCAGAATAAAATACCATACATATTTCTTTTCATGCTTAGAGCTTCCATCATCAGCTGTTGGTGACAGTCTGCTGATGTGCCTCGGTAAGACACAAGGTCATGGAGCATTGCGCTATCTCTATAAAATTAGTGTATTTTCTGAAAAATATTTTAAATTTCACTCTAGTGGTGTTAAAACTTTTGAGACATGCTCAGGTGTTAAAGGTGCTGAATAATTATTTCATCCCCAAATTTAGAGGGACTTTATGAGTGCTGCAGGTATAACCAAGTAACTTCCAATGACACTATTGTGACAAAATTTTTAAAATCAGTTTCCGATGACCACGCAAGAGACATCAGCAATGAACTTCAAATTCCCAGGAATATATTGAATACACCTATAAGCCACAAGCATTTGAAAATGTAACCATCTGCAGTCATATTCTAAGAGAAAAGTTATAATGACAAAACTTATAAACATATTTACTAGTGGTATTGTGACAGATTGCAGGCATGGCTTTATATGTTAAAGAACAGTTAATTGAAAAGTTAAAATCATTCAGTATTATTGCATTCAGTTTCATGTTAGAAACATGGCTCAACTTCTCACAACTGAGCTCGATAGCTGCAGACGCTTAAGTGCGGCCAGTATCCAGTAATCGGGAGATAGTGGGTTCGAGCCCCACTGTCGGCAGCCTTGAAGATGGTTTTCTGTGCTTTCCCATTTTCACACCAGGAAATTGCCGGGGCTGTACTTTAATTAAGGCCACAGCCGCTTCCTTCCACTTCCTAGGCCTTTCCTATCTCATCGTCGCCAAGGAACTATCTGTGTTGGTGCGATGTAAAACAAATAGCAAAAAAGATAGCAACTTCTTACATTTGTAAGATATGAAGATGGGCTGTCAGTGAGGGAGGAGTTGCTGTTTTATGAACCATTACCAGGCCGAAATACTTCGTGATATTTTTTAAAAGCTTGATCATTTTATAAGGATGCAATAGATGGAATAGACTGGAAATAATATGCTGGTGTTTGCTCCAATGGTACTTGTGCAATGATGGGCAAACATGGTGAAGAAGTTTTTCCTGAAGTAACGACATTTGTTCACTGTAGCATTCATTGGGAGGCTATAACCTTGAAGGAAATGAGTGTCAATTTGAAAATCGTAATCAATGAAGGAGTTAAACTTGTTAAATTTTTGAAATTGAGAGCAACTACTGGTAGTTCAAGACTGTTTTCTGTTTCATGCAGCAAGATGGTAGTGAACATGACAGATTGCTGTTTCATGTGGTGGTGTGATGGTTTTTATGGGGATACGTTTTAAGTTGCTTCTTTGAACATTCAGAAGTGCAAATGTTTCTAATTAACTTTTGGGATCTGAGTTCACAATATGTTGCTGTTATTTTATCCATATATTAATGATCAGAACCAGTCCACATGATGGCCATGATCATTAAGACACAAAGGCCAGTCTGAGTCCCATTGGTCAAAAAAACTTTGCCATCAGAATGTTGGCCAGCAGCATAAAAGAGGTGGTGGTATACAATTTCTAATCACTAGACTGTGTGCCAGATACCTGGATTCAGTTCCAAACCTCTCTGCACTGTTCATATGGAGTGAGGGCATATGACTCTATTGATGGTGATTCGTCTGTCAAATGGGGATGGCGAAAGTAATCTTGCTGTCATGTTTAATGAGAACGTGTAACACGTAAATGCCAATACACACCAAAAATTCTCTGCAAGGTGTATCCACATGGAAGAGTCTGGACATACATATATCTCAATAGAATAAGATCTGGAGGTAATAAAAAGATTAAAGAAAGGGTGCCTCATGAATACTACGGAGAAGCTATTTATTTTCCTGGACAAGTTTTGTAAAAATAAACTTAATTTGAATGACAACATAGCAGATAGAAATCCTTTATTTGATTCAGTACCTCCTTTATTAAACCTACTCGGCATCATCAACAAAATAGGCTACAGAAAGAAGAAATTCCCCCACTTAGAAGGATTTCCCCTCCACCTCCTTCCACAGCTGTTGTTTCCTCTCCCTCCACCAAGCATGCAGACCTTGCAAGCACACACAGATACACACTAGGAAGAAAGCAGCTCTGAGTGCAGTAGGAAGCCCGGTATGAGTCAGCTGTGAGGGGTATCTTTGCTATTTGTTTTACGTCGCACCGACACAGATAGGTCTTATGGCGACAAACGGATAGGAAAGGACTAGGAGTAAGAAGGAAGTGGCCGTGGCCTTAATTAAGGTACAGCCCCAGCATTTGCCTGGTGTGAAAATGGGAAACCACGGAAAACCATTTTCAGGGCTGCCGACAGTGGGGTTTGAACACACTATCTCCTGGACGCGAGCTCACAGCCATGCGCCGTGAGAGGTATCAGGTAGTGAGTAAACTTGAGGTTACATTAAACACAACAGCCAGATTCCTTTCGCTATCGAGTTTCAAAATTTTGTCTTCTTTCCAGATTCGGATGCAACAGCATCATAGGGAATTGCTTTCCATCTCAAATGCAATCAGTCCATTTCATCTGAAAGGGAAATTCCCCCTTTCCATTCACATCAAATGTTAAATGTTACAAAAATTTACATAGTTGTACACTGCTGCTTTACTCATCAAGAAACTTTAAGATCCCTTATTATCTTGGGATAATTTTTCAAGTGGTATGAATAACACATCTATTACATCAAGAGATGTCAAATAGTGACAACGAAGAGAAAACCAAAGACTCTTTAGACATTTAGACCTTCTATCCTGTCCAGGACAAGTTGTTTTTAATATGAGTGGATAATTGTGTTTTACTTAATTAACCTGTGTGTTTGTACATATTTTAACTGTCAGTCAAGATCACATATGATGATGTTTTCTATGAAAAACAAAACTTGCACAGATTCATTTTAAAATACATTAATGTTATTTCAATTCAAGAAAAATCGTAAGATTTTAAAATGATGGAAAGGTGAAACTTCTCAAACGTACAAGTTGGAATTTATTATATACAAAAGCTGCATATTGCAGCAAACATTGCCAGCAACTGATCCGAGATGGTCTTCTTTTGCACGACAATGCAAGGCCACACACAGCTGCTGTAACTGGGAAAAAGCTGGAGGAATGCAGTGCATTGGACACCTCTGGAACACATTCCTTACAGTCCAGATTTGCCAATTTGTTACTACAACTTATTTGGAGTACTGAAAGAAGAACCGAGAGGAAAGTGATTTTGTGATGATGCAGTGGTAGAGAAGTATGTGCGCAACTGTCAGCACACCGTTTGCCTTTTTTTTTAGGATGGCATAAAAAAGTTGAAAAAGTGGCAAAAATGTGTGTCAAATTTGGGAAAATATGTAGAAAAATGAGGTGCTTGTTGTGATTTGTTGGTGGATTCAATAAAATTGTAAAAAATTATTCTGGTTTATATTTGATTCACCTAGTATTTCTGCTCATAATTCAACACTGATTGCTGTGCAATCTGCATCATACATCTCTGCTGCTTTAATAATTTTGTCTACAGTAAACTTAGAAAAATTAATCAAACCTTTATATGTAACAAGATGTGAGTTGGGGTGGGAGGACTATAGTCCCCGTTAGCCCCTCGCTGGATCTGCCTTTGCATACATACGAAGGTCGATTAAATATAAACAGGATTTTTGTTCCTGAACATCAACAGTTGGTAGGACTGGCCCCGCGCTTCTGCTATGTTTAGGTGGGACCATTAAGAGTGGGAAGAGCGTGCTCTTAGATATTTCCCGCCGTTTCCGCAGTAATGCTCACGATGTTGGAGCAACAGTTGCACCCCTCCATTGTGCAATGCATAATTATAAAATTTCTTGCTTGTGAAGGAGTTACAGTGGCAGAAATTTGTCAGAGATTGACTGCACAGTTCGGTGATCAAACATTGTCAAGGACGCATGTGTGTAAGGAGTGGTGGAGGAAAGGGGTGGCAGCACCATTGAAAGTCAAGACTCGACTGTGAGGTGGCAAGGTTCTTACAATCGGTTTTTTCGATCGACAAGGCATTTTGTTGACTGATTTTTTTGCATGAGTGATGCGCAATCAATGCTGCTTACTACTGTGAGCTGTTGAACAAGGTGAGGGTTGCATACCGCCGCAAAAGACGAGACCAACCGATTCGACAATGTGCAGCCCCATAATGCATCTCTAACTGTCTCCAAGCTACAGGAAATTCACTGGACTAGACTTGATCATCCTCCTTACAGCAGATTAATCTGCAGGCCTTCAGGCTGAGCAGTGGTCGCTTGGTAGGCCAAGGCCCTTTAAGGGATGTAGTGCCATTGGGGGAGTATCTTTGAATCAGAGTCTAACAATAGCCGTCTTGGTCTCCTCCTACTTCTCTCACCCTCCATAACTGAGTCCATTATTCTCCTTCTTCCTACACTCACCTCACAGACCCCATCACTGCAGCTGGTTTATACATACTGTTTCATCCATCAAGTTCATTCCTTAGCTTGTATCTCCTCATTCCGAGTACTCTCTTGCTATTGTTCTCATCTGCTTGCACCAGCTATCATTCTTGCTACTTTTATGTCTGTTACTTCTTATGAATAAGATATCCTTAGTTTACCCAGATTTCACTCCCATACAGCAAAGTTGATCCGGGTGTCTACTTCTTATTTACAGAATAATGTTGATCACAATTGTGAGCTCACTGCATTAGCTTTGCTGCACCGTGATTCAATCTCATTTACTATTTTACCATCCTGAAGAATACACATCCACTACTCTCACAAGAATCCAATGATAGATGGGTAAGAATATAGTTGACATTCAGTGGATAGAGATGATCGGTAACCATAGCAATTTATTACTACATAGTTTAATAAGTAATGTTCCTACATAATATTTTTTCTCATTGGAGGTTCGTTTATTTGCACCAGGAAATATACCACATTATTCTCCATTTCATTAGCTACAAATACCTTTTATTTGACATAGTCCCCATTTGAATCTACGACTCTCCTGCACTGAGATGTAAGAGTCTATATACTGCTGCAGGACCATTCAGTTGGTTTCCTTCTCAGCCGCGCCTGTACCTCACCTGGTGACAGAGTGAGTCTTTAAGGGGACCAAACAAATAAAAGTCAGATTGTACAAATCCTTAAAATAAATTTTAAAAAAGAAGACAACATGACTGGAGCACAGATTGCAAAATGGGGATTTAATCATTGAAATACTTGAAAGCAAAATACCTGAAAATGCCCTCATGGGAGGCCAGGAAACACATTTATGAGATGTTCTTCAGCTGTACTGGTATAATGAATAATAAAGCTAAAAGAACAGCCCAAGATAGATTCATTATAGGGACAAACCAGTTGTAAAACTGAATACATGATGATGGTGCATGATCCAGGCTGTAGGGCAGTGGCGGTTTCTTGTATAGTGCAATAGAGCAATGAACATCCATTTTATACCAGACTGTACTCAACTATGTAATTTTCATAACTCCCCTGTCAATAAATTAATAATATATTATGGTTCCACCTATTCAATACAATATCACTTTAGTAATGCGAGGTTACATTACAAGTCGATTACAAATTATACTGGTTTCGACCCCAGATCTGGGTCATCATCACCTGATCATTCAAAAGGTACAAGATGAAAGCAAATGCACAGATGAATAACAAGTAACGTAGAAAATATAAAGATTTTTTCAAGACGAAAGTTCGTGTGGAGCTATATAACACTGGAGTATAAAGCACTAGGTTTGAAGCGTCTTTAAAATCTTTATGTGAAGATGAATAAATAGCTCGATGTTAAGCCTCCGTGGCTTAGACGGCAGCGCGTCGGCTTCTCACCGCTGGATACCGTGGTTAAAATCCTGGTCACTCCATGTGAGATTTGTGCTTGACAAAGTGGAGGCGGGACAGGTTTTTCTCTGGGTACTCCGGTTTCCCCTGTCATCTTTCATTCCAGCAACACTCTCCATTCTCATTTCATTGCATTTATAATTCATTAATAAATCACTTTGGGAGTGGCGACCCCATCGTACTAACAGTCTATATCTGCTTCATTCATTACATCCCTGACCCAGTCAATAACTGGAAAACAGGTTGTAGGTTTTCATTTCCACTATAATAGTATGTGCCTGCCATCTGTTGCCATTACGGGAATTTAACTAGGCAGCAGAGAATAGTGTACACAATTAGTGCTAGTGTTGAAAAGTATCATTACTACCAAAAGTCACATTAAATTGCCAAATTTCAATTGATATCTTGTCCCAAATATATCAATACTTACTAAACATATATTCATTTGCCTCGTTTGGAATAATTACTTTTTTGGAGAGATATTTAACTTAAAAATCATTGAGGCAAAGAATAGTGGCATGGTAATACCAATGAAAACGTTAACTGCCTAGCCACACAGGTTCTTAAAATTAAGTTACCAACATTTTGAACAGTGTGAATATACATCCCTAAAGTTTTGTTGTATTTTTCAAGTGTGATACTAGTGTTTACAAAAGTTTGCAGTAATTATCATAAGTCATAATATTATTGTATGCTGTGCAAGCATGTGAGAGTTTTCCTGCACTGTTGTGCCATTCAAAAACTTAATGTTTTGGACATAAGGAAGTTACAATCTTTTGTCTGTATGTGTATTTTTGTGCATTGTAGTTGCATCCACACAATCTTTGTGCCCGGGAAAAATAAGGAGCTACATAATGAGTTTGAACAGTGTCCAAATACTTAAGAAGATAAACTTTTCTTCTCCTTCTTTCTTGAGCAATAACTTGAGATTAAGAATGCCAGACGCCCAATGCCTGATCTTGATATAATGAGGCAGACTAAAAGTAAAGCATGACAAAACAAGTGAATCGTCAAATCCTATCATATTTCGAGGCCTCATTAATTTTAGCTCCGAAATTGATGTTGCATTAAGGGACTATATGTCCAAACCTACTGTATTTAAAGGCACCTCTAAAGACATTCAGACTGGTTTGCTTTCGTGCATGTTTGAAATCTGTCGTGAGAAAATTAAGAAGGAAATCACCACAGCGCACTTTATTTTGGTAATCGTAGACGAGACCACCGATATATCAACTACAGCACAATTAGTTATTGTACTGCGCTACGTTCTTCCCAACGGTAAGCCAGTTGAAAGATTCTGGGGTTTCCTCTCACCCACTAGTCATGATGCTAAGACAATAACAGAGTTTTTAAAATTTTCTTTGAGTGAAGTTGAGGATAATCCAGATTAGTTAATTTCACAAAGTTACGATGGAGCAAATGTAATGAGTGGTCACAATTCAGAAGTGAAAGCTCTCATCGGGGAAGATTTTAAGCATGCACATTATGTTCACTGTTATGCCCATTCTTTGAACTTAGTCATGGCACAAGTGACAAGCCAGATTGTGGATGTCTGCATATTTTATGCATATTTAAGTGAAATCCCCAGCTTCTTTCATAACTCCCCACAGTGATCAGTTGTACTGAATGAAGTTGTTGGTAGAAGAGTACCTCATCCTTCAAACACAAAGTGGAATTTTAAATCAAGGACATTTGAAATAGTTTACGAGAACAGAGATGCCCTCATTGAATTCCTGGATTAACTGGAAACTACCTCCCAACAGCCTAAAACCATATCGCAAGCAAGAGATTTGTGTTTAAAATTGGAGCACCCATTATTTCAGTTCTGGTTGGCTGTTTTCCATCAGATAATGTCTCATGTGGACGTTTCATACAGTCAGCTGCAAAAGCGAAGCTCAGATCCGTTGGAAGTCAAAGGCGCACTTTCAGTTTTTGAGGCTGCTGTGAAAATGGTTCGGGAAAATAAAATTGATCACATCACTGATGAACATAACAAACTGCCCCCACCAATGAAGGTATCACGAGGGTCACAGCGTACCTTGAAATGAGTTGCAGCAAAAGAGATTTGTAACACATTCATTCTTCAAGTAAAGGAATGGTTTCAATTCACAAACTGCCTTCTTTCAGCAAACCAGTTTTGAGCTGAGAATTTTGGCAGCTTCGAGAAACAGTTTCCCCACTGACTTTTGTACAAAGCGTGTGAAGCCTACCCATTTCTTGACAAACCAAAACTGAGACCGAACTCGAAATATTATACATAAGAAATGATTTTCCAACTGTTTCTGGGGCTATGATTTTGTTGTATTTTCTTTTAGAAAATAAGTTGCAGAGTTTCTTTGGCAAAAGTATGAAACTTTTAAATATAGTGAGTACTATTCCCATGATGTGATCAGAAGCAGAAAGGTATTCTTAACCCTGAAGAAAATACTTTCTTGCACAGCACAATGACCGAGGATAGACTTAATGCTCTTGCTATGCTGTCAATTGAAAAGGACTTGGTTTGAGACTCTGTGGACTTCAATGAAGCAGTTATAGACAAGTTTGTGTCCTTCAAGGAGTGCAGGATGGATTTTTGTATAAGTTGTCTGCATAGGGTAAGCTGATTATGAAACATCTCTTATTTTCTATATGATAAATTTCGGCATGTATTGTCTGCTTCTCTAGTATTTGGTCACATTTCCAAAACTTCTGTCATCTTATTTTAGGAGGTTATGGCCCACGACGGAAGAGGTGTGGGGGGGGGGGGTTGAGGGGGGGATTTTTTCCTTCTGTTGAACCCCCAGTGACGAAAGTAATGCACTGCCACTGCTGTAGGGTGGATGAGGAAGAAGAATCCACCAAATTTTTGTGATTGCTTTTTGGGTGCATCGGCTTGTGTGTGACCTTGCATTTTTCTGTTGAAAGAGGATGTTTTTGACAACTTTATGGGGCAAGCATGCAGAAATTGTCTCTTCAGTTTTTCAGATTCTCGAATGTAAACTTCTTAGGTTATTGTGTGACCAGCAGGCTAAGTGTCAATCAATTTTACAGTCTGCTGTACGTTGCACTGACACAGATAGGATGGTGATGATGGGATAGAAAAGGGCTAGGAGTGGGAAGGAAGTGGGTGTGGTCTTAATTAAGGTACAGCCCTAGCATTTGCCTGGTGTGAAAGTGGGAAAAGCAGGAAACCATCTTCAGGGCTGCCAACAGTGGGGTTCAAACCCACAGCTGTGCACCCCTAAATGCACGGCTAACTTACTCGGTAATGTGTCGATCAGAATCACTCCTTCAGTAGACTGAGGTCATAACCTCGCCACTTAAGGGTCCTGATTTGAACTTTTTCTTCCGAGGTGAATTCATGTGATGACCAAACAGACTGTCATTTGGCCTCAGGCTCAAAATGATGAATCCACATTTCATTCCTAGAAAATTAGCCTCCCATTCACTCTTTTGTCTAGTCCAATTGCCCTCATTTTCTTTGTAGTTTTCCCCTTGGTTTACCCTATCAAAACCCTTGAATAGGTCTGTTACGGACTTTTCCGTGGTAGGTAGAGGTGAAAGAAGGTGCGGGTGTGAATGGGTTTCAAGCTACGAAATTATAGTGCAATGTAAAATTAATTTAAAAGTTAACAAGGTTATATTTTCTTTTTGAAAACAAAGAAATAACAAGCATGGCAGGTACAAAGTAGCAATTCAAAAGGGGTTAGTTACAATATTTACAGAATTTGGGCTTCGCACCCTGACTTCACAATGCTTGGGCAATCCGCTCAGTTTTACCTCAAACACAAGTTTTAACAGAGGGGGAGAAAACCCCATTTATACCTAGGAGCCCTTGCTCCAAATTACACTGAAAAACCTCCATGAGGCATACAACCCAGAATTTTCAAAAGAGCCACTTGCTCTCAAAATTTAAGCCTCTCCCAGGCCACACCAAACTCCACCTTCAAGTTGTCCTCAACGGACATAAACACAGGGGTAAAATACCCAATCTACTGAGGTCTATTAAAAGAAAAGCAGGTTAATTAAATGACCTCTAAAATAACAATTTGAGAGGAGGCGAACTTGCACTCCTAATACACTTTGATTAAGACCTACTTGGCACTAGGCCGTTAATACAAGGGCTAATCCCATGCTAAAGGGGTGACTTAAGAAAGAACAATTTGTTTTACATTAACGAAGAATGGGTTGAGAAAATAAGTTCACCTCAAGACAATGTGAGTGGGAGCTCGAGAGGGTTAGCACTCTCTATCCCAATATGTCGTTTTACAAGAGAATAGATGAAAAGGGAAGTTACATTTTAGGAAAAGGTTACATGGTTGAACGCTTAGAACCCGCCCCGAAAGTTAAACTGCTGAGCTAGCAAAGAAAGAAGTTATTAATCGGCCATTACCTTGTGTTGAACGGCTGGAGAAGAAAGAGGCGCTTCCCGCCCCCTGCTATGTACTTAACACACTGAAAGATGGAACAGAAGTGGCCTAGAGACCCAAAAATCAGCAGTTTAAATACTCTCGCGGAAGTTTCTAGGCGTTAGGGGAAAGAAAACACCCTCCCACAAACTCTTTATTGGATAGGACCCCGCAACAGATTCAAGTTGGGGGAAGATACATCTGATTGGATAGAAATTAATTTAAGAAATTCGGGATTGGTTAGGTTCAACACAAGGGGAAGAAAGGGGTAAATATTGCCAACTTAAACAATGATAAAAAGAAATTTAACAAAGAACAAACTCTTGAAATTAAATTTTCTCCAAAAAAATAGTTCTTTGACTCCGCACTAGGTTGCACTATTGTAGATCTTCAGTAGTGTCCTCTAGAAGAGAAAGTTCACACTTCTTCCTTCAAGCGAAACAAAAACACATCAAAAATGACACAGTTCAAAAACTCAAAATTTTCCACGTGGTGACATCTTCTGAGAAGGTAGAAAATTAATACTGTCAATAAAGTTCAGACTTCCTCCAGCAGAGGAGTTTCACCTGGCGCAATTTTTAAATTAGCGGAGTGGAGGTGTACCGCCCGGTACAAGGTCAATAGCAATACATTCTGTTTGACTTGAAACGAAAATATCTCGTATATCTTGCTGGAAACCTGCAAATTGAGGCTCACTGGAATAACCTTTTTAAACTTGAACTACCTTCAGTCAGACCAGTAGTAATTTTACAAACTTGTCTAATATATCAAGAGTATGCTTTCCCTGAGCTTACAGGCAACACACATCAAGCTGACTGTAATTATTTGCTTTATGTGTATAATCATTTTCTATATATACTGGAGCTACTATAATACCGCAACTACCAGTCGAGTTGGCCATGCAGTTAGAGGCGCTCGCTATGAATTTGCATCCGTGAGATAGTGGGTTCGAACCCCACTGTCAGCAGCCCTAAAGATGGTTTTCCGTGGTTTCCCATTTTCACACCAGGCAAATGCTGGGGCTGTACCTTAATTAAGGCCATGGCCGCTTCCTTCCTACTCCTAGCCCTTTCCTATCCCATCGTCGCCATAAGACCTATCTGTGTCGGTGCGACATAAAGCAACTAGCAGATACCGCAACTCTCTTCATTTGATATAGGTTCTTCATGCAAACAGTAATCAAATAAGTACTTCATATATGGTACTATACCTCAACTCATTGCCTTTAAAATATCATCATCATCAGCATCACAGAACCCTTCAGAGAGCGGGAGAGAAAAATATCCTGGATGTGGTGCTGATAAAACCAGATGAGCTCTATAGAGAAACTGAAGTAATAGATGGTATTAGTGATCATGAAGCTGTTTTTTTCATAGTTAAAAATAAATGTGATAGAAAGGAAGGTCTTAAAAGTAGGACTATTAGGCAGTACCATATGGCTGATAAAGCAGGCATGAGGCAGTTTCTAAAAAGTAACTATGATCGGTGGAAAACGGTAAATAAAAATATAAACAGACTCTGGGATGGGTTTAAAGAAATTGTTGAGGAATGCGAAAACAGGTTTGTACCTTTAAGGGTGGTAAGGAATGGTAAAGACCCACCTTATTATAATAGAGAAATAAAGAGACTAAGAAGGAGGTGCAGACTGGAAAGAAATATAGTTAGAAATGGCTGTGGAAGTAAGGAGAAATTGAAGGAACTTACTAGAAAATTGAATCTAGCAAATAAGGCAGCTAAGGATAACATGATGGCAAGCATGATTGGCAGTCATACAAATTTTAGTGAAAAATGGAAGGGTATGTATAGGTATTTTGAGGCAGAAACAGGTTCCAGGAAGGACATTCCAGGAATAATTAATGAACAAGGGGAGTGTGTATGTGAGGATCTTCAAAAGGCAGAAGTATTCAGTCAGCAGTATGTAAAGATTGTTGGTTACAAGGATAATGTCCAGACAGAGGAGGAGACTAAGGCTAAAGAAGTATTAAAATTTACATTTGATAACAATGACATTTACAATAAGATACAAAAGTTGACAACTAAAAACGCTGCTGGAATTGATAAGATTTCTAGGGATATACTAAAGACAATGGGTTGGGATAACTTATTTGATTACTGTTTAGTCGGAGGAGCTATACCAGATGAATGGAGAGTTGATATAGTAGCCCCTGTGTATAAAGGAAAGGCTGACGGACATAAAGCTGAAAATTACAGGCCAGTAAGTTTGACATGCATTGTATGTAAGCTTTGGGAAGGCATTCTTTCTGATTATATTAGACATGTTTGTGAAATTAATAACTAGTTTGACAGAAGGCAGTTTGGGTCTTAGGAAATGTTATTCCAGTGAAGCTCAACTTGTAGGATTCCAGCAAGATATAGCAGATATCTTGGATTCTGGGGGTCAAATGGACTGTATCGCGATTGACTTGTCTAAAGCATTTGATAGGGTGGATCATGGGAGACTACTGGCAAAAATGAGTGCAATTGGACTAGACAAAAGAGTGACTGAATGGATTGCTATATTTCTAGAAAATAGATCTCAGAGAATTAGAGTAGGTGAAGCTTTATCTGACCCTGTAATAATTAAGAGGGGAATTCCTCAAGGCAGTATTATCGGACCTGTATGTTTTCTTATATATATAAATGATATGAGTAAAGGAGTGGAATCAGAGGTAAGGCTTTTTGCGGATGATGTTATTCTCTATAGAGTGATAAATAAGTTACAAGATTGTGAACAACTGCAACGTGACCTCGAAAATGTTGTGAGATGGACAGCAGGCAATGGTATGTTGATAAACGGTGTTAAAAGTCAGGTTGTCTCTCAGTTTTAATTACTGCGTTGATGGGGTGAAAGTTCCTTTTGGGGATCATTGTAAGTATCTAGGTGTTAATATAAGGAAAGATCTTCATTGGGGTAATCACATAAATGGGATTGTAAATAAAGGGTACAGATCTCTGCGCATGGTTATGAGGGTGTTCAGGGGTTGTAGTAAGGATGTAAAGGAGAGGGCATATAAGTCTGTGGTAAGACCCCAACTAGAGTATGGTTCCAGTGCATGGGACCCTCACCAGGATTACCTGATTCAAGAACTGGAAAAAATCCAAAGAAAAGCAGGTCGATTTGTTCTGGGTGATTTCCGACAAAAGAGTAGCGTTACAAATATGTTGCAAAGTTTGGGCTGGGAAGAATTGAGAGAAAGAAGAAGAGCTGCTCGACTAATTGGTATGTTACAAGTAATAGAACACACAAAAATTATAACACAAATAAAAGGCGTATGTTTATGGCTGAGATTTGTAGACAATACTTTCGTAATTTTCGACAAAAAAGTCACTAATAGTGACGAGATCTTGGAGTCCCTAAACAAAATTGACCCCAATGTTAAGTTTACTAAAGAGGATGAGGTTAGGAACTCATTAAACTTTTTGGACTTAACTATTACACGCGGACATAATACCTTCGATTTTGGAATATACAGGAAACCTACACACTCTCCCTTAACTATTATAAATTCATCCCTACACCCCAAGTCCCAAAAACAAGCCTCTTTCTATAATTTAATTTATAGAGCTTTAAAAATTCCTCTTTCTCCCAACAATTTAAAAATTGAACTGAAATACATAAGGAATCTTGCTCAACTCAATGGGTTTAAAATAGATATATTCAACCGTTTGATTAATAAAATCGAAATTAAATTGTCCACTAACCTCGTCCCAGAAAAACCTAAAAAAACTAGTTTCGCCACATTTACATATAACAACCCAGCCGTCCATCAGATCGCAAATACTTTAAAGAAGCACAATATCAATATAATCTTCAGGACAGTTAACACCAATCGAAACATATTTTTTAACCACAACATGGTCAATCACAATAGCAACCATTATTCAAGGTCCGGCATATATAAACTAACATGTACACAATGTGATTTTTCTTATATCAGACAGACTGGCCGGAGCTTTAACACGAGATATCTGGAACATTATAACGCTCAAAAACACAATAAGTACTCAGCGATGAGCCAACATATGAGAGAAACGGGCCATCACTTTACATCCATAGAGAAAGATCTTACCATCATTAGAAGCATAGGTAAAGGGAAATTAATGAATGAACTGGAAAATCTACACATCTTTTTAGACCAAACCTACAATAAAAATAAAAATCTCAACGACGTCAATGAAATTAAAAATCCTTTGTACGAATTAACACCTAGATTAATTAATATCGTGAATTCAGATCAAAACAAAATCCCTCAATTATTTAAATCTCCACACTCAAATGCTTCATCCACCATGCCAAAAGTTAAACCCGCCCATATCGCTTCTAGAAACTCCCCTCCAGCAACAGCATACACGCCCATAGACCAGCCTACCCCCACTCTCCCTCCATGCCCCGCCCCTCCATTACCGCACCAGTACAACACCAGGAGTAGAAATGGTGATAAGACAGGCGCTGCCGGAACAGACAGGTCCATCTAGTATTAATTGAACAAGTAAGTCATTTTACAGTTAAGAGGTGTTAATTTAATACATTTTATCACAACGCGTGCTCTAAATTTTTAATTCAATATTATTTTTCTACTTCATTACAGATATTCCTAAGATACCTCCCAAAGACCAAGCAACACATCAATGGGAACAATTTTTCACACAAGACTGTATCAAGTGTCCAGGATGTTCCTTCTCAATTAAGCAGCAGCCTAAAACTATGAAACAGCTTAATATTGTACTCTTGTCAATTCCTTGACGTTACATGAGACCCAAAGTCAAGACGCTAACAGTTTCATTCACAACGTTCTTGACCAGTCTACCTACAACAATCGGCTTTTTAAATCTCCACTTGTGCATGACAACACATTTAAATATTAGTTACGTCAAGAACATGAAAATGAAAATCGTGGGTCAAATAAATCCCAGTTTTAATATCACCCTTTCTCAAGACTTATGATAAAAAAGAAGATCCGTTTCATTTTTATTTTTGAACATTTTAAGTTAACCAGAATAGAACTGCAAAGTTAAAACACATTTAATTTAAATTTATATTTTCAATCTTGACCAACCTACAAGCAACAATCAGTTCAAATCTCCACTTATTGTTGACGACACATCCTGTCACCAGACACGGTACGTCAAGAACTTAATATGATATAGGGGTCACATAAACCCCGATATGTAATCCTCTTTACCGAAAAGAAGATCCATTTTAGTTTTGGACATTTTTCATATTAGATAGATTAGGACCAAAAAACTTAACTGTATTATGTTACCCATCTTAAGAGTTCATTAATGTTTGTATATATTGGTATGTTTATATTGGTTAAATAAGGTCCCAAACCTTGACCTAAAGGTTGTTTACAGGCTGAAGATGCCCAAAATAATGGGTGAAACATGTACCTGACCAAATAAGTCTACATAAAATCATGTAGATAATAACCACATTAAACATGGAAAGTATTGAATAGGTGGTTTTTTATTAAATTATCCTTGATATCTTTGCCTAATTGGTATGTTCTGAGCTGTTAGCGGAGAGATGGCGTGGAATGACATTAGTAGACGAATAAGTTTGAGTGGCGTTTATAAAAGTAGGAAAGATCACAGTATGAAGATGAAGTTGGAATTCAAGAGGACAAACTGGGGCAAATATTCATTTATAGGAAAGGGAGTTAGGGATTGGAATAACGTACCAAGGGAGATGTTCAATAAATTTCCCATTTCTGTGAAATCATTTAGGAAAAGGCTAGGAAAACAACAGATAGGGACTCTGCCACCTGGGCGTCTGTCCTAAATGCTGATCAGTATTGATTGATTGAGTGATTGATTGCGGGATAGGGTGGTGTTTAACAAGTCTTCGCGATTATCGTCTGTCTGGAAATGCCTCCTCTCACACCATTGACGACAACAATGCCCTTAGCTGAGTTGTGGCATTGCTTCACTTACTTGTGCCAGGATTCTTATTTTCATCTATCCTATCCAACTTCTCTTGGTCAACTCATGTTCTTTTCTGACCCTCATGGTATTAGAGCACTCGAGGCCTAGGGAGTCTTTCATTTTCACGCCATTCATGGCCCTTATCTTTCTTTGGCCGATACCTTCATTTTTTGAAGTGTTTTATCTCTTCTATTCTCTCCCTCTGATTAGTGTTATAAAGAGGATGGTTGCCTAGTTGTACTTCCTCTTAAAACAATAATCACCACCACCACTCTCACCACCGACTCCCAATTCCCTCCTCTTCTCTCCACATCCTTTCAGCTGGTATAGCTATCTCTTCCTAGGTCTTCCCATTGGCTTTCTTCCTTCAAACCTTCTCTCAAGGCATGCCTGTGGTGTTCTTGTGCCAGGCATTTGCTTTATATTTCCATATCGTATTAGTTGAAGTCCTTGGCTTCTCTACTATCGGGTCCACTTCCAGTTCCAATTTGATATCATCATTCCTTACATGGTCCTGTTGTGTTTTGTGGAGGGTAGCTTGTCTCTGTCTTTCAGTGTACATACTGTATTTCTAGAATGTATGTGAAAATATGCACGAAGTACGACTTATAGTCATCTGGGTTCTCATAGGCACTTTGTGATTCTGAAGTAGATGTCTTACAAGGTTGTAGAAGTTGGAACTGCCAGCCACTCTTTTTACTATTTGTTTATCTGCTGTACCCCTGCTTGAAATCATGCTGACTAGATATCTGACTACCTGTAAACCTTGAATGTTTTCACCTTTAAGCCAGTGTCTTTCTTACTCATTTTCAGTGCAACAGTTTTTGTTGTGCTAACTTTCATCTGATAATGTTTGAACTGGGCCACCCACTCATCATCATCATCTGTCCTCATCATTTCTTCCTCCTCTTCAGTAGTTTTTCCCTCATTTAGGAGTATACTGAAATACGTCTTCATTTTGTTTCTAATGTCTTGTTTGCTCCTGAATATATTCCCATTTACTGTTCCTATTGCTTTGATTCCTCTTCATCAGATCTTTTGCTTTTAACCAGGCTGTGCAGCATCTTCATGTTTCCTTTATTATTTTCCAGTAGTTTTTGGGTAAATTCACCCCAGCACTTCTCTTCTCTCACAATCCTTTTTACTTCTGATTTCCTATTTTGATATTCTTGGTCTAGCTTTTGAATTTTCCCCTCATCTCTCAGTTGACTGTTGTCACTATTTCAGGCTCTTTCAACACCCCTCACTTTCTTGGCCTTATTTTGTTTCTCTATCGCCTCTCTCACCCTG
Source organism: Anabrus simplex (assembly GCF_040414725.1). Classification (NCBI taxonomy): domain Eukaryota; kingdom Metazoa; phylum Arthropoda; class Insecta; order Orthoptera; family Tettigoniidae; genus Anabrus; species Anabrus simplex. The sequence continues at coordinate 309,719,969 of NC_090267.1, read as the reverse complement.
TCATTCCACCAGAGCGTTCTTTTAGTCATTACTTTCCGGCCTGTTCTTATTCACACTTCTCCTGAACTACTGATGAAACAGTTTTAAAATTATTCCACTCCTCATCACTATGGCTGGGCTCTGGGATTGTTAACTTGGTTTATATATATATATATATATATTTTTTTGGAACTTCTGTTTACAGTCCTCTTCCTTTAGAGTCCAGTCTTTAATCTTTGGTATCCTCTTTCTAGTCTTCGTCTTCAGCACTTGGATTTTTGTCGGGTCAACCACCAGATGCCGTTAGAATATCCCCACAAATCTTATCAGTTCCAGCTGTTTTTTAGCTTTGAACTCTTATCTCTTTTGTGAATATCTTTATTATCATAGGTAAGTTTCAGTTCAGTGAAACCTGCCTATGGGCCTACAACCACCTTCACTCAGCAGTCATGTCAATAATCTCTTTCTGTCTTAAAGTACCTGTGCATACTCTTCTGTTGTTCACTAAAACTCATTACTGCCAACCAATTATGCCTGCTAACATGTTATCTTTATCACACTTTTTTAGCAAATTTAATTTCTTAGCAAGTTCCTACAATCTCTTCTTACTTCCACAACCTTTCCTAAACATGTTTCTTCCTAACATTCACCTACTTCTTAATCTATTTATTTTTCTGTTATAATATATATAATGGTTGTCTTTACTAGAGAAGAGGGAGGCACCTGCAGAATTCGGCACAACGATGAGCTATACAAACATCAGAAAGACATTGTTAATTGTGTGAGAAAAAGGTGCCTGGTCTATGGGCACCTAACCCACATGAACCCCTGCAGACTTACCAACAGGATCTTTGCTGTGGCAGGCATCCAGGAACAAGTGGATTTCTTTGGTCAAATCGGATCTGGAACAACTGGGGATCCTGCACGAGTCCATACATGACCGCCCACTGTTTCGGCAAGCCATCCAGCGAGAACATTTTCCAGCGTTACGAGTAGAAAGAACCTAGGAACCAGCAGACCTATGTGGGTGGAGGAAAGAAAGCTGGCTCACAGCCAGAAAATTAAATAATACTGGAAGAGGAGAAAACAGAAGGCGCAAGTGACGAGAAGATACGAGCCCCGTGGTCCTCAGTAGGCTCAAATGACAAAGAAGAAGAAGAAGAATATGTTGGTCTTTACTATTCTTTTAAACCCATCCAACAGGCTGTTTACATTTTTATCTACCATTTTCCACTGATGATAATTACTTTTTAAAATCTCCCTTATGCCTGTCTGATCAACCATATGGTACTGTTTAATAGTCCTACTTTTAACAGCATCCTTTTTATCACATTTTAACATGACTAAAACCTTTGTGATCACTTAAACCATTTATCACTTCAGTTTCACTATAGAACTCATCTGGTTTTATCAGCACTATGTCTAGAGTATTCATCCCTATTGTTTATTCCATCATACAAGGTGCATTCCATAAATAATGCAACCAAATTCATAAAAAATCATTTATTGAAAATATTCATACAAATGATCAAAAATCTTCAAAATAGCACCCTCTTGCGTCGATACACTTCTGGAGGCGGTGTTTCCGTGCCTGGAAGGCATCCTGGAAGGCCTTTTCCAGAATGTCTTTTAGAGCCGATGTAGCATGCGCCTGGAGTTTTTTAATCGTGTCCCAATGTTTTCCTTTCATGACTCCTTTTAACCGATGAAACAAAAAAAAGTCAGCGGGAGCCAGGTCAGGACTGTAGGGAGGCTGGGGGACCAATGGGGTGTTGGTCCTGGCCAGGAAGTCGTTGACAATGAAGGCACTGTGACTCAGCGCGTTGCCGTGATGAACTTTCCACGTGTCCTTGATGCCGCTTCGGCAGCGCGAGACCCTCCTTTTCAATCACAATGCGGAAAACGGTTGTTTTTGCCATGTTTAGAGTTTGTGCTATCAATTGAAGGCTCAGCCGTCTGTCAGAGTTCAAATAATCGCGCACACGAGTCACATTTTCGTCGACTTGTGAGGTTGATGGCCGTCCACTGCGAGGTTCGTTGGTGATCTCCTCTCGGCCCTCCATGAACGACTTGTGCCATCGGAAAACTTGTGATTTGGACAAGCAGTCAGTCCCAAAGGCCTACTGAAGTAATGGAAAAGTTTCGGTGGCGGACTTCCCAAGTTTAACGCAAAATTTGATAGCGTACCGTTGCTCTACAGAACGATCCATCGTGCCTTGTTACATGAAATCAAAACGGGCTTGACGGAAACGCACGTCCTGACTCTCCGGCAGCTCGCTGCCAAATGAGACAAAGAGCGTTTGAAGCTAACACCCCCCTTCACCTAGCCCAGCAGGTTAGAACACGCTGCGGTGTACAGTTGCGTCGGAAAAAATTGGTCACATTACTTATGGAACGCACGTTGTATTCAGCTGTCCTTACCAAATTAACTTATTTACATTTTGCTTCTGTCATTCACTTCACCTTCTTTGTGAACATATAGTAAATTAAGATCACCCGCTACAATTACATTCCTTCCTGTGCCATCCCTCACATAAGCTGATTGTCTTATCAAAGATTTCCGTATCGGAGTCACCCCTTTGAGGTCTAAAAACATCAAGTTGTCTATTAATTATGTTTAGAAATGAGCTTTACAAGTAAAATTTCATGTTTTTTATTCATAACTTTTACATAGCTTACAAATTCTTATGTCACCGGTATGAATATACCCCCTCCTATTGTTTATTCCATCATACAAGGTGCATTCCATAAATAATGCAACCAAGAAATTTTCTGCATCCTAATATCACTTGTGAGCCATGATTCAATTCCCATTACAATATGTAGTAAATACAGTATTGTATGTACAAACCTTGTACCATTTCTTTTCAGGGTCAGGTATGAAGCGAAATGAATCTTCATAGTGTGCTTCTATGACTGGATGTCCTTCCTGATGTCAACTTCTTCAGAGGAGTTAACAAAATGATTTGGTATATGATAGTAGGAAAGGAGAGGGTGTAACGTGGTGTAACCTACTTCTGTCAAATAGCACCAAGAGGTCTGCTTAGGGCTTAACATTCCCATCTGATGGATGAATCACCAACAGTGTCATATGCTTTTGTTCTATACAAATACTGTGGAGAGGTTTGGAATTGAATCCAGGCTTTTGGCATGCATTCTAGTAATTAGGAATTGTTCACCATCACCTCTCGTACCCTTCCAGCCAACATTCTGACAGTAAATGTTGTTTCGACCAACGTGTCTTGAACCGGCTAACCACCGTTGTCAGGCCATTATAGACTTCACATCTTAATGATCATGGCCACCAGGCAGGCTACAGAAAAGGATTCCATCACTTGTTTAAAAAGAAACTTCCTTGGAACATTGTTCTCTTCATATAAAGTAAGTTATATATCTATTAATTCCATTCCTTTCCATATAGTACTCCTACAGCTGAGCAACAAAAACTTATTGTCAACCTTACTTGACTTCCCGCTTCCTGTGTCTCATCACCGTTTCCTAGTCCACTCCGTTTCTCTAAATGAACCTCCCAATACTTCTTTTAAATTTACCGGTTTGTGTGAATGTGGCACAATATTGCACAATCGGGTAATAACTTTTGGGAAACCGTGTTCCTTTGTGTGAATTTCTGTCATCCATCAGTAAGGAAGTCTATCTTTCCTGATAGAGCCAGAACACAACCAAAGAATGTATTTAAATTGGATTGCAGATGAAAGGGCATTTGGATTCTAACCATGCTTGTTGATTGCCCTTCAGTCAAAACCAATGTTCTGCAAGAGTACATAAAGTTAAGACATTCATTATAAAATCTCATTCCTAATAAATAAGGCCCGGATTCGTATGCACTAAAAACTCCGAAAATATGCGTGCTCATATGCACTAAAAATGTTTTAAATATGCACGAAAATATGCACTAAAAATAAAATAAAATACAATTACCAGACGCATTATTTAATTTTAACTCTGTGTTAAATTGATAAACATGTTTAATTCCTTGGAAAATGATGCATGTCAGTAAGTTCCAACAGTTTTTCAATGTTTTCAGGAGTCAATAACTTTCTGTTGTCGGCCAGAATTAATTTACGCTGAAAATTATCGATCTACGTCGACGGACGTAGATGGGTAATACTTGAATATTGACACTGACTGCTCAGAACATTCTTCTGATAAAAATTTAGGCATTTTTACAGTTTGATCAGGTGAAATACTGCAGCAGACGAAGAGCAAGTTAACAGATGAACGCACTTGTTTAAGCAAATCTCGGGAGGCTACTGTAAGGAGGAGGAAAGAGTAATGTCAGAAAGAAGGAAATAGCTATTGCGAAAAGCGTCATTATCCGTCTACCAGCTTGTATTGCGACACTGAAAGCGTTTTCCTTGATCAGGGAAGGCTTCTCATGTTGTCAAAGGATGTACAACATACAAAGGTTATTCAATTTTTCATTTTGTTCAGAAATCTTAGGTAATCGAGCACACATAAGAGAAAAATATGTCCGTATATGCACTAACGCTCAAAATATGCAGTAAAGTTCGAAATATGCATTTGCATATGCGCATATGCATTTTAAAAAAATCCGGGCCCTACTAATAAACAAAACTTGTTTATTATAAAGAACAGAAGTTGTATAACATGAGGGCTATGTTTTATTAATCTAGTCCGTTTATTCCCTAGCAGGCTTAAATGAAGTGAAAAGTGTGGACACATTTCCATTTATGGGGAAATTACTTGGAATGATAGAGCCTTTTCTAATAAGGTAGAATACACACATGTGGACCTGTTTATCAGTGAAAGAGAGATTTGTGGTAGCATTGAGATATCTTGCAACTGGAAGAAATTTTGAAGATTTAAAGTTTTCTGCTATAATGTCACTAGTCTCCATCAGCATGGCAGTTGTAGAAACATGTGAAGTATTGCGTTATGTTCTGCAAGAGTACATGAAGTTAAGACATTCATTATAAAATCTCATTCCTAATAAACAAAACTTGTTTATTATAAAGAACAGAAGTTATATAACATAAGGGCTATGTTTTATTAAATAATCAAGTCCGTTTATTCCCAGTAGGCTTAAATGAAGTGAAAAGTGTGAACACATTTCCATGTATGGGAGTGTTGAGCACAACGAGAACGGCTTTATTCAAGAACTAAAGTGCATAAAACACTAATGACGATAGTTTGTATATACACTGACTGACAGAGCAAATGCAACACCAAGGAGGAGTGGTTCGAAAGGGATGAAAGTTGTGGAAAAAACAGAGTCGGCACGGAAGAATAATTGATGTTTATTTCAAACCGATATGCAGGTTACACAATGCGCACGGCATCGACTCAGTAGGATGTAGGACCACCGCGAGCGGCGATGCACGCAGAAACACGTCGAGTGTGTGGGCGGGCATTATCCTGCTGAAACAGAGCATTGGGCAGCCCCTGAAGGTACGGGAGTGCCACCGGCCGCAGCACATGCTGCACGTAGTGGTGGGCATTTAACGTGCCTTGAATACGCACTAGAGGTGACGTGGAATCATACGCAATAGCGCCCCAAACCATGATGCCGCGTTGTCTAGCGGTAGGGCGCACCACAGTTACTGCCGGATTTGACCTTTCTCCACGCCGACGCCACACTCGTCTGCAGTGACTATCAGTGACAGAACAGAAGCGTGACTCATCGGAGAACACGACGTTCCGCCATTCCCTCATCCAAGTCGCTCTAGCCTGGCACCATGTCAGGCGTGCACGTCTATGCTGTGGAGTCAATGGTAGTCTTCTGAGCGGACGCCGGGAGTGCAGGCCTCCTTCAACCAATCGACGGGAAATTGTTCTAGTCGATATTGGAACAGCCAGGGTGTCTTGCACATGCTGAAGAATGGCGGTTGACATGGCGTGCGGGGCTGCCACCGCTTGGCGGTGGATGCGCCGATCCTCGCGTGCTGACGTCACTCGGGCTGCGCCTGGACCCCTCGCACGTGCCAAATGTCCCTGCGCCAACCATCTTCGCCACAGGCGCTGCAGCGTGGACACATCCCTATGGGTATCGGCTGCGATTTGACGAAGCAACCAACCCGCCCTTCTCAGCCTGATCACCATACCCCTCGTAAACGTCTGTCTGCTGGAAATGCCTCCGTTGACGGCGGCCTGGCATTCTTAGCTATACACGTGTCCTGTGGCACACAACAACACGTTCTACAATGACTGTCGGCTGAGAAATCACGGTACGAAGTGGGCCATTCGCCAACGCCGTGTCCCATTTATCGTTCGCTACGTGCGCAGCACAGCGGCGCATTTCACATCATGAGCATACCTCAGTGACGTCAGTCTACCCTGCAATTGGCATAAAGTTCTGACCAGTCCTTCTTGGTGTTGCATTTGCTCTGTCAGTCAGTGTATCATGTGTTGCAATTCCTGAGTGTTTTGACTCAAATATATTCTTTCATTATTTATGGTTATTTGAACACAAGTTATTAATTTTCTTTTTTTTTTCACATGTCTTCACGGGTTGCATTTGCTTTGAACTTGCAGTATACAACTAACAGTTTATCGAGCACCCTATTCTGTTTCTTTTTGTTCATATATTCTGGATTGGAAGCATTCCACAATCCTGACAGCGTTTTGTACAGTTCATAAACTATTGTAATAACTTGAAATCATCTGGTGATTTCACAAGCACCTGTACTTGGCTGATTATGTGCCAGAAGTGACCGTGCCGGATGCAACCATGCCAAAACCATGCCGCTACCGACCAAGTGAATTAAGCATCGTGTCGCATGCGACTAGTCAGTCAATCAATCAGTCACCACTGATCTGTATTTAGAGCAGTCTCCAAAGTGGCAGATTGCCTATCAGCTGTTTACCTAGTCTTTTTTTTTACATAATTTCAGAGAATTTGGAAACTTATCCAACCTTTCCCTTGGTAAATTTTTTTGCATCCCTAACTCCTTTTCCTATAAATGTATATTTGCCCCAACTCATCCTCTTAAATTCCAACTTCCTCTTTATATTGTGATCTTTTCTACTTTTAAAAACACCACAAAAACTTATTTGTCTACCAATGTCATACCACTCCATCTCTCCACTGACAGCTCGGAACATACCACTTAGTTTTGTCAAGCAGCTCATCTCTTTTCTCCCAAGCCTTATTGTAATAGTGCAAGCTACAGACCTGAACATTACGGCATTGTAATCCTCTCTCCGAGATCTACTTATTGTGTTATATTAGTGCATCAGTTACCTTCCATCCTGTATATACTGGAATGTGCTTTAATTATTTAACGTGAACTTCCAAAACTTCCAAATATCTGAATAAACGCTACCACTTCTTATGATTGATTACCGTGAATGTTTTCAAATGTTATTTTTTTTAGCGCATGACTTTTAGTGCCGGGAGTGCCCATGGACATGTTCGGCTCACCAGATCTATAGCTAGTTTTCCCAGTACACCCCATGGGAGTGAGCTACATGTATCACTGTGTGGGGGTGTTGTCTGTGGGTGTAGATATAATTATGTGGGCTAGAAATGGGATGAAAGTGCTCATGGCCATGAGAAAGGTACCATCCTGGCATTTCACTGGAGATTAGTATTATTATTATTATTATTATTATTATTATTATTATTATTATTATTATTATTATTATTATTATTATTATTATTACTGGAGATAAAAATGGGAAACCATGAAAAATCATTTTTTCGGATGGCCGACGGAGGATTCAAACCCAGCAGTCTCCTGAAGTAGCCGTAACAGACAGTGCCATGACACACTGAGATAACATGTTTGGTACCTTCCCTCAGACATGGAAACGCAGCTCCATATTGTAGGATTAATCATAAACACATCACCATATTTTATGTTGTAAAATCTACCAGTTTCCCCCAGGAGTGTTACGTAAAGTAGGGGCAGTTGCTGCTTATAGGAGTGGTTCAAGTGACATTGCGAGTAGTGCTGTTACTTTGCAATAAATTCTTAAAAAGCAACTTGGGAAGATGCTGCTCTGTAATTTCCATTTCCTGAAAATTCAGGGACTGATCCTGATGATCCCCAAGAACTGTGTTTATAGATAAGGTACTGTAACTGTAAAACAAATATAATCTTCATTGAAATATAACTGAACTTGTGTTATTCTAGTATTGTATTTCATTTATCATATGGCTTTTAGTGCTGGGAGTGTCCAAGGACATGTTTGGGTCCCTGGTGGCCATAGTCAACCTGTGTGTCTGGATATGGGATGATAATGAGGTAGGGAGAGGCTGAAACCCAGTGTTCAGCATGTAGCCTACTCCTGTCGAATAACACCATGAGGTCTGCTCAAAGCTTTATGTCGCCATCCGACAAATCACCATCAACAGCTGCATATGCCGTCACTCCTCATGAGTAATGCGGAGAGGTTTTGGAATTTAATCCAGGCTTTAGGCACTCAATCTAGTTTTAAAAATTTTGTACCACCCCTTCCCTTACCCTGCTGGCCAATATTCTGACGGTGACATTATTTTCGACCAACAGGACTCGAACCGGCTAACCATGGTGTCAAACAATATAGGCTTTCAATGACTTAACGATCATGGCCACCAGTATAGAAATACATGATTGTGCATTTTTCTCCCACATTTTTAAGGTTTTGACCTTAAAACATCTTGTGCATTATATACAACCCATCCATGTTTTCTCTGGGGAAGGAATATCTCTCTTTATGGCATTCCAGATTATACATTACACTGATTTTTTGTGAGGAGTTCTTGAGTTGGTTTTAGATATTACGGTATCTTTGTGTGTGAGGTAATGTATGCATGTTTTATTTAAATTTCTATCATAGAAATGGACTCATTATTATTTTTTACAAGTTGCTTTACATCGCACCGACACAGATAGGTCTTATGGCAATGATGAGATAGGAAGGGGCTACGAGTGGGAAGGAAGTGGCCATGGCCTTAATTAAGGTACAGCACCAGCATTTTCCTGGAGTGAAAATGGGAAACCACGGAAAACCATCTTCAGGGCTACCCACAGTGGGGTTCGAACCCACTATCTCCCGAATACTGGATACTGGTCGCACTTAAGCGACTGCAGCTATTGAGCTCGGTTAAGTATTATTTATAAACCTTCATCAGAATCATTGGAATTATTCTCCATAAAGGCTATTATAGGCTGTATTTTCCAACGACTAATTCTGTGTACATAATTAAATCATAAGATAAGGTAAAACAAGGCCGAAACTAGTTACTCAATTAAAAAAAGTTATGTAAACATTATGTAATATAGCACTGAGAAGGTGGACCATTTCAGACATAATTTTTGTTGTTATTGTGATGTAATTAAATGTTGTGCATGGTTTGCAGTTATAGTAGTTTCCTGTTTGAACCGAACAAAGAATAAATTTAATTCCCTATCTGGTAAGCAGTATTATACATTTTTGGCCTATTCTCTAACCTTTTCTGGTCCTGATTTAGCTTACCTTATGTTGGATGATGACATAGCTTATTAAATGAAAATTGGGTTGTCAGCACTGGTTGCATGCGGCTCGGTCACATCTGGCATGGCACCCCTTGGCCTTCAGAAGCACATGTCATCCGTCGCTGCTCCGTTATAATGACAAAAATAATGATAAATGCACTCACACAGTCAGCATAACCTTCAGTATCCCCACCATCCTACAGTACTGATGCTCGCATATTAGAAAATCTGGATCTGCTTCAGTACTGGCCTTCATTCTGTCATTCCACTCACTCCACACATAATCAGTATTATTGTCAGTATTTGTCAGTAATGACAGTTTTATTGACCGTGTAGGGTCTGCTTTACCCTCTATGACTGAGTCCGTTATTCTCTTGGTAACCTATCCTCCTCCACTCGCCTCACATGACCCCTTCACTGAAGCTGGTTTATGCGTACAACTTCATCAAGTGAGTTCATTTTTAACTTAGCCTTTATCCCCTAATTCCAGGTACTTCCCAGCCATTTCATTTCAGAGATTGTTTGTTCCAGCACTCATTCTCGCCACTTCCATGTCTGTTACTTCTAACTTATGAATAAGATATTGTGAGTCCACACAGCTTTCAAGCCTGTAAAACAAAGTTGTTCTGAAAACAGACCAGTTTAAATATAGTTTTGTCTGGGAGCTGGCTTCCTTCTTACAGAATACTGTCGATCACAACTGCAAACTCACTGCCTAAGCTTTGCTGCGCTCTGATTCACTCTCACTTACTACACCACCATCCTGGGCGAGTACACATCCAAAATGATTGAAATGATCTACCTTTTCCAGCTTAGTGAAAGTTCTTTGAAGCAGGATTACATAACAATAAAAGCAAGCGAGATACTTACTACTTCAGTTCTACTTTGGTGTATCCTAAATATGAAATAACTAGCAGAATGTACCCATTGTTGACAGGCTGCTTGTTGGTGTTGTCACTGTCTTCTGTTTGTACTCTTTGATGATGTATAATTTTTAAACAGCAAACTTTGCACACTCAGAGGTCCAGTCTGAATTAATGGGACTTAAACGGGACTTACAAAGAACCCACCAAATATCCATCTGAACAGCACTTGGGCGGTGGATGTTCTGGAATGCCTGCTTTAACACATTAAATTCCACTTTCCTGCAGAACCATTTGAGGTACAAAGAAAATGCATATGGCCTTTTCTGTAGAAAATTGAATTTTAAGTTCACTTGCTTGGCTTATTTAGTGATAGGACTAACTATTTGCCAATTATTTTGTTTTGTATAGCAGGTAAAAAGTAAATACCTACATATTAAAGCCTGCCATTTAGAAAACAATTATTGAAATATTAGAATAGAATACCATCCAAGGTATCTCTGTACCAAATTTCAGCTCAGTTGGTCAATTAATTTAGGTGTGATTGAGTGAGAAATGAAGAGACACCATCTCATTTTGAAATATTATATGATTTTTAAAATTTTTTAATTTTTTCAGGTCATTGTTTTAAAACAAGCAGAACAGTATGTATTCATCATTTTATTCCACACATCTTATAATTTAATCACTTAAAACCGAGTCTAACCACCATCGTCCTCTTGTTCTTCGTCGTCTTCTTTTGCCCTCCAAGGCTCAGTCCATTATTCTCTAATGTAAGCTGTCCTTCTTCAGTTTCCTCTCATGATCCCATTCCCAAAGCCAGTTAACATGTACAACTTCATCCATTGAGTTTATTCCTAAACTAGCAGTTACCTACAACTTCGCTCACGTGGATTTTGTAATTTGATAAAAGTAATCATTCCTTGGTACTGTACTGATACATTATCTGAAAATCCTTATTATAAAAAAACTCACCAAAAAATTTTCATTTACTCCAGAAACTCTTTGCAAACTACGTTTGTGGTATTACCATTTGGGGCTAAGATGACCATGCAACATAGAACTGTACATGTGAGAAACAGTCTTCTCTCAAGTTGAAATAAAAAACACATTTCTTTACTTTTTAAGGAGATTCCAAATACCAATTTCCATGGCTGTAACATTTTCAGTTTTTGAGATATAAGTATCCCTATAAAAAGAATTCAACCCCTTTATCAGTCCTCCCCACCCCCACCTCAATGGATTTTCCGAAAACAAAAAAATACATGCTTCTTTATTTTTTAAAGGAGATTCCAAATACCACTTTTCACGTCTGAAACATCTTCAGTTTTTGAGATATAAGCATCTCCATAACAAAATTATTAACTCTTTTCTTCACTTCTTTTCACCCCCATTAACTGCCTTTTACAAAAACAAAAAAAATATGTTTTCCTGTGATTTTAAAGGACTTCCCAAATACCACATTTCATATCTGTAACATGTTAAGTTTTTTAACATATACATCATCATCATCATCTTCATCATCTTCATTTCCCATTTCCAGCTTCCTGGGTCGGGTTGTGAATCAAGGGCCTCCATCACTGCCTGTCTCTCCACCATTCTTCTCCTTTTTTAAAAGTACATCTTCTGGTTTTCCTCCCCTCTTCTCTATGCACTCCCACACTGAATTTGTCCACCTCTTTCGGGGTCTTCCTCGTGGTCTCTTTCCTCTTAACTTCTCTGAAAAAGCTTTCTTTGGCACCCTCTCTTCTCCCATTCTCATTATGTGCCCATACCACTTTAGCTTTGTTGTTTCAATCCTGTCTTGAAGTTTCAAGATTCCTGTCCTTTTCCTTATCTCTTCATTTCTAATTCTATCCTTTCTGGTCTTGCCCTCGATACCTCTTAGGAATTTCATCTCCGCTGCCTGTATTCTACTTTCCTCTCGTTTTGTTGTAGTCCACAATCCAGCTGCATAGGCTAGTATGGATTCATAATAGGTTGAATATAATACTTTCTTACATTTCTTTGGGACATCTTGGTTCCACAAACCCCTTACACTCTGGTAGAAGCTGTTTGCTTATTGTATTCTTTTCCCAATTTCCTCCGTTATCTTTCCATCTTCTGTGATCACACTTCCCAAGTACTTGAAACTTTTAACCACTTCAAGAATTTTACCATTCAGTTTTATCTTTTCTCTTCCTTCTTTTCTTCCCCTTATCATCACTATTGTTTTACTTTTCTCCGTGCTTACTTTCATCCCAAATTTTTCTATTGATTCCATACATCTACTTGTTTTTGCACTTCCGTTTCATCCTCACCCCATATCATTATATCATCTGCAAACAACATGGCTTTCGTTGACTGTCTTCCCAATCTCTGTTTAATGTTCTTATCAATTTCATCCATGACTATGATGAATAGTATGGGGGATAGTGCACTTCCCTGTCAGAGACCAGTTTCAACTTTAAACCAGTTTGTTTTTCCTATACTACTCGTCACACTACTAACACAATTTTTGTACATAGCTTTTATCATTTGCACTTCCACTCTGTTAACTTGTTTTTTCCTTAATGTGTCCCATACCAACTGTCTGGGAACACTGTTATAAGCTTTCTCAATGTCAATAAATGTCATCACTATGTCTTTTCCAAACTCCCATCTTTTCTCCATCATATGTCTTAATGTAAAGATCAGGTCAAACGTTCACCTATCGTTTCTAAAACCATACTGTTCTTCTTCCATTTCTCCTTCTAGCTTCCTCCTCAGTCTTCCTTCCAATACTCTCTCAAATATCTTAGCTACATGGGCAATAAGGGCAATCCCTCTGTAGTTATTACATTCGTTTTTATCACCTTTTTAATATCGGGATAATTAAACCCTTTTCCCACTCTTCTGGGATCTCTTTCTTCCTCCTGATTATTCTAAATTATCTATACAGCTACTGTAGCCCTATTGGTCCATAATTTAAAAATCACCCACTTTTTACATGCTTTTCAGCCCCTTAAGTGAATTTTCCAAAAACAAAAAAATGCATGTTTCTTTATTTTTAAAGGGGATTCAGAATATCAACTTTCATGCCTGTAACATCTTCAGTTTTTGAGATATAAGTGTACTCTTAAATAGAATTGAACTCCTTCATTACTTATTTTCACCTCCTCTCCTTAAGTCAATTTTCCAAAAACAAAAAACAAAGAAAACATGTTTCTTTATTTTTAAAGGAGATTCCAAATACCATTTCTCATGGCTGTAACAGCTTTAGTTTTTGAGATATGAGTATCCTCATACAAATAATTCAACTAAATTTTCAATTCTTTCATACACCCCCCCTCTCAAAGTGGATTTTTCTAAAACAAAAGAATACGTGTTTCTTTACTTTGAAAGAAGATTCCAAATACGAATTTTCATGTCTGAAACATCTTCAGTTTTTGAGATATAAGTATCCTAATAAAAAGGATTCAACTCCTTATTCATAATAAAAAGGATTCAACTCCTTATTCATAATAAAAAGGATTCAACTCCTTATTCACCCCACCCCCATTAAATCGATCCCCTTCAAAAATGCATGTTTCTTTATGTTTAAAGGAGCTTCCAAATACCAGGTTTCATGTCTGTAATCTTCAGTTTTTGAGATATAAGTATCCTCATAAAAAGGATTCAATTTTTTTCACTTTCACCCCCCCTCCCCCAAGTAAAATTTTCGAAAACAAAACATACGTGTTTCTTTGTTTAAAAAGGAGCTTCTAAATAGCAATTATCATGACTGTAACATCTTCAGTTTTGAGATATATGTGTCCTCATAAACGAATTCAACTCCTTTTTAACCCCCTCCCCTCAGTTGATTTTGCCCCCAAAATGCATGTTTCTTTATTTTTAAAGGAGATTCTAAATACCAATTTTCACATCTGTAAGAACTTTAGTCTTTGTTAGATATAAGTATCCTCATACAAATAATTCAATTAATTTTCAATTCTTTCACCCCCCTTAATTGGATTTTCCAAAATCAAAGGAATATGTGTTTCTTTAAAGGAGATTCCAAATACCAATTTTCTGTATGCAACATCTTTAGTTTTTTAGATATAAGTATCCTCATACAAATAATTCAACTAATTTTTCAATTCTTTCACTCCCCTTAAGTGGATTTTTAGAGAACAAAAATACATTTTTTTTAATTTTAAAATTTTATTTTTAAAATATCAGTATTCAAATAAAAAGATTTCAACACCATTTTCAGTCCATTTACCCCCTCCCCCCAAGTGTTTTTTAAAACAAAAAATACATAGGCATGATATAGGCTTTTGGGCTTATGCCATGTAAAGAAAATTAGGTGAAATTCTTTACGTTTCGCGGAGAACTTTGCTCTGTGTCATCAGAAGAATATCTCGACTGTCCACGAGAAAGGATTCTAAAACAAAGAGGTTTGAATTTAGAAGTTACCCAATAGAAGTGGAGACAGTATGTTCATTCGTCACTAGATGGCTCCCCGGATGCGCGGACCACTCAGCCTGATTCTGATGCTTCCGTCAGCTTCTACTTTGAACGCTAGCACTGTACCACGTCCGGAGAGCCATCTGGTGATGAATGAACGAACCATTTCCACATTTTTTAGATATACTGTCGATATAGTGTTTCTAAAATTCACCCCCTTTTGTCATTCATGTCCCCCCCCCATTAATTGGATTTTCTTTTTTTGTGTCTTTATTTTTGAATGAGTTTCGAAATACCAATTTTCATGTCTGTAATGTCTTCAGTTTTTGGGATATAAGTATCCTCATAAAAGGTATTCAACCCCTTTTTTCTTTTCACCCCCCCCCCCCCTCCATGGGATTTTCCAGAAACAAAAAATATGTGTTTCTTTATTTTTAAAGGAGATTCCAAATACCAATTTTTTCTTCTGTAAACTTTTAAGTTTCTGAGGGGAAAATTTCTGCATCCATTATATCATTTCTCAGCCATGATTCTACTCCTATTGCAATACAGTA
The DNA here is from genome assembly GCF_040414725.1 of Anabrus simplex. Taxonomy (NCBI): domain Eukaryota; kingdom Metazoa; phylum Arthropoda; class Insecta; order Orthoptera; family Tettigoniidae; genus Anabrus; species Anabrus simplex. The sequence goes on along the minus strand of NC_090267.1, from coordinate 309,704,726 downwards.
GAATTCCATTAGTCCGGCATCCAACAGTCCAGAACGCCCGATGGTCCGGCACCATTCCAGGATTTTGTATGTAATTTTTTTTTTTTAACGTTTGTGACAGTTAAAGTGCACGGCGCGGTTTGAAACCATCCGGAAGTGTCCACTATGCGTCTGCTACTGTTAGACACAATCGGCATTGTTGGCTGTCACCACACACAGGTTCAGTTCATTGTTTTGATTGCGAGCAATTTTCGGTAGAGTATTTTTTCTTGCGATCTAACCGCAGAGTCCCTAAATAAATTCATCACTTTTGCTGAGTGTAATACTAATTATAAAGCCACTGAACTTATTGATTTACATATCATCAGAAATAACTTTTATGCCAAGCGACAAAGATCTAGAAACCAAAAAGATATTCAGGATTTTTTTAAGTCACACTAAACTATTGTGCAGTATATATATATATATATATATAAATAAACTGAATGTGTTGAATGAAAATTTGGTGCTGCCCTAATTTTGAGCTAAAGTTATCAATCTAATGATTCTGCTGATCAACATTTTACTGCAAAACACCGTGTTACAGCTGTATTCACTGTACGCCTTAACCTATATCGTAGTAAGAGGTACCGCCCAATAGTCTGGCATTTTCGGCAATCCGGTACCGGGCCGGTCCCGAACATGCCGGACTATTGGACTTCTATTGTATCTGGTAAATATATATCTATTAAATTACTTAATTCTATTCCTTTTTTTGCAGTACTTCTACAGTTCAGCACTAACATTTTTATGTCATCCCTACTTGACTTCCATATCCCTGTACCCTTATTACTGCTTCCTAGACCACCCCATTTCCCTGAATGTACCTCCCTATAACCCTTCTAAATAAATTTCCTAACTTATATGTACCACTGCAGTTTAAGTGATCCCTATATCCTACCCACCCATTCACTCTGTTTCCCACATACCTACTCATTTAAATCCCCAATCACCTTCCAGTCAGTATCCCTGCTACATAGTATTCCACTGAAAACAATCTCTGCTTCCTTAAACTTCACCCATGCTACTTTTACCAGATCCCACATATCCCCAACTATGCTGGTACTTATACCTGCTTGCCTTACAGTTTTGATACCAACATGAAACACTACCACTTTCTCCTTTCCCTCCTCCTTCCCTTCTACTTTCCTCAACATCTGCCTTCAGTTAATTCCTGGATAACACTCTACCCTGGTTCTCTTTCCTCCACACTCTTTCCCCACATGTCTAACAATGGAATCCCCCATAACCAGAGCCTCAACCCTACCCACCTTGTTTGATTCCCTCCCCTCCTGGTCAGTCCTATATTTTCCTACTGCTGCAGAAGCTACTTCCTCCTCCCTTTTCTCTCTCCCATGACCCTGTTCCACATTTCTACATTTCCCTTTCCTACTGTTTTCTTTCCTCCTACTTCCACACTTCTCAGCAACAGTTCCCTGTTCCTCATTTTCCCTCCGTTGTTCTACCTGCAGTGACTCATACCGATTTCTCACAGACACCTGTCCTGAATTCTTATCCTGAATAGAGCCCTTAGCCTGCAATCTCCTTCCCCTTAAAACAGTAGACCATCTATGTTCTACAGTCCCTTCCTTTCCTTCCTGTCCCCTGAGAGAATCCTTATTATCTCCCTCAAACTCTCCAACTCCTCCCTCATACTCCTTAATGAGTATACGTATGTATACTACACTTCCTGCACTTGCACTCCTTAGCCATTCTTTATGGAATAATGAAAAGGAAAGGGAAATAAAATTATTCTGTGCAAGATAAAAATGAAAGGATAGAAATATTGTCTAGAATAGTACACAAAGACCACACGACAATTGGTTAATTAATATAGGCTACTACTACACTACAATACTGCTTAGATGTACTGAATTTTTATCCTATAACACTCTAACAGGATGAAAACTGCTGTTAATTACTGAAAACCATAAGGAATACACAAGAATTACACAATTATAAACTGCAGTTAAGTCTACCCTAATTACTGCAACAGAATTCTAGTAAGAGAGTGACTACAGACACTTCTACTATACTACACAAATATTTCACACATAGAATAAACACATTAATTTCTAATAAGATACTACAATACACTACAATAATTTTAAACTACATTCAGACGTATCCTAATTACAATAGGTACTTATTACTAAGCACAAACAGAAATGGAAATTACAATTAAAGTTTGAAGTTCTCGAAGATTACCAACAAAGCTAAATGCGCAGACATATTCTTCTTCTTCTTGTTCTTGTTCTTGTTCTTTTATGACCACATAGGATCACTTTAGTCATTGATGGTTATGCTCCAATACGGCTGATGATCACCCCTAGATGGGTCGAAACTAGTACCGTATAATTTTGTAATTTTGTGAATATATTGTATTGAAAAGGTGGAAACATTTACGTTATTATTATTATTATTACTTATATATCACTTTAGTCAGTCCGTCGTTCAGGTCTCTTTGAAGGGATTGTTCGGGCTTTGGAGTCTTCCCAGTACTTCTTCAGACGCTCCGATCTTCATGCCATTTCCTCAGTTGAAAATATGCATGTTGTTGGTTTGTTTTGTGTAAGGGTAAAGCGGAGGTTTGTATTCTTGAGTTTTGTATTCAATTTTATCTTATTTGTGGTGTCTTCTGTTGTAAGGCCTATTTCCTTCAGATCCTCTCTTACTTCTTTGATCCATTTACATCCTGTTGTGGTATTTTTTGAGACGAGATTGTGTTGTACTAGTTGTTTCAGAAGCCTCGAATCCTGCATCCTCATGATAAGTCTAAAGAATCCCAGTCTCCTCTTACGCATAGTATCTGTAATTGGTTCTTGCTCTTTGTACACGACTTTGTTAGGTATTAACCGCCACTGTCCATCCTTCTGGTATATTTTGTTGATGCAGGTTCTTCCAATCCTCCTTTCAATTTTCTGAACTCTGTCAGTCTTTGATTGTTTATTCAGGTGAAAAAGTGTTTCTGCTGCATATGTAGCTTCCGGTTTTATAACTGTGTTCTAGTGTTTTATTTTTGCATTTATTGATAGACATTTATTATAATGTAACGTGTTGGCGGAGTAGATAAATAAATAAATGAGTACAGAACCTGGTAGCATCCTATTTCTAAGATTTATTACCCCCCCCCCCCCCACACACACACACACAGAGAGAGAGAGAGAGAGAGAGAGAGAGAGAGAGAGAGAATTATCGATTATTTACACTGCACTCTCTCAGCCACTCAGTCACACTTGTTAGCGCTGTCACGGTCCACAGCCTACACGTCAGTCTTGCAGGTCATGATAGTATCCGCTGTTCACTCAATCTGTCGAACCCCGTTCGCAGTCTGCACACGTCGGCACCCAGTGTTCCCTTCGCGCTGCTCAGAACAACCAAGGTTCTTCTCCAGAGCCTGCTCCAAGAGACTCACACACATGACGTCAGGGAAACAGGAACGAGTCCTCGGCTTCAACAGGTAGATACTCCATACTCCCAGGCTATCACTGACTGCGCTCTTCGGTAACTCACACCAGCGAACTCAATCTCACTCTCGGTCACTCACTCACTCACTAACTAACCCAGTCTAACTCTCACTGACTGCAGGCAGGTCGTTCCTCTCTTATATACATGCGCTGGCCCTTCTAGAATCGTCCAGATGTTCGATGGATCCAGGAACCTCGCGAGAACACTCCAGATTAATAGTCGAGTAATTTCCGTCGTCCCATGCGGCGCGACCACGGATAGAAGAGAGAAGGGCCGGCCCAGCGCTTAAGTGTTGCTTGCGATTGGCGCGGTCGAGCGTAAGGGGGGATGGGGCGATGGGTGACGAGCTCGGCCCGTAGCAAGTTGGCATGGTGGACGCTATAACCATTACAATAAATAAGTTACTATTTTATCCTACTATGCTCTAATAAAAATGAAAACTGCCATTTTTTTCTTTCTATTTGCTTTACTTCGTACCGACACAGATATGTCTTATGGCAACGATGGGATAGGAAAGACCTAGGAAGTGGAAGGAAGCGGCCGTGGCCTTAATTAAGGTACAGCTCCGGCATTTGCCTGGTGTGAAAATGGGAAACCACGGAAAACCATCTTCAGGGCTGCCGACAGTGGGGCTCAAACCCACTATCTCCCGATTACTGGATACTGGCCGCACTTAAGCGACTGCATCTATCGAGCTTGGTCCGTTTGGTTAAATGCTGAAGGAGCGAGAGGGCTACTGTACACAAAGATACATACAATTATATCAGGCAAGATACTATCTAATATATCATATCTCCACTACAGTTCTTAACTGAAATCTGATTATGTTATTTTTACAGCTGGTGGATTACTATTATTATTTTCCCTACTATGCGGGGCGGAGAATAAATGTATCCTTAAATGCTAAAGAATAAGAGGTTGACTACAATAATTTCTCTTAAAAAATCTTTTGTTGAATCTACACTGCGGACTTGAATTGCAATTGTTGGGATATAGGAATTCGAGTATTAAATTTTACTTGATGAATAATATAAGGTGCAAAGTACGAAGTATGCTGGGGACTTGGAACTACAAATGATCGGAATACAGTAATCAGCTGATTCTTGTATTGTTGTGGCATTATGTTTCCTATCAATTACTACTCTAGTCGTTTACATTCCCTATTTAGTACTCCTGTAGGACCTGCACTAGGGGCTGCCTGGTCGAGGCGGTAAAGGCATGCTCGGTTCGCCCGGAAGGACGTGGGTTCGAAACCCCGTCAGGAAGTCGTGAAATTGAAGAAATGAGATTTCCACTTCTGGAGGTGCGTATGGCCCTGAGGTTCACTCAGCCTACACAAAAAATTAGTACCAGGTTAATTCCTGGGGGCAAAGGCGGCCGGGCGTAGAGCTAACCACTCTAACCCATCACGAGCCATGGTTAATAATGGTGGAAGCCTTTACCTTCCACTCCTCCAAGGGCCTTCATGGCCTGTACAAAGGTGACTTTGCTTTGCTTTTTGTAGGACCTGTACTAAAATGGTAGATTGTTTCTGCCAGACCCTGAACATTCCATTCTTCTAAAGGTTCCAATTCAAAATAACCATTATTTCAGTTTATTAACTATAATAAAAATTCGTCCAATAATTGATACTCACTGTAAAAAAAATATATCTCATTTGTTGCAGTACTTAGCTACCCTAGCCTTTTTTATTGTACCCCTTTTCCTGCCCTTGTGCTGACATTAGTACAACCTCCAATACGCATGACTAGAGTATCAATCTTGATGGATCTCAGTTCCGTAGATATGTACAGCTTAAGTGACTCTACCACGAGTTCAAACTCTCATTGGTGTAACTTGGAAGATAATGTGAAAACCCATGCCTTCAAATTTTGGTTTCTTGTTTTAAAAGATGATAATACCTTAGGAGGATTTCATGCCAACTATTTTTTTAAATACAAGGAAAGTAAATTCTCTTCCTCTCTTCATGTCACTGTTTCATTTATTGTTTTGCAGTTAAATTAGTTATGAGAATTTGGTTCAATATTAGGATGCTTACATTAGCTACAAGTTTATAACTATTCTTTATAACATTCTGAGAATGACTTCTATCTATTGGCTATTAAAAACCTGGAAGGAAATTGGCTATGGAGGAGTAATATAATACAGGGTGATTAATTTGAAAGTTCAGATCGGAGTGCCGAGGATTAGGCACGCTGGGAAGCGGAGACAGCGAGTGCAGTGCCTGCTATGACAAGCAGACATAGTCGGCTCAAAGAAGCGGCATGATTACGCCTATAGAAACTAAACGAAACTGAACTCACCGGCTACATAGATGCTCTGAATAAATAAATAAATAAATAAATAAATGAATGAATGAATGAATGAATGAATGAATGAATGAATGAATGAATGAATGAATGAATGAATAAATGAATGAATGAATAAATAAATAAATAAATAAATAAATAAATAAATAAATAAATAAATAAATAAATAAATAAATCAATCAATCAATCAATCAATCAATCAATCAATCAATCAATCAATCAATCCACTAGGAAATTAAACTGAACTCACCAGTATTTACAGATAATGCTGAAAGTGATCTCCTTCAGCTGCAATGCAAGCTACACATCTTGTAATGAGATTTCGAAACACACTTTGTAGTTCATGGACACCGATAGAATGCACAATGTTCCTAATTTCAGTTTTTAATTCTTCTGTAGTTCGAGGATTATTCCTGTTAACTTTTCCTTTAATATTTCCCCATAGATAAAGATCACATATGCTTAAATCAGGCAAACGAGGGGGCCATAAGCCTTTACTGATGATCTGATCATCATCGAACACTTCCCGTAACCGTCGCATAGAGCTACGTGCCGTATGGGCCGTTGCACTATCCTGCTGGAAATAGCCGTACCTTTTCTCTTCTTCAGTTAGTTCAGCAAAATCTGGTTCCAGAATGTTGTGAATATAACGGTCAGAAGTAATCGTGTCCTGAAAAAATATCGGACCGATAATTCGTCGGTCACTGATAGCGCACCACACACCCACCTTCACATCGTGCAGAGGTCTCGGCTGTAAAATGTGCAGGTTGTCTGTATCCCAGATTCTATTGTTCTGTGAATTGACATATCCACTCAAATGAAACCAGGCTTCGTCGCTCAGAAAAAGAAAGTTTGGATCCACAATACCGTCGTGGACACTATTCATTAGCCAATTGCAAAATCGTATTCTTGCATTGAAATCTGTAGGCAGTATGTTATGGACTGAATGAGTCTGATATGATCGTAAATGTAACAATTTTGTTGCATTACGTGCTGAAGAAGGTGAAATGCCACTTTCCTGAGCTACTCTCTGAAGCGACTTATTTGGACTGTCCTGGAGTCTTGCCTGTGTATCTTCTAACCTCTCCCGTGTGAAAACTGTTCTCCTTCGCTTCTTTTTCTTATTGCTTATGGAACCAGTACTACGCCACTTGTAAATGAGCTGATGCACGTAATGTTTTGATGGTACAGTCGCACCGAGAAATCGTCTACGGAATTTTCGAAGGCGCCTTTTAACTGGTTTCTTCTTCTTGTGCAAATAAAACTCGACCAAAAATATTCTTTGCTCTATAGTGTAATTAACCATCGTGATAATAAGCTCACAACACACCTTAAAAGTCCAATAGTTTCTAGCGAACTGAGGGACAGAGTGCGCTAAACAGCTGCACGCTGGCAGTGAACACTTCTTATCTCGCCAGTGTTGACAGAAGCCATATGGCGCTCACTCAGGACTTACCACGGCATGTAAACAGAAGCCTGAACACTTGAATTATTCTCCCTGTACTTTTCACATACTTAACACACTATTTTGACAAAAAGATATAGGCAAAATATTTGATGCGTATATTATTCAAGGAATTCATTTATATACAGAAAATGTATTTACAATGTATTTACATTTAAAAGATATATCAAATATACTATACAAAAAATTGATTCAACTCATTTGCAGCTATCATAATTTGGCATAAAAATATGGCATAACTTTTCTTCTGAACAGTCAAATAGAGTACATCAAGAAAGTTGGACATGCGGGTTTGAAGTATGGACACTGGAAAATATTCTTCCCATTACTATCTGATAATACAACCTAAAGCAAAATAAATAGGAACTAACTAAACCAAACCAGATCCCATGGCGTAACAGCCCTGAAAGGCCTTGGCCAACCAAGCAACCACTGCTCAGCCTAAGGGCCTGCAGATTACAAGGTGTTGTGTGATCAGTACAATGAGTCCCCTCGGCCATTATTCTTGGATTTCTAGACTGGGATGAACTAGGTAAAGTAACAATCAAGTAAGTAAAACTGACATACTGGCAAAAAGGAAAAAAAAAAATCTTAACACTTCAACGTCACTATCAGCACTATAGGAAGAATTGCTGCTACTATAACTGCTCACATCTCTCCCTAAAATGTCATTTTAATTACTGTCTAACGTATTTGAGATTCCTGTTTTCTTGAAACTCTTCTCAATCACCTTCAAAGAAATCGTGTTCCAAGCATGCAATATCCACTCACAAAGGAGTTCTGCAACTGGCATTTGAATTTTGCTTATTAGAGTAAATTCATGCACACTTTCCACCATCCACCACCGATAGAGTTTTCACATATTGTCATTTGCTTTATTTATTTAAATGTCCAAGGGTTGAAGTACCGATGTCAATTCACCAAGAATCACTACCAAATCATGGTTTCCAGTAATTTCTTAGTGTCTTCTGTCAAGTGGCCAATAAAACTGTCCAACACAAGGGGACACCCCACTCAATTTCCCCAAACAATTCATATCCAAACTTGTACGAGTGACATGTTCAACCTTGGATGTGAACATGGATCTCTCACAGAAATTTTACTTTTGGCATTATTTATTAACCTGGAACAGTGGTGCAAGCTTCTTGCAGTCAGCTATTACAACAAGCATTTGCAGTACGTCATTTATTTTTGCCTCCAAAGAAATCACATATTTCTACAGATCCTTCTCTACTAGTGGAAATTTGCCCCTTTTTGGGTCGTAAAATGTTTTTGCAAGACTTGTTGGTCCCTTGAAGTGCAGTTTTCCATTTCCACCAGTAGCGCATGTTGCAGTCCGACACTGAATACTAGTGGCCACTTCCCTATTTCTGTGTGTTTTGGCTTAACTGATCACCACAAGTTTCTATGATGCAATATTACTCAAATACTTGCTCATTGTTGATAGATGGAAAGCTGAAGGACTTATCATAACACTTTTATAACATCCGCTATTGATTTAGATTTTAATTGCAATGTTGTTATTGTTTGTTCACAGTGCTGCTATGGAGGAGATGCTCAGTCCTGCTTATATTAATGCGGACATTCCTGATATACCTGTTCCTGCCGTTCCTATTATTCCTCCTCTTCCACAATGTCCTCCAGAAGAGGAAGAGGGAATGTCATGTGAAGAATGTCCAGATGTGAAGTACTAAATCTAAACTCTATTTAAAGTAAAATGTATTCTTAGAAACGTGAAGGAAAGAAAAGAAGAAGGGATAAAACAAGAATGATATTCATTTGTTTCTTCAGTGAAGTTATCATAGTACTGTAAATATTCAAACTTACTTTTTTCATTTGTTAGAAGTACTGTATGGTGTGAAGATCAGTGTTTTTATTTACCAAAGGCAGGATACACTGCAGTCCACTTAAATGAGTTATCATAATGGTAATCGCTGTAAGTTGGTCCTGCACATCTGCTACTATAGTCACTCTTTCACATAATGATTTTTTTTAAATCTTTTACATCGTGATCAATCATAGTTAATAAACAACCAGAAATATTTAAATACCTTTGTGCCTTCATATGATTGAGGTACATCTGTAAAAGAGATTAAGAGTGTGTATACAGAAGGGGTGTAGGAGAAGGTATAATTTTTTTACATGACCATCACCATCTGCCTTGTTTCCATTCACTGTGTAGGTCTGTGTGGAATACAAAACTGTGGATCTTCTCCTGGATTCCCATATTCCCATATTTAGCATATTGGTTCATTCCTTTCCTTTTTCTATATATAACTCTACACTTACTTCCATAGAATGAGATTCTTAAATTAAAAACTCTAAGATTAATCAGGTACAATCATCTGTCTAAAAATCATATTTGGATTTGTTTCATTTGTATCAAAGATTTCTTGTTCAGTTTAATTTTGATTATTCTGCTTGTGAAAAGTAATCCTCTAACGCAGAGGTGCTTAGCTGGGTGCCCATTGAGGCTAGCCCAGTGCGGCCGGGCTGGCCTGACGTAAGTGCTGGCAGCTTACGTAGGAAGCATACATCACAGTGAAGCGAGGGAGTTTGCAGGAAAGCTAGGGAGCATTGACATTTCATTGTGATTATGAAGCTCTCTGTGGATGCATTATTTAAAATAAATCTCTATAATCGCATCAAAAAAAATATGACCTTTTCAAAATATTCCAGCTCAATATAAACAGTCAGTTTTATTTTCTTATATTTATTCATTCAAAGAAAACTGACATGTTGTAATTTTTGTATTACAATCTACTAAGGTACAGGGTTTAAGTGTACAAGCTACGATTTACAATTCCTTGGAGGTCAAATGACAGTATTTTCATTTTAAAAAGTAAAATTCCCATTATTCTTTAGCAAAAAAGTAATATAATTACATAATGCAACAATGATTTTGCACAGTGTTGTGTGACTTTCCCTGTTTACAGAATTTCTGAAAATAGTATTTAAAATTTAACAGCCTTTAAATGGCGAGAGGGAGTTTCATCACAAGTGAGGACGTAGATATTTACTGCCCAAGATTAAAGTACAACAACAACAACAATAACAACAACAACAACAACAACAATGTAAATGTATCTACCAGACAGATGTACACTATGCCTTCAAATAAATAACCTTATTGATTTTATTCCCGGTAAGCATGATTGGATTTTTGGTGAGTTTATCAGATAATTTAAACCAAAAGCCACAGCGTATCCATCTTAAATCAGTCTTATATTAAAACTGTTTCTAAAGTACCTCTTAAAATGTAATAGTGAAAGTTGTAATTCATTACGTACATTATAAAAATATTTGAGGTTGTAGGCCTAACTCTTTGTTGTGTCTGGTCAAAATACATAAACTGCAATGAACATAGATAACTTGTTTCTTACAATATCAATTGAAAATGACGTTGATATCTGCCATCTTTCTTTCATTATTTTCTGCCTCCATTTCAAACTCGCAGCAGTGATCGAGAGTGACTAGGAGAACTTCGCCCAACCTTCACAGCCTGTGACATAGCCACAACGTCACTGTGATTGAATAGCATACTCTGCGTTCATCACCTGCCAGCCTGTCCACTTACAATGCTGGGCGCCCATGGGATGGGATGCCCAGCTTGTGTACCTCTGCTCTAAAGCTATTTCTAATGCAGTGAACATGTATGCTAGGTTCTATAATAATTATTACAGTTAACTTATGATGACCACAATAATAATAATAATAATAATAATAATAATAATAATCGTATGGTTTCAGCTACCTTGTGCAGAAATTTTGATTTGATGCCATCTGGCTGTCTGCTTGTCAATTTTGACGTGCCGTTTTACTTTAGGCCCACTAGATGGCAGACTGAGTAAACCGAAACTTTCTTGGGCGTCTATGGCTGAGATTTAATGAATTTTGTTGGGTAAACACCAAATGTGTCACCAGAGATCTTTTAGATGCCGACATCGTATGACATGGAGTGGAAATTCTAAGTTCCCATGGAGGGTATTAGATATATTTCCACCAATAGAAATTTTTTTTTCCACCAATAGGTAAATATCTAATTCCCTCCATGGGAACTTGGAATTTCCATTCTGAATTGCTAGGCAGACATTAATTCCGTTGTGGAGTTTTATCTCCCATATGCAGTTATCAGACTGTGCCTCTTATAATGGGCTTCTGATAAGTTCACCTGCATACACCCCAGTGTCAGTGGGTAGGGTCTGACATATCCCACTCTGATGAGTGTAGTGTCAGACCTAAGATGAAATGCTGGTTAATAGAGCAAGCCTGGAAAGCAGTACATCTGACATGGAGTGTCGAATGGAATTTTTCCCACCCTTAAAACATCCGACTAGTTTGAACCTGCTATCTTGGGATCCGGAGGCTGACACTCTACCACTGATCCACAGAGGCAGCTATGACCACAATCATTGTTGTTTTCTTTAAGTAGCATAATATCAGGGTCATCCATAACTACCAGTACTGATTTGGCTGCTAGGAAGAGACTCTGGAACTGAATGAAAATTTTCTCATGTCTATGTTGTAATGCATTTCGATTGGTGGGATGGGTAAGCTTTGGGTCTTCCTAATTACTGCAGGTCAGTTTCAGTCTTCTTCACTTGCTGCTTTTTTGTCTAATTATAGATCAACATATGTGTTTGTACAATAATTTCCTTATTTCTTTGGCTAATGGGAAAGTAGCTGATGTGTTTGTACAATAATTTCCTTATTTCTTTGGCTAATGGGAAAGTAGCTGGTCACAACATTATAGAAAACTATTATAGGTGAAGGTTGTACAGAGCCATATTGCATATATATCTAAATACTTAAGTTTCCATAAAAATGTCATTATTTCCCTGTATGCTGCTTGAATTTTCCTCTCTTTTTATTGAATGTCTATATTGTGAGGATGTGTTGATGTTAGTTATTATCTTTGTTTATGCACACCATGTATTATTCAAGACACTGTTATTGAGGTAACTATCATCATCCTAAACCATCTCCAGTTACCCAAGTATGATGTTCACGTTCCCACCATCTTCTACCAACTTGTCCCAGTCATGACCTCACTGCAGCAAATCTTTCTTCACAAAATCAATCCACCTTTTTCTCAGTCTTCCCAAATATTTACTTCCTTCCACCTCTCTTTCAAACTCCCTCCTTGTAGCTCTCTTTAACAGCAGCCTCTTTGTATGTCCAAACCACTTCAGTCTTGTGGATCTTCTTGAAGAGAGAATCTCCTATTCCCACTTCTCTAATCTTCTCATTCCTGATTTTGTCCATCCTGGTCTCATGCACAGTGGTGTGTAGGAACTCCATTTCAGCTGTCTAAAGTTTAGAATTACCCCTTTAGGTCATTTTGGTGTTTCAAGGTTGTTTATAAGAATCAGTGTATAATAAAACTTGTAAATTATCATCTTTATTTTCAGAGGTATTTGTTTATCCTGCATCTGCCTTTCATGATTGAAGAATTGCATCACTTTGTTGATTAATTTGTTCACCTTATGTTTTGCCAGGTTGTCTTTTGAGACATTGCTTCCCAAGTTCTTGAAATCTGGGTCGCTTCACTGAGCATGACCAGTGGTTTGTCTCCTTCCTTCCACCATCATCACCATCTTTGTCATGCTGATGTGTATGCCATAGCTCCTAAACTCATCACTCCAACTTTGCAGTTTCTTTCCCAATACCTCTTCTGATTTTCTCCAGATTGTAAATGCAATTATGAATGTTTGTAGGTCACCATGCTTGTTTCTTTTAAGTGACATCATTATGACATTTATCATGACAATGAATAGAATGGGTGATAATGAACTGCCTTGCTGCAATTCTCTCTCCATTTCATACCTGTCCAGAAAACCACTACCTACTTGAATCGATCAGTACATAGGAGCATAATGTCTCGGTCCATGGCTAAATGGTTAGCATGCTGGCCTTTCGTCACAGGGGTCCAGGGTTCAATTCCTGGCAGGGTCAAGAATTTTAACCATCATTGGTTTATTTTACTGGCACGGGGGCTGGATGTATGTGTTGTCTTGATCATCGTTTCATCCTCGTCACGACGTGCAGGTCGTCTACAGGCGTCAAATCAAAAAGACCTGCACCCGGTGAGCCGAACATGTCCTCAGACACTCCCGGCACTAAAAGTCATACCCTACTTCATTTCAGGAGCATAATAAAAGTATTAACTAAAACTCAAGTGAATATTCAAATCATCCTAGGTATGATATAAATTCTTCCATTACCACATGTATAAGGCAGTTCCATATTAGTTAGGACTGGGCATAGAAATCAAGTATTTTCTAATGTTACATGTCTTTCAATTGAAGGAATATCTCAAAATCAAAATAAAAAGGGGAAAGAGAAGGGTTATTGTATAGAATATCTTTTAAAACATATTGTGGATGATGAATTTTTCTAACTGAGAAACAAGTATTTGGAGAACAGCAGGGTTGTCTAATGTCCCAAAGGGTTCTTTATGTGACAGATTTCATAAAGAAAGAGCAGAGGAGAAATGCAAGTACCAGCAATATTAGTTAGAATTGAGAGTAATTTCTATGTTTATGGAAAGATGCTGTGCATATGAACCCTCTTTGATTTTGAGGTCATGTGAGGTGGTGTGATGGTGTAGGGCTGTTTTTTATGGTTTGGGCTTGGACCATTAGTTCTTGTTGATGGGATAATGAACGGAGGTGTTTAATGAAAGCATTTTTTCCAATAGCATGCTTCCCACACTATGACAAGAGTTTGAAATCAGACCATTGCATTGTCGTTTGAAGAAAATCAGGTGGATGTGCTGGACAGGCCTGCTCAAAGCCCTTATCTAAACCCAAGAGGGTCCAAATAAGAGAATTGAAACTCCAGAACATTTCACTCTAAAATTAGCCAACAGGTTTTTCTTGGGGATATTCAAAATAATTTTTAATGCAGTGGTATCCACTGCTTTCTGCATTCTATGCCTGGTGATAGTACATCACCATCTACACAAAATTTCACTGTCAGCACAACACACTTGGGTAAATACTGTTCTAGAGGCATTCACTAGGACTTTCAGTTTTGTCTATTCACCTTTTCCCTAGTGTAATGCACAATCTTATCCAGTTCATCTTCCATTCAAACATTGATCTTTGGATCCCTTTTGTATTTGTCCATACTATTCTAATCTACTGTATTTCTTGCCATTCTCTCCTGGTTCTTCAAATCTTTCCTGCATCTAAACATTATGCACTCAGTTTGTACATGTTTCTCAGATTATATATAATCCTAACGCTGAATTCTGTTCTCTTGTTTCTAAGTTATATTCCATAATTCTGTTCCATATGTGAAAACTAAAATAAAGTACTGGGATGTGGTTTTCAGTACTTTCTTTCATTCGCTTTGTAACTGTTCATTCCATACTAGGTGCTCTGATAAAAAATATTCCTGCCAGTTGATAGCTTAAATATATAGTATCTACCACTTTCAGTTGCTGATTATTTAATTTGATTATTCCTTCTTATTTTCTTTTCTTGTAAATACCACCATTTCACTCTCATCTCTACCGATTTTCATACACCACTTGCTAATTATAGGTGCTACCTGGCCGAGGTGGTAAAGGTGTGCTCGATTCACCCGGAAGGACGTGGGTTTGATTCCCCGTCAGGAAGTTGTAAAATTCAAGAAACGAGATTTCCATTTCCAGAGGTGCACATGGCCCTGAGGTTCACTCAGCCTACACCAAAAATGGGTTAATTCCTAAGGGCAAAGGCGACTGGGCATAGAGCTAACCACTCTATCCCACCAAGTGCCGAGGTTACGGATAGTAGAAGCCTTTACCTTCCACACCTCCAGGGGCCTTCATGGCCTGTACGGAGATTGCTTTGCTTTGGTTTTTACTTACTAATTATTTCATTCCGTATATTCCTATCTTTTTATTCTTGCTCATTTCCACTCCATGACACAATGTCATTGACAAGCAACATGTTTCAGGACACATTCATATTCATGAAAATTGTAACACCATGAAGGAAAGGTTTAAATTTATGTAGAAATTCTAGTTTTGCA
Organism: Anabrus simplex; assembly: GCF_040414725.1. Lineage (NCBI taxonomy): Eukaryota > Metazoa > Arthropoda > Insecta > Orthoptera > Tettigoniidae > Anabrus > Anabrus simplex. The sequence goes on along the minus strand of NC_090267.1, from coordinate 309,689,444 downwards.
TTCCTTGGTCCAGCAATGTCCCCTGGACTGTCATGCTAGGCATACAAATGTCTGTTTAGGAGCCAACTAATTAGTGTATCAGAGTCAACAGGCTGTAAACCTTTCTCCAGAGGTCACTATACTTCGTCATATTAAAAGGGTGCAGTGTAAAACAAACAATAGCATGTGAATGAGGACAAATGATTGGTCTGTGTTATACTTTATTAGTTTCGTGTCCCGTTTTGATGATTCCAATAATCACAATTATAAGGTGGGATTTTCCCACCTAATCAATACTTTTATTTATATTAAAGTATTAAAGTATTTATAACATTTTTCAGTACTGGTTTCAGCCTTTATAATACGCCATCTTCAGCTGCTGAAGAACCTTAATTTTTGTTATAATATACAATGTTAAACACTATTTATTCTAAAATTTTAGACTTCCTATTGACACAAGTTTTATCACAAAGTTGTATTATTTAAATTTGGAAATAAGCTGTCTTAAACTTATAAGTAATGTCTAACGTTGTAATATAGAAATCAGAAGAGTGTTAAAAGAACATCAAGGCCAGTGACAGTTCACAACAAACTATTAGATAATTTTAGACTATTCTCATTGAAGCATGTTTTATCACAACAATGTATCATTTAAAATCAAGGTTCTTCCGCAACTGAAGATGACCTATTATAAAGGCCAAAACTGGTACTGGAAAATGTTTTAAGTACTTTAATATAAATAATTGATTAGGTGGGAAAATCCAGCCTTATAATTGTGATTACAGTCTATGTCAGGCAGATTTTTTTACCGTACTCGGATGGAACGTCATGCCATAACAGTGATGCCAGTGTGAAAGCAGTGGACCAAACAGAACCAGATGCATTGAAGATTTGGCAGTGGATCATGAACCATGATGATACCAGAAAATGACAAACTTCTCATTCACATGCCAGTGATGGATCATGCAGCTTCACCACATGTGTTATCATAACAGTGGAGCACTCTAACGAGTGTGGCATTACTTGCTTCCACTATTTGATGATGTTTGCTTTGGAGAGGTTTGGTTGCATGCATTCCTTTGCAGCAGATTCCCTTGGCCCTGGACCATCAATGTTTCAGGGTGCAATAGGTTTATGAACACATACAGTGATATCCAGATTGGCAATATGTTGTGTATTTGGACAAGACCCATTTGAACTTTGACTATAGTGGTGGCCATATACACAGTAGTATCAAGTAGCATGCACTATCCAGCATATAACTTGCCAAACACAAGGCGTGATGATGTCTGCTGCCATCGAGTATTGTTCATGATCATGGCTGCTACATTTTGAAGGTAATCTTAGCAGTAATGAGTACATAAGGGAAGTTGTAGAAATATAAATCACACTCTTTATGCTACACACTCCTGACAATATATTCCAGCAAGACAAAACAAGCCAGAAAAAATGTTGCCTGGAAAGATCAGGCCTTATATAAAGCACAGCAGATAATACCATCCTCCATGGGTTGCCCATTCACCACACATGTTGCCATGGTATATGGTTGATTAACAACTAGCCTGTAAAAGTCCTCCAGCAACCACCATGAATGAATTGTGGACCTATATACAAGCAGCTTGGCAGTTAATTCCCCGGGAAGATATCCAAGGTCTCTTTGGAGCTCATGAAGGTTTCACAGAATACTGATATTTTCTTGGGTGTTAGTCTGAAAATTAAATAATTCATATACAGTGCTCTCATTTTAAGAGAAAACTGTACATCATTCTGCCACTGGCTAACTTCCTGCTCTTCCAACTGCAGTATAAGAAGTCAGGTGAACAAACCAAAGTAACTAGATTACGACAGAACCCCAGATCACACTTTCATGCATGTCATACTTGCACTGGCAGGGAGCATGTTGTTATTATTGGCATATCAAGATATTTATAGAATAACATAAGTCCATGAATTTAAATATTATTATTAAAAATACCATTAAAATCAAAGTTATACTACATCACCATTTATTTAAGGTATTGTTAGAAATGACCTCTTGCTTCCGTAAGACATGTCTCACATTTTTAAAACAAATTATTTGCCACGTTCCATAATTCCATTTTGGTAAGAGACTGTATTCCAAGAGTTATTTTGGCTTGTAGTTCTTCTATAGTATGGGGATTAGTTTGGTAAGCTTTGCCCTTTAAGGTTTCCCAAACATAATAATCACAGTAAGTTAGGTTGGCTGATCTAAGGGACCATAAACGTGTACTGATTATCTGGTCATCAAGAACTGGACGTAAAGTGTGTACAGAATTTAGAGTGAAATGGGCTGTAGCACCATCCTGTAGAAAATATCCATGATTTTCCTTCCTGTGTCAGTTTTTTAAAAATTGGATGCAAAATTGTTCTCACATACACATCTGAATTCAGGTTGTCATAGAAAATTACAGGCCCATTTATCTGCCATGTACTTACCACACAACATACTCTTATTTGAATGGGATGCAATGGCATTTCCTGTACAATATATGTGTTCTCAGAACTCCACAATTGCACATTTTGAGAATTTACATGTCCAGATATGTGGAACCTTGCATCGTCAGACATAATCATTAGCTGTGGATCCAACTCTCCATTGTAAATGTACAGTTCAAAAAATTAGGGAACATGTCTTGTAACATCTGGTAGGTGAACATTAATTTTGTAGATGGGGTTCCAATGGTAGTACAGCATACCTTGAGATGTTAGCTACTCAGGGTATGTCCAATCAAAGTTATACTACATCTGTAGGCACAGCCATGCATTAAACTGTCAGGTGACCCCTCAAAACAAAGTGAATAGCGGTGCATCCATGTGTCGTTGTGAGGTACACAGACCACTGACGTCATTTGAGGATGTTATACATTAGCCAGCACATCCCATGAGACATCTTAAAAAGTTTCATGTCACAAGGACCGTCAGTTTCCTCCAGGAAGGATGGACTTTCGTCATGTTGCTGTGGATCTCGATGTCTCTCCATCAGTTATTCAACACTTGTGGACTCGCTACAGTGAGACAGGCCAGTTCACAAGGAGGGTTGGAAAAGGTCGTGGACGCATGACAACCCCAGAGGATGACCGATATCTGACCATCTGTGCACTGCGGCGTCGTTCAGTAATGGCCAGAGAACTGCAAGAATACCTCAGGAGGGTCACTGGAGTCATGGTGTCTGACCAGACGGTAAGGAACAGTTAAATTGAAACAAGAAATAAAATGGTTCAACCTATTCAAGTAACAGGTTAAGAGGAGTGTCCTTATGACCCAGACGTCCTGTTTGAATGTCCCACTTAACTCAGCAACATCGCACAGCTCGCCTTCTGTTTGCCCATACCCACGTCCAACTGGCAACTCCACCAATGGAGGCCTGTGTTGTTTACAGACGAGTCCATATTTCCCCTCACACAGTGTGATGAATGTCAACATGTATGGAGATGCCATGGTGAGCAGTACATGCCAAATGTTGTCCAGGAAGGTGACCGATTCGGACAAGGTTCTTGTCATCATCCGCGGTAATCTTACCGCTGCAGGGTACATTGAGCAGATACTGCTACAGCATATGTTGGTTGCTGCATATGGTGTTAGCCCTGAATTCGTACTCATGCATGACAATGCCTCGGCTCATGTAGCGTGCATCACTAGAGCTGTCTTGTGAGAGCTTGTCATTCAAGAGATGGAATGGCCCACAGTGAGTCCCAACCTTAATCCCATCAAGCATGTGTGGGATAGGCTTGATAGAAGTGTTTGTGGGTGTCCTGTTCCATCACAGACTCTCCAAGACCTCGAACAGGCTCTCATTGAAGAATTGGACCTGATACCGCAACGTGACCTCTGCTGACTTATATGGAGCATGCCACGTAAGTGCCAAGCTGTGATAAATGGACATACACCATACTGAAGCTGTCTAACTCTGATAAAAATCCACCCTGGAGGTATCACTTTGTTTTTGCCCCTATTTGGACATTTCCATTTATGTTTTGAAAATGAACACAAATCCATCGATTTTCTTTTGTATACTTCAGTATTAAAGAATAAAGGTTTAGTTGGTAATATACCTGGGTGTGAGGTGTTGTTTTGTGGAGCATGGTATACATTCAAATACATGTTCCTCTAATTATTTTGAACTGTGTATTTCCACAAATCCAATTACAGAACTTTATTCGTATGGCAATACCTGTCTGATGAAGTTCCTGCACAAACCTTATTTTATAGGTATATGGTCTAAATTTGTGAAGTCTGGTCGCTTTGTGGGCTGACCCTATAGATATGTTAATTTCCTGCACTGCTAGACAATTAAGCTATTTTCTGGGACTTTCCTCTTACTCTGCCCAAATACCCCCAAGTTCATCTTCAGTTTGAATGTGTCTTTTCTGATTCCTCTGTAAATAAAATACTGAATCTGTTGTATACCACTTATTCATCAACTTTGAAATGCAAGATTTTGTAGTCAGAATGTTTATGGGCAAATCTCCGAATGCATCTTTTATAGTTATCTTTTCTTTCAAAGTAACATTCCACCACATAAATTTGTCTTTCAACTGAATACTTAACACAAATGCAATATACGCAATACGCAAGCAACAGGCATATACACATTCCAGTACAATTCTCAGAAGCAATTAATTGCTGGGATGTTTTTATACACCTCGCTTCCCACACTGTGGTTGGGGGAGCAGGAAGTTGGCTGGCGGCATAATGATGTGAAGTTTCCTCGTAAAATGAGAACACTGTATGTCAGTATTAGAATGTACTATGTAGCCAAAGGTCTCCAAACACCCCACTGAACACACACTGTGTGAAGTCCTGCTATCCATCCAAGGATTTATAAGTGCAGGAACAATGAGATGTGTTTTCTGTCAGAATGAATCAATGTAAAGAATTGAGGAAATTTGAATGGGACATGATTGTAGGGGTCCACAAGTTTGAGCATTCTATCAAAGAGATTTCATGGGAATTACATGTGCTGAGGTCCACTGTTTGCGATGTGGAAGTGGAAATGTCTGGGAAGTGTTAAACTCAATCATCGTTCTGGTAGGCTTATGAACTTATCTGATAGGGACTACCAAACTCTAAAGTGTACCATACAAATCATTCACCAGACATCCTATCAGCTATCACAGAAGACTTCCATTGAAAGTTTGGGACAGAACCCAGCGACAGAATGTTCTGTTGAGATGAAATAGGATTCTGTTTTTAGGATCATGCTACTACACAGAAGCCACTGATCAAACAAACGAATGCACAATGTCTCTAGAGTGTGGTATAAACAGTGCCTTCATTGGTCTGTGCAGCAGTCGAAGAAGGTTTTGTGGAGTGATAAGTCATAGGATATGCTGTGGCACTCAGGTGGGCACGTATGGTCATACTGGATGCCTCTTGAATGGTATTTACCCAAGTGTGTTGTGGCAGCAGTGAAATTTTGTGTAGGTGGTGTGATGGTGTAAGACTATTTTTTCCGGTTTGGGCTTGGACCATTAGTTCTGGTTGATGAGACAATGAATTCAGGTATTTAATAATGAAAATTTTTTGCCAATAGCTTTCTTCCAATACTGTGGCAAGAGTTTGGAATCAGACCTTTTCTGTGTCAGCATGATAATGCTCCTTTCCACAAAGCAAGGATCATCGCATTGTGGTTTGAAGAAAATCTGGTGGATGTGCTGGACTGGCCTGCTCAAAGCCCTGATCAAAATTCCATCAGACATCTTTACGATGAACTAGAGCATTCATTGTGTGCCAGATCAATTTGCCCAACAACCCAGCAACAACTATTCATCATGCTTCAGGAAGGATAGAAATAAATTCCACCTTCAGTCTAACAGAATTTAGTGGAAAGCCTTCTGCAAAGATTAAATGCTGTAATACTAGCAAAATAAGGTCCTACATGCTATTAGTTACATAGTTGGCATCTTGGAATGAACAGCAGGGGGTGCTTGGAAGCTTTTGGCCACACTGTGTAAGTAATAAATTTGATCATATTCTCATCGCATCAACATGCTGTTGCAATTTTCATGAATATGATTGTATATCACGTTGATTGTTACTGTACTTCTTGAGAGGCTATTATGCTCTTGTAATAATTTTCTCACTGTACTTCCCTGTATTCTTTTATATGTTGGGCCGATGACCTTCGATGTTAGGCCCCTTAAAACAACAAGCATCATCATCATCATCATCATCATCATCATCATCATCTTTTATATGTTTACAGTATGTGAGGTCAGTGAAAGAAAGTAAAAGAAACATTGATGGTAACCCAATGTCGTTCCTTTTATTGTAAACTTCTTAGGTATTGAATCAAGGTCATTCAGTATGGAAAGTCAATACTCACAAATTTGGTTTAAGCTAGTTGGGTTTAAAAAAGTGATGTATTGAAAATCAGCCATTAGGATGAAAAATAAAAATGTTTTTAGAACTGTAGCATAGCTCTGAAATTTGTGGGAGGAACTAAAATATTACATATCCCTATTTTACCCTCCTACCCTATTGTCTATGCCCCCATCATTAGATAAGTTTCTGAAAATGTTAAATATGGCATTTTCTAGACCTCCATTACATTAAACTCATGGTCCATTCCATTGTATCCTTCATAGATTATTAAAGAAAGTATTGGTGTCAACACCACACTTTGTAAATTGTGTAACATAACTTCTTGTCTTGATATTACAGCATTATTGACTAATTATTTGCGAACGTCTATACAGCTAAAAGTGCTATTAAGCAATAGGAAATATACTGTCCAGATTTCAATTACCTTGAAAGTAACATTAATGTATTTTAGTATTTCTGTAATAAACATACTTAGTGATCTGTATTACCATTGTGAATTTTTAATTAACTAGGACAAAGAACACATGGAAATTAAAAAAAAAAAAGAATTTCTCTCTTGCTGTTAAGAATTCTTTTTCTCTTTTCAGATGCTTATTTCATAGTTGTTGAAGCTTCTTCCAAGGTTTGTAACAGTATATAAATTGTTGACAGCCCTTTATATGTAACTGCACATTTTATACTCCTGTGAGTCAAGCAAGATGTCAGCAACTATCAGTAATGTCTTGCAGGATCTCAAGACCTACAAACCGATGAAAGATATTTAGTATACTCATGTGTAAAAGTAATTGGGAATAATAAAAAGAGCAATATGGTGATAACAGACTACTGCCACTAAATGATATTGTGATATGTAGTCACTCCAAACAATGACACATATATTACGCTGTGCTCCTATGTTGAAAGAAGTTTATCTGATAGTATAGTACTTGAGGAATTGAATCCCACTCGTGCATCAAAGCCACTTGCAGGTCCTGGAGGATAATTAGGCTGATAAACAAGCATTATATTTACATGATACCTATTTTGTAATGTAGTTTACTTATTAGCACAATCATTAAATGAATGAATACACCTGAAAAATGAATTACTTTACATGAAACCTTTCAACTACTGGTAGGATACCTTTTACATCATTAGAATGTAATGTATTATTGTTCGAAGACACTTTGTACTGTTATTAGAAATGGAATTGTATTTCAACATTTCAGACTTTTACATCTACATTTTGTATTATATGCCTTCTGGAACGCAAGTTGATGTACTTTGGACTTCCAGATGTATACCATGTCTACACTATAGATCAAATACTTTGTAATGTGCATGCTTTTGTGTTGAGATGTGTACAGCACACTACAACTTTTTCTCATTGACAATCCACTGAATCATTACTTGACCATATGACATATAAATCCTTAGATCAGTGAATTTTTCAATTCAGCTTACATTGTGCTCATGTATGAGTAGTTCACCTTGTTGATTAGCTGCATCATTTCCAAATTTGATTTGCTGAGGTGACAGATTTTTGAAGGGCGGTCAAGAATCGTAGCACTCCATGTTGTTGTTGGCATGTTTAAGATCTCTGGTAGTATATTCATTGTCACTCGATAAAATTAAATAATCAACTTTGCCATTGTATCTGCCCAGTAGAATTCTGCTTTCATCAATATTGATATATGGGCTGCCTAGATGGCACAGCTTCAGAACGTCTACCGCTTGGTAGCTGAGGCCATACAATATTATTATTATTATTACCTTGTTGATTTTCTTATCCTTGTCCAAGCAGACATATAGTTATCAAATAATTAATATAGTTCATTCAGTGCAATTTTATTGCTGTGTTTCACAAATTCACTATTATTTTCTGCAACTATAGGTCACAGCATTAATAAGCAACGAAACAAAAGCTTAGAATGTTAAAAATAAAATATTCAATAAACTTATTTATCTATCCTACGTATACATTGGTCACCTCTAATAACTTCCAGTAAAATAGTTGGAAATGAAGATAAAATGTTGATGTATCCACGAAGATGCACACAAAATGCTGTCAATTGTGTATACTGTTTTATTTACAAGTTATTTCTACATATTCTACACACACACATACTAATAAACTCCCATCTACCGGGCGAGTTGGCCGTGTGGTTAGGAGTGCGCAGCTGTGAGCTCGTATCCGGGAGATAGTGGGTTCGAACCCCACTGTCGGCAGCCCTGAAAATGGTTTTCCGTGGTTTCCCATTTTCACACCAGGCAAATTAATTAAGGCCAAGGCTGCTTCCTTCCCATTTCTAGGCCTTTCCTGTCCCATCATTGCCATAAGACCTATCTATGTTGGTGCGACGTAAAAACAAATAGTAAAAGAAGAAAAACAAAAAACTGCCATCTTGAAGAAGAAGAAGAAGACGACTGCCACAGTAGCATGTCAATGTACCACCAATTCACATAACTACTCAATTAACAACTTGTACGCACAACTCTTGTTAAACAACAACTCGACTCTACCCTCAAGACTGCCTCTTTATATACTTGCCTGGCCAGGCTTCTAGAAGGATATGACACAGCATGTTATCTCGTAATTTCGAGAGTCTGTTTACAATGTACAGAATTTTCTACACAATTCCAGTCACACATTGCGTTGTTTTGGACTTATAATTTTATGCTGCACAATGTTGCATTGGATTATACATCATATATACAGGCAATAATAAATTATATACTATTAATTACATGTTCTTACATTAAATAAACCCATATTAATATACATACAGCAGATGTTTCATGACATAACCTCACAAATAATACGACCACAATTTATACCAAATAAAGTTCGTACAAAACTACGTAAATAATAATAATACTAATAGATGTAAACAACTTCATAGCCACAACTCATAATAATAATAATAATAATAATAATAATAATAATAATAATAATAATAATAATAATAATAATAATAATAATAATAATAATTCCATTATTTACCCATGGGTTAGAGAATATTGTTTCCAAGTTATACTAGTCTATTACACTTGCATCAATGTTTCTTTCAAAGCAAATTAATCAACAAAGAAAGATCATACATTTGAGTTTATCTTCCTCAAGTTATGTTCAATTATCATTCTGATATATATATATTTGCTATTTGTTTTACGTCGCACCGACACAGATAGGTCTTATGGCGATGATGGGACAGGAAAGGCCTAGAAATGGGAAGGAAGCAGCCTTGGCCTTAATTAATTTGCCTGGTGTGAAAAAGGGAAACCACGGAAAAACATTTTCAGGGCTGCCAACAGTGGGGTTCGAACCCACTATTTCCCGGATGCGAGCTCACAGCTGCGCGCTCCTAACCACACGGCCAACTTGCCCGGTCATTCTGATATACCAGGCAGAGCGGTTCAGATGGCAGAGCATTGGCTTTCTGATCCCTACATGGCAGGTTCATTTCTGGCTTACTTTGGTGGTATTTGAGTGTGCTCAAATATGCCAGCCTCATATCATTAGATTTGCTGGTGCTTCATAGAACTCCTAAGGGACAAAGTTTCCAGCACCTCAAAGAAACTGTATAAAGTAGTTAGTGGGATGTAAAAACCAGTTACATTATTTCTAGGGAACAGATTTTTGCTTGCTAAAAACTTGAAAAACATTTTATTTTTAATGTCGTAAAAATGTAAAATGTTTATAAAAAATGGAACAAATATGCATAACACTTCAAAGATATTTTGTTTTAATACTGAAAATTTGTAAACACTTAAGTTTAAAAAAATCACTCACCAATCATGTTGTGGTAATGGTGGATTAAAAGAGCTCACTATTGCAATAAAGCATGAAAACCTTTTCCACATTTTCCATCACAAACTGATGTTACTTGTCTTGAAACAATGATTGATACCAAAAAAAGGACAATTCAACATCATAAGAAGACAGTCTTGCATATTTCATCAAAGAAATATCACTGGCAATCAAACATTCAATTTCACCAGCATCTTCTTGCCCTTCCAAAATTTTGGCAATCTTACACGTTGTATGGAATCCATCATTTTTTTCCAAACATACTTTTAAAAATCTGTTTAATAGCTTCCACTTTAGGACCTCTGAGTGAATTAATTTATTCCTCAGTGTCATGCACCTCATTAATTGGGTCAGTTAACAAGTTGGTTGATGTTTTTAATTTTTTTATTCAGGAAGACAAAAAGCTCAAATTTGCAGATATATAATTGATTTTTTAATATACTGTCTTTAGTTAAGTCCTGAAAAATGTTGATTGATGAAGCATCATTCTTATTAGTTCATCAATCACTGATTTAAAATTTTCAGTATTGTTTGCATAATGCACTACTGCTTCTAACCACATCCCCGAATGAGTAACAATGGGTCTAGGTGGAAGTGCAAGTTCTGTATTCTTTGCTCCCAACAAATCAATTCTTGTTAGCACTTTGAGAAAAGCTTTCTTTTCCCGTTTGAAATTAATTTGTCACCATTAGGATACAATCTACTCACATACTTTTTTTAAAACATGCACAACATACGTTTCGCATGTCATGTTGGGGAAGCTCACAGAGGGGCCAAACTGCTGCCTTCTTCATATATGGAGCAGCATCCATTATTAAGAGTAAAACATTATCAAATTTCACCTCATTCAACCATAACAACTGCAGAGATCCATTGAATAAGCGAGCCTTTGTTACATGATTCGATGCTGATATATCTCTACATGTTAATAGAAAACACTTCTTGGAAACTGTTTCAGTATCTTCTAGCACACCTACCACTACATTTTCCACTTTTCTATCACTAGAGTGGTGATTCGTCCATGCTTACCCACATTTTTAAATTCTCATATTCTGCTCTGATTTTCTAGCATGTCTTAGTAACACACAGGAACATACAATTTTCCTAATATTGATTCATTAGGCATTTCAAAATTTGTGTACTTTGTAAGAACATTTCTGAGCTGTGGACTTGTTAATTTAAATAAAGGAATATCACATGCATAGGGCCCTGAGGTTCACTCAGCCTGCACCAAAAATCAGTACCAGGTTAATTCCTGGGCGCAAGGGCGGCTGGGCCTAGAACTAACCACTCTACCTCATCACATGCCGAGGTTACGAATGGTGGGAGCCTTTACCTTCCACCCTTCCAAGGGCCTTCATGGCCTGTATGGAGATGACTTTTGAAAATGAGGTACTGTATGTGAAGAGTAAGCTGCTTCACCTAAAAGAACTTGTCTGGAGGTAGTACGTGAAGTGGCTGTTTTATTTTTATTTCCTCCTAAATGCTGCAAGACTTGTGATCACTGTTCCGCACTTACATGTTTCTTTTTTTTTTTTTTTTTTTTTTGCTATTTTCTTTATGTCACACTGACACAGATAGGTCTTATGGCGATGATGGGACAGGAAAGGCCTAGGAATGGGAAGGATGCTGTCTTGGCCTTAATTAAGGCACAGCCCCAGCATTTGCCTGGTGTGAAAATGGGAAACCACAAAAAAAAATTTTCAGGGCTGCCGACAGTGGGGTTCAAACCCACTATCTCCCGGATGCGAGCTCACAGCTGCGCATCCCTAACCGCATGGCTAACTTGCCCGGTCTTTTTTGACAGAATAGAATTTTGCGCTTACTTGTAAAAATTCCACTAAATTCAGCAACATATTGCTGCAAACAAGAACATCTATAGCATATTTACGTGTGTATAGACTGCACTTTTGTTACTAAAAATAGGTGGATAAAAGCAGGGTGTGGCTTGTACGTGGAATTTTTACATTAAATACGGTAAACATCCTTTAGTTTAGAACACTTTACTAGCATAAAACATTAGTATCTACATACCTTACAACCTATTACATGCAATTATGAATACAATAGTTTCCTATTCATCATCACTTGATACTTTATCATTTTCACTGCCGCTATCGTCTTTGGCCCCATCCATTGCATTGGAAATTGATGTGGTTGTGAGCTTTTGGTTACCATCTCTACTGGGATTAATTTCCATGCATCCAAGATCCATTCACACATTTGAGAAATTGAAGGCTTCTTGAGTCATCTACTTGGTGTCATTTCCTTAGAATTGCACCTCCATTCACAATAGAAACACTGCAAATATGTCTTAAGCTGGTTAATTGAGACACCTAAGGTCTGCAGCATTCCTGTCATTCCACAAGAAATGACAAACATAACAGATTGTTTTTCCTCATCATTTTTTTCACTTTCTCTTCCAAGTGACCAAGTGTAACGGGTACATAAAATTGTTAGTGTTAAACTGTAGGAGTATTGTAAAGAAAGGAATAGATTTAAGTAATTCGATAGATATATATTTATTATTAAATGAAAAGCGCACAGAGTGCAAAAACAGTTTTTGTACAGATGGTCAACTATGCTAATGCCATTCTTATTATTGAGGTTGTCCTCATTTTGCAGTTTTGTGCATGGTATCTTTCACAATGATCGTTGCACAGGTTACATATACAGTCTTCGTTCGGCTGGTGGAAGTTTTTTTTTTTTTTGCTTTACGTCGCACTGACACAGATAGGTCTTATGGCGACGATGGGATAGGAAAGGCCTAGGAGTTGGAAGGAAGCGGCCGTGGCCTTAATTATGGAATTATGGTACAGCCCCGGCATTTGCCTGGTGTGAAAATGGGAAACCACGGAAAACCATCTTCAAGGCTGCCGACAGTGGGACTCGAACCCACTATCTCCCGATTACTGGATACTGGCCGCACTTAAGCGACTGCAGCTATCGAGCTCGGTGGTGGAAGTTTTTGGTTTGGCAGAATCTGTGGGGAAATCCATGAGTGGCGTAACGTGTAATTACGTGCCGTAGCTCGTAATTTGCTTGCTTCCACTTTTCCGTCATTATAGCGTCCGTGGAATAGAAGTCGGACCAAATAGCATTCCTTTTCTCGTTTAAAGTTTGGCGTGCATTCTCGTAGGGCTTGGTGTTTGGTAGACAAAACTGTGTTTTGATATCGTCAATGAAGTAGTCCTCCTTGGTTAGAACATATGTTAACCTTGAAGGGGCCGACTTCCCAATGCCTAGTATTCTCTTGAGATATCGGGCCTTGACTTTTTCTATTGTCATCAGGTCGCTGAGTGTGAGTTTTTCCCAGGTGATACTAATCCCATAGGTTGCTATTGGTGATATGGCTGTCCTGAACAGTAACATTGCTGTACCCAATGATATTTGTTGAGGTTGTTGAATGTTGTAAATGGCTTTTATTGCTGCGGCTGCTCTTTCTTTGACGTGGATATTGTAGGATGTTAGTTTGGAGGGTGACTCCAAATAGATATATATTTACCAGATATTGTAATAGGAATTGAATCATGGCTGAGAAGTGTATTATCGATGCGGAAATTTTCCCATGGAACTGGAGTGTTTATTGTAGAGACAGGTTAGGAATGATAGGAGGGAAGTATTTATACTGATGAAAGAAGAATTTATAAGGTACGAAAAAGTTAAGGATGAAGAACATAAAATTGTAGGTGTAAGACTCATCTCTAAAGATAATAGGCAGCTTGATGTTTTAGGGTGTACAGACCTGGCATGACTGGCACTGACGCTGATGCAGAATTTTTTTTCGCTATTTGTTTTACGTCGCACCGACACAAATAGGTCTTATGGCAATGATGGGATAGGATAGGCCTAGGAATGGGAAGGAAGCGGGCGTGGCCTTAATTAAGGTACAGCCCCAGCATTTGCCTGGTGTGAAAATGGAAACCACGGAAAACCATCTTCAGGGCTGCCGACAGTGGGGTTCGAACCCACTATCTCCTGATTACTGGATACTGGCCGCACTTAAGCGACTGCAGCTATCAAGCTCGGTGCAGAATTATTTTATAAGATAATCAGCTATGTGGGGAACGATACAGAAAGGAGCGTTATTGTAGCGGGTGATTTGAAGTTGCAAAATTAACTGATAAGGGAATGCGAATGATGGAAAGCATTACCAGCAAATGGTGAATAAGTTATTGTGGGAAGGGCAGCTGAATCAGAAAGTGATGGAAACAACTAGAGGGAAAAATATTCTTGACATGGTGCTGATAAAACCAGATGAGCTCTATAGGGAAACTGAAGAGATAGATGGTATAAGTGATCATGAAGCTGTCTTTATCAAAGTTAAAAATAAATGTGTTAGACAGGAATGTTAAAAAGGTAGGACTACAGTATTAGGACTGTTATGGTTGATAGGAGGGGAATAGGGAATTTTTAAAAAGCAATTATGATCAGTGGAAAATGGTAAATAAAAATGTAAACAGCCTATGGGATGAGTTTCAAGGAATTATTGAGGAGTGTAAAAACAGATATGTACCTTTAAAAGTGGTAAGGAATAATAAGGACCCATTATATTATGTATAAAAGGGAAATAAAGAGATTACAAAGGAAGTGCAGATTAGAAAGATATAGAGTTAGGAATGGTTGCAAGAGAAATTGAATTCAGCAAAATAATCAGCCAAGGATAACATGATGGCAAACATAATTGGGAGCCACATGAATTTTAGGAAGCAATGGAAGGACATGCATAGATACTTTAAGGCAGAAACAGGACAGGACATTCCTGGGATCATTAATGAACAAGGGAGTGTATATGCAAGGACTTACAGAAGGCAGAAGAATTCAGCCAGCAATATGTAAAGGTAGTTGGATATAAAGATAATGTCCTGATAGAGGTGGCAACTAATAATGGCAAAATACTGAACTTTACCTATGATAATAAAGACATTTATGAAAAGGTACACAAGTTGAAAGCTTGAAAGGCAGCTGGGATTGATAAGATTTCTGGGGATATATTAAAGGCTATGGGTTAATATGTAGTGCCATATCTGAAATACTTATTTGATTACTATTTGCATGAAGGAGCTATACCAAATGAATGAATAGTTGCAAGGGAAAGGGTGACAAATATAAAGCAGAAAATTCCAGGCGAGGTCAGCTTGACAGTTTGCAAACTCTGGGAAAGCATTCTTTCTTATTATATTTGTGAAATTACTAACCGATTTGATAGAAGGCAGTTCGAGTTTAGGAAAGGTTATTCCAGTGAAGCTCAACTTGTAGGATTCCAGCAAGATATAGCAGATATTTTAGATTCAAGAGGTCAAATGGACTGTATCACTATTGACCTATAGGCTTTTGATAAGGAAGATCATGGGAGATTATTGATGAAAATGAGGGCAATTACATTAGACAAAAGAGTGGTTGAATGGGTGGCTTCATTTCTAGAAAACAGAACTCAGAAAATTGGAGTAGGTGATGCATTATTTGATCCTGTAATGATTAAGAGAGGGAGCCCCACAGGGCAGTATTATTGGATGTGTATGTTTTGTTATATATATAAATGTTATGAGTAAAGATCTGGAATCACAGATAAGGATATTTGCAGATGATGTTACACTGCGTAAAGTAGTAAATTAGTTGCAAGGTTGTGAGCAACTGCAGGGGGACTTAAACAATGTTGTGAGATGGACAGCAGACAATGGAATGAATGTATATGGGATGAAAAGTCAAGTTGTAAGTTTCACGAAGAGGAAAAGTCCTCTCAGTTTTAATTATTGTGTTGATGGGGTGATAGTACCTCATGGGGAACAATGTGAGTGTTTATATATACTGTATATATATATATAATATTTTTTAAAAAACGGGCGAGTTGGCTGTGCGGTTAGGAGCGCGCAGCTGAGAGCTCACATCCTGGAGGTAGTGGATTCGAATCCCACTGTCAGCAACCCTGAAGATGGTTTTCCGTGGTTTCCCATTTTCACACCAGGCAAATGCTGGGGCTGTTCCTTAATTAAGGCCATGGCTGCTTCCTTCCCATTCCTAGGCCTTTCCCGTCCCATCGTCGCCATAAGACCTATCTGTGTCGGTGCGACGTAAAGCAACTAGCAAAAATAAAAAAATAAAAAAATATCTTCATAGGGGTAATCATATTATTGGGGTAGTTAAGAAAGGTTACAGATCACTTCACATAGTTATGAGAGTATTTAGGGGTTGTAGTAAGGATGTAAAGGAGAGGGAATATAAGTCTCTGGTAAGACCGCAGTTAGAGTATGGCTCCAGTATATGGGACCCTCACCGGGACTACTTGATATAAGATCTGGAAAAAGATTCCAAGGAAAGCAACACGATTTGCTCTGGGTGATTTCCGACCCTGTCCTTGGGTAGGTTTTAGGTCAAATGTTATTTCTGAATCCCTAAATTGACTGGGGTTTATACGAAATCGAAACTGTGATTTCGCACTTCCACAAAATATGCACAACCAAGCTTAATAGAAATCTACCTGCCTTAAAGGAAATGAAGTTCAAAACATTTTCCTCATGGGCATCATTTCTATAGCAGGAGTAATAAGGGAGATATCACTGACGGTCTATTTTTCAGTAAAAGTCCCGACAGACTTAACTCAAAAACAGGTGCATGTAAATCTTATTTCACCGAGCTCGATAGCTGCAGTCGCTTAAGTGCGGCCAGTATCCAGTATTCGGGAGATAGTAGGTTCGAACCCCACTGTCGGCAGCCCTGAAAATGGTTTTCCGTGGTTTCCCATTTTCACACCAGGCAAATGCTGGGGCTCTACCTTAATTAAGGCCACGGCCGCTTCCTTCCCACTCCTAGCCCTTTCCTGTCCCATCGTCGCCATAAGACCTATCTGTGTCGGTGCGACGTAAAGCAACTAGCAAAAAAAAAAAAAAAAAAAAAATCTTATTTCTTATAAGTGGAAAACTACTGGATATATTTCAACTATACCTTATATTTAGCATTCAGCTGTCCATGAGTAGGTGTTAACATCCATAACATTTCAAATTCCCGGAGTGTGCTGGAGGTTTGTACAAAACCGAAACCATGATTTTGCGCTCTCACAATATATACACATCCAAACAAAATAAATACTCAGCAATGAGTAATCATATAAAGGACGCAGGACACAGTTTCACCACAATCGAACAAGATCTCCAAATTTTTTTAATTAAAAAATATGCTGATGCATGGTTCATGGTGCGGGTTGCTGCAGTCACATCGTTTGTGAACCATGGGCAATGGCTGAAAAGCCTAGTAAGTGGTCCTGAGAGTCGGGATACCAGTTGCTGCGGAATGAGAGTGGGCATCTCAGACATATTTTGAGTCATGGCCTTCCTTGTGCTCAGGCGGCTAGGGCTATACAATCCACCGCAGGTCGCTAACCAGTTAGAGGAGAGATCCTCACTTGGACTGTGGGTAAGTAGGGTAGCATCCTGCTTCATGAATTTACCAAGCTCAGAACATTTTAAGCAAGCCTCGGACCTATGGGAGTGATGGAGTCCCACTCCCATTTGACAGGTGAAGGACTCCTTGGAAACAACTTGGCAAACGAAATGGAATTCAATGGGGAGCTATCAATATAATGGGACTTACGGAAGAAAGAAAGTAGAACTGGCTGAGTCAGCAAAGAGGATGCATCTGGATGTGCTAGAAGTAAGTGATACTGTATTCAAGTAAGGGGAGATAAAGAGGAAGAGCTAGGAGATTATAAAGTGTACTTGACGGTTGTTAAAAAGGGAGGGGCAGAGTATGGGGTTGGGCTGTTCATCAGGAATACTCCTGCATACAACATAGTTTCTGTTAGGCACGTAAATGAGCAAATGATGTGGGTAGATTTGGCAGTTGGAGGAATTAGGATGAGAATTGTCTCAGTGTATTCACCATGTGAGGGTGCAGATGAGGATGAAATTGACAAGTTTTATGAATCATTGAGTGACATCGAAGTCAGGGTCAACAGCAAAGATAGGATAGTGCTAATGGGTGATTTCAATGTGAGAGTTGTAAATAGAACTGAAGGATACGAAGAGGTGATTAGTAAATGTGGGGAAGATATGGAAGCTAATGGGAATCGGAAGTGTTTGCTGGACTTTTGTGCTAGTATGGGTTTAGCAGTTGCGAAACCATCCTTCAAGCATAAGGCTATACACCATTACACATGGGAGGCTAGGGGTACCAGATCCATAATGGACTATACCTTAACTGACTTAGAATTCAGGAAATCTGTTAGGAATGTACAGATTTTTCGGGGATTTTTCGATGGAACAGACCACTATCTGATCTGTAGTGAACTAAGTATCTCTAGGCCTAGGATAGAGAAAGTGAAATCTGTCTGTAAACGAATAAGGATGGAAAATCTTCAGGATGAGGAAATTAGGCAGAAGTACATGGATATAATTAGTAGGAAGTTCTGAACAGTGGACAGTAAGCAGGTTCAGGATGTAGAAAGAGAATGGCTGGCATGCAGGGATGCTGTAATTGCAACAGCAAGGGAATGCCTAGGAACAACTGTGTGTAAAGATGGAAAAAAGCTAACATCTTGGTGGAATGATGAAGTGAGAGCAGCTTGTAAACGTAAAAAGAAGGCTTATCAGAAATGGCTCTAATGAGGGCTGATGCAGGAAGGGAATTGTACATAGATGAAAGAAACAGAGCGAAACAAATAGTTGCTGAATCCAAAAAGAAGTCGTGGGAAGATTTTGGCAATAATCTGGAAAGGCTAGGTCAAGCAGCAGGGAAACCTTTCTGGACAGTAATAAAGAATCTTAGGAAGGAAGGGAAGAAGGAAATGCACATTGTTTTGGGTCATTCAGGTGAACTCATAATAGATCCCAGGGAATCACTGGACAGATGGAGGGAATATTTTGAAAATTTTCTCAACGTAAAAGGAAATCTTCATGGTGGTGTCATGAACAACAGAGCTCATGGGATGTTGGTGAAATTATGCTTGAGGAAGTGGAAAGGATGGTAAATAAACTCCATTGTCATAAAGCAGCAGGAACAGATGAAATTAGACCTGAAATGGTGAAGTGTAGTGGGAAGGCAGGAATGAAATGGCTTCATAGAATAATAAGATTAGCATGGAGTGTTGGTAAGGTACCTTTAGATTGGACAAAGGCAATAATTGCACCTATCTATAAGCAAGGGAACAGGAAGGATTGCGACAACTATTGAGGTATCTCGTTGATTAGTGTACCAGACAAAGTATTCGCTGGCATCGTGAAAGGTCGGGTGCAATCAGTGGTTGAGAGGAAGTTGGATGCAAACCAGTGTGGTTTCAGACCACAGAGAGGCTGTCAGGATCAGATTTTCAGTATGTGCTAGGTAATTGAAAAATGCTACGAGAGGAATAGACAGTTGTGTTTATGTTTCGTAGATCTAGAGAAAGCATATGACAGGGTACCGAGGGAAAAGATGTTCACCATACTGGGGGACTATGGGATTAAGTGTAGCTTATTAAAATCAATCAAAGACATTTATGTTGACAATTGGGCTGCAGTGAGAATTGATGGTAGAATGAGTTCTTGGTGCAGGGTACTTACAGGGGTTAGACAAGCCTGTAATCTTTCACCTTTGCTGTTCGTAGTTTACATGGATCATCTGCTGAAAGGTATAGAGTGGCTGGGAGGGATTCAGTTAGGTGGAAATGTAGTAAGCAGTTTGGCCTATGCTGACGACTTGGTCTTAATGGCAGAGTGTGCCGAAAGCGTACAGTCTGATATTGTGTAGCTTGGAAATAGGTGCAATGAGTATGATGCAAAATTAGCCTTTCGAAGACTAAATTGATGTCAGTAGGTAAGAAATCTGAGAGAATTGAATGTCAGATTGGTGATACAAAGCTGCAACAGGTTGATAATTTCAAGTATTTACGATGTGTGTTCTCCCAGGATGGTAATATAGTGAGATTGAATCAAGGTGTAAGTGAAGCTAATGCAGTGAGCTCGCAGTTGCGATCAACAGTATTCTGACCGAGCTCGATAGCTGCAGTCGCTTAAGTGCGGCCAGTATCCAGTATTCGGGAGATAGTAGGTTCGAACCCCACTGTCGGCAGCCCTGAAGATGGTTTTCCGTGGTTTCCCATTTTCACACCAGCGAATGCTGGGGCTGTACCTTAATTAAGGCCACTGCCGCTTCCTTCCAACTCCTAGCCCTTTCCTGTCCCATCACCGCCATAAGACCTATCTGTATCGGTGCGACGTAAAGCAACTAGCAAAAAAACAGTATTCTGTAAGAAGGAAGTCAGCTTCCAGACCAAATTATCTTCACATTGGTCTGTTTTCAGACCAACTTTGCTTTACGGGAGCGAAAGCTGGATGGACTCAGGATATCTTATTCATAAGTTAGAAGTAACAGACATGAAAGTAGCGAGAATGATTGCTGGTACAAACGGGTGGGAACAATGGCAGGAGGTTGCTCAGAATGAGGAGATAAAGGCTGAATGAACTCAATGGATGAAGCTGTACTCATAAACCGGCTTTGGTTTTGGGGTCATGGGAGGTGAATGGAGGAGGATAGGTTACCTAGGAGAATAATGGACTTGGTTATGGAGGGTAAGAGAAGTAGAGGGAGACCATGATGGTTAGACTCAGTTTCTGATGATTTAAAGATAAGAGGTATAGAACTAAATGTGGCCACAGCACTAGTTGCAAATAGAGGATTGTGGCGACATTTAATAAATTCACAGAGGTTTGCAGACTGAATGCTGAAAGGCATAACGGTCTATAATGATGTATGTATGTTTGTATGTAGAAGTAACAGACATGAAAGTAGCGAGAATGCTGTTTGTTCGGGGTGTTGACCTATGAAGATCTTTTGCCCCTACTTCCACCATATGTGAGGAACCTGCATGTATTATATAAATGGTAGAAGTGTAAAGTGTTGAATGTGAGGAAAGGAACATTTAGGACGACACAAACACTCAGTCCTCAGGCCAGGGATATTAATCATTTACAATTAAAAACCCCTGATCCGGTAAGGATCAAACCCGGGACTGCTGGGTGACAGGCGGACATGTTGCCCCCTACACCATGGGGCCAGACTCTCCAAAATTTTAAAAAGAAAGCTAAACTCATGACCGAGTTCAAGAATTAGTACATTTTCTTGAACCAGAAATAGAACATAAATAAAAACCTAAATGATCCAATAGATAATAAAAGCCTTCTATATGACCAAATAATAATCTTGTTTAATAAATTAATCCTTCAAGACAAAAATTTTTTCGAAGTTTTTAAGACAAATTCAACAAGCACTCCCACTAAGCCGATAAACATGTCACACCCCTCCTCCTTTCTAAACGCAAACAAGTCCTCCCCATGCGCCAACCACAAACTCAAATTCTCTCCCCTCCACCAAGATGACACACAATACGAGGAGCAGAATGTTGGCAACTGCCAGTATACCGAAAACCTCTCACGGGTCAAGATAACAATCCAGCAATATAAAAGGTAAGCGATAACACTGCAGACTCAAAGTTCACGCGTAAATCCTCCCTTCTTTTTTCTTTCATTCTTTCAATTTAATTAATTATAGATTTCTCCTTCCTTTCTGATTTTGCACACATTAGACAGCATAATATTAAATTTATACCACACTTTGACAACCCCCCTTTCAACTAGTTAATCCACATCTGAACACTAACTACAATGAAGCACACCATCAACATAGAATATTGTTCAACAGAAGAAGATGATCTAATGACACTTCAGCAGTTCTCATATGTTGTTAATTAATTGTTCAACATAGTTCCTCAAGAACTACAACATGAAAACAACGTCCTTATGTGCCAGACACATTATCAACTCAGAATATTGCCCTACATAAGAAGATGGTCTAATTACATTTCAGTAGCCTCATTAAGTTGGTCTCTAATAATCTGTTTAACATAGGTGCTCAAGTAGAACTACGACATAAATATGTCTTTCTGGGTCGGTTACAAACTATAAACTTAGAACTTATTCAATATCTTTTAAATAAGGCCATATCAAGCACACATGCCAGGGTCTAATATTACGTAAAAATGGCACAATGTTGGAATGCATTTCCTTACTATGTTTTTTTATCATAAATTTTATCACTGTTCTCTATTAAATTTCATCCTTTTGTAAACAATATTTTATACTTTTATTCATATTCAACATTGACCATGGCTCAAGGCCATCAACATTGTTAATTCCACTTGTATCTAAATCAAGTTACTTATGTAATGGCTGCTTTTTTAAGTGAGGTTTTTAACGTATTCAGTTTTGTAGTATACTTTGGATCAGGTATCTGATATGGTTTGAGGTAATGCTATGGATGATGATGCCCCATGGGAAAGGGCAAAACATGTACCAATTCTTATTTTAATGAGGATTTAACTCTAACTTAAATATTGAGTTGTATTGAATAGGTGGAAGAAAACTAAATTTCTCATGTTTTTCATAAGATTATTTTCAACACGGATTCATTTTGATTTTCATTACTTGTAAGTGATATGTTCCGAGCTGTCAGTGAAGAGATGGCATGGAATGACTTCAGTAGACAAATAAGTTTGAGTTGTGTGTTTAAAAGTAGAAAGATCACAATATGAAGATAAAGTTGGAATTCAATAGGACAAACTGGTGCAAATATTCGTTTATAGGAAGGGAAGTTAGTGATTAGAATAACTTACCAAGGGAGTTGTTCAATACATTTTCTTTTAAATCATTTAAGAAAAGGCTAGGAAAATAACAGATAGTAAATCTGCCACCTGGGTGACTGTCCTAAATGCAGATCAGGACTGACTGACTGACTGACTGACTGACTAACAAGGTATAGCAGTTATCTTGGGTTCAGGAGGTCAAATGGACTGTATCGCAACTGACTTATCTAAGGCATTTGATAGGGTAGATCATGCGAGACTACTGGTGAGGGCTATTGGATTAGACGAAAGAGTGACTGAAGATGATATAGATGTTGATTCCCATAAGGGACCTGAAATATTTGTCCTGAATGAGTAAATTTATAATACCAATATAAATGGTCCATTATTAGACGCAGTGGCCTCCACGGTATGCACTAGCCATGCATCTTGGTGGGTGTGCTATTACCAACTGATGAGCCCAACTTAGCACATTTGGGCAAAATGCTGGCAACCAGGAATGGGTTAGGTGGAAAATTTATAATGTCCAAGAGTGACTGAACTCTGAGAATTAGGGTAGTCGGAGCTTTATCTGACCCTGTGATAATTAAGAGGGGAATTTCTCATGGCAATATTATTGAACCTTTATGTTTGTATATATAAACTAGCAAGATACCCGTGCTTCGCTACGGTAATATACTGATATTTATATTTGAATGCTTATTGTTTTATATATAATCCGCTGAAATTCGCGATATGACTTTTTCTGAGAGAATCTGCCAAAATTCGCGATCTGACTCGTTTTCTAATAGATTACGGCAAGTTTCCTCCCATTTTTCAATCTTTCTTTCCAGCAATCGATTTCGTACTTCCCGAGCTAGGTCCAGGTATTCCACCCGGTCACTTGGGTCCCTAAATCTTTTTTTTTTTTTTGCTAGGGGCTTTACGTCGCACCGACACAGATAGGTCTTAAGGCGACGATGGGATAGGAAAGGCTTAGGAGTTGGAAGGAAGCGGCCGTGGACTTAATTAAGGTACAGCCCCAGCATTTGCCTGGTGTGAAAATGGGAAACCACGGAAAACCATTTTCAGGGCTGCCGATAGTGGGATTCGAACCTACTATCTCCCGGATGCAAGCTCTACGCGCACGGCCAACTCGCCCGGTCCCTAAATCTTTGCCATCTTTTTCTATAAGCGTTTTTAACATGCAACAAATCCTTCAGGAAATCAGGCGTGGTGTCGTCTTGGGTGCCTTGGCGGTACTGAACCCGCGACTTGACTGCATTCTTAGTCATTACCCATCCAGGACCCGTTTCCAGCGCGTTCTGCACATTTGACGACGGTCCAGAACATAATAATAATAATAATAATAATAATAATAATAATAATAATAATAATAATAATAATAATAATAATAGATGTTCTGGACACAACAGCAAGATGCAAGACCGCTACTTGGCGGTAAATTACATCTGCTGCCATTGTAATTGTTCAGAATGTGACCAGCACCATTGTCGCGCGTAGGCAAGTGTGGGGGATTTCTGGCCATACGAATGACATACTTCCGTGCATTATTGACCTTATTATAGAGGTGAACAATTGGACGGTCAATTTCATTCCTATCGTTTATTTCAAATGTGTTTAAATTTTTATTTATATGCCAGAAGAATCTACTGTAATCTAAGAACGTCCTCCCAAGGAAAAGATGGCTCTTGAAAACGAACCCAGGAAAGATTAAAAATGATCTGTTTATGATCAGAATAAGTACATCGAAAATCTACAGCCTGTTTCCAGTCATTCGACAGGGTCAGGAATGGAATGAATAAAGCCCCATCTAGCAGCGACAATAGGAGTTGTGCCGGCAGCCGAAACCTGTCGCACTCCTCTGGGGCAATGATTAATGGGTGACAAATGAAATGAAATTATATTGGACAGTGTTGCTAGAATGAATGATGACAGGGAAAACCGGAGTAGCCGGAGAAAAACCTGTCCCGCCTACGTTTTGTCCAGCACGAATGTCACATGGAGAGAAAGGGATTTGAACCACGGTACCCAGCTGTGAGAGGCTGGCGCGCTGCCACCTGAGCAACGGAGGCTCCTTATAAATACATTATGAACAGTAAAATCAATTGGTCTCACCTCCTTTTACACCCCACCGCCGTTAAGTTTATTTACCCCCCCCCCCCACCCACCAAAAGAATTAAAAGAAGGCGTCTTTCTTTATGTTTAAAGAATATTCCAAACACCATTGTTTACGTCTATTATCTTCAGTTTTGAGATTAAAATAATTCATTTTTTCACTTTCACACTCCTTCCCCCACCAAGTGAATTTTTCAGCAAAAATACTTGTTTCTTTAATAGTAAAGGATCTTCTAAATACCAATTATCACGACTGTAACTTCTTCAATTTTTGATTTATATGTCCTCATGAAAGGAATTCAACTCCTTTTCACTCCCGGCCCCCAAGATGATTCCCCCCCACAAACGGGCTTTTCTTTGTTTTTAAAGGAGATCCAAATACCAATTTTCACGTCTGTAGGCCCTAACAACTTTAGTTTTATTGGATGTAAGTATTATCATAAGTCAATTAATTTTTCAGTTCTTTCACCTGCAACCCCCCCCCCCCATTCATTGGATTTTCCGAGAATTCGTGTTCTTTGCTTTTAAAGCAGATTCCAAATATTGAATTTCACGTCTGTAACATCTTCATGTTTGAGATAACAGTAGCCTAATTCAAAAAATTCAACACCATTTTTAGTCACTTTTACCCCCCCCTTCCACCCAAGTGGTATTTCTGAAAACTAAAAATACACGTTTCCTTATTTTTAATAGGGATAAAAATACCATTTTTCACTTCTGTAACATGCTAAGTGTTATTAGATGCACTGTATAAATTCTCATTTTAAAATTTCACCCCCTTTTTAGTTCTCCTTAAGAGGAGTTTCCAAAAACAAATCGCCGATGTTTCTTTACATTTGTGGGAGATTCCAAATATCACTTTTTACGTCTGTAACATTCTACATTTCTCAGATATTCTGCAGATATAGTCTTTCAAAAAATTCACTCCAATATGTCACTCCTGTTTAACCGCCATTAATTGGATTTTCCAAAAACAAAAAAATACGTGTTTCTTTATTTTTAAAGGAGATCCCATATACAAATTTTCAGTTCTGTAATATCTTCAGTTTCTGAGATATATGTATCCTAATTAAAGGCATTCAACCCATTATTCACCCTTTTACACCCCTCCAATTGGGATTTTCCAAAAACAAAAAAATACATGTTTCTTTAAAGGAGATTCAAAATACCAATTTTCACATCTGTAATCTTTTAAAATTTTAAGATGTAGATACGATCATTTTAAAAATTCACCCCCCTTTTCACCCCCCATTATTTGGATTTTCCAAAAACGAAAAATACCTGTTTCTTTATTATTTTTAAAGTAGATCCCAAATACCAATTTTCAGGTCTGTAATATCTTCAAATTCTGAAATATAATTAGCCTCATTAAAGGAATTCGACACATTTTCACCCTTTTCCCCCCTTCCTATTGGGATTTTCCGAAAACAAAAATATACGTGTTTCTTTATTTTTAAAAAAGATTCTAAATACTAATTTTTACATCTATAAACTTCAAAAGTTTTGTGATATAGATACACTCATTTTAAAAATTGACCCCCTTTTCACCCCCCCCCCATTAATTGGATTTTCCAAAACCAAAAAAAATACATATTTCTTTATTTTTAAAGGAGATCCAAAACACCAATTTTCAGGTCTGTAATATCTTCAGTTTCTGAGATATAAGTATCCTCATTACATGCATTCAACCCTTTTTTCACCCCTTTCCACCTTTGCTATCGGGATTTTCCGAAAACAAAAAAATATGTGTTTCTTTATTTTTAATGAAGATTCTAAATACCAATTTTTACATCTGTAAACTTTCAAAGTTTTGAGATATAGATACACTCATTTTAAAAATTCACCCCCCTTTTCACCCTCCCATTAATTGGATTTTCCAAAAACAAAAAATACGTGTTTCTTTATTTTTAAAAAAGATCAAAAGTACCAATTTTCAGGTCTGTAATACCTTCAGTTTCTGAGATATAAGTACCGGTACCCTGATTAAAAGCATTCAACCCATTTTTCACCCTTTTTCACCCGTCCTATTGGGATTTTCTGAAAACAAAAAAATACATGTTTCCTTATTTATAAAGAAGAATCTAAATACCAATTTTCACATTTGTAAACTTTTAAAGTATTGTGATACAGATACACTCATTTTAAAATTTCACCCCCTTAGCGACGGAATATCCAAAAATCCTCTCTTAGCGAGCACCTACGTCTTAATATGAATGTATCCCCAAAATTTCATTTCTTTATGTCCAGTAGTTTTGGCTCGGCGATGATGAATCAGTCAGTCAGTCAGTCAGTCAGTCAGTCAGTCAGTCAGTCAGTCAGGACAAGCTATTTTATATATATAGATGATATGAGTAAAGAAGTGGAATCAGAGATAAGCCTTTTTGCGAATGATGTTATTCTGTATAGAGTAATAAATAAGTTGCATGATTGTGAGAAACTGAAAAATGACCTCAATGTTTTGAGGTAGACAGTAGGCAATTGTATGATGATAAACAGGGTTAAAAGTCAGGTTGTGAATTTCACAAAATAACATACCTACCAAGTTCCTTATGGGGATCATTGTAAGTACCTAGGTGTTAATATAAGGGAAAATCATCGTTGGGGCAATCAGATAAATGGGATTGTGAAAAATGGGTACAGATCTCTGCACATGTTTATGCGGGTATTTGGGGGTTGTAATCAGGAAGTAAAGGTGGTGGCACTTAAGTCTCTGGTAAGACCCTAACTAGAGTATGTTTCCAGTGATTGGGACCCCTCACTAGGAATATTTGATTCAAGAACCAGAAAAAATCCAAAGAAAAGCAGCTCTTTTGTTCGGGCCAATTTCCGACAAAAGAGTAGCGTTAAAAAAAATGTTGCTAAGTTTGGGCTGGGGGGACTGGGGTGAAAGGAGACGAGCTGCTCGACTAACTGGTATGTTGATATCGATGTTGATTTCCATAGGGAACCTGAAATATTTGTCCCGAATGACTAAAATTATAATACTAATATAGTTGGTCCGTTATTGGACATTATACATTTTCCAGCTAACTCCCTCCTGGTTACCAGCGTTTCACCACTGTGTGCTAAGTTGGGCTCATCAGTTGATAAATAACATACCTACCAAGACGCATAGCTAGTGTATACCGTGGAGACCACTGCCATCAGATGATGGCCAGGAAGGCATCAATTTTTGAAAAGGAGACAAAGTCTCTCATAGTGCATTGGCACTGCTGGTGGATGTTCCGAGCTGTCAGTGGAAAGATGGGGTGTAATGACATTAGCAGACAAATAATTTTGAATGCTGTCTCTGAAAGTAGAAAAGATCGCAAATGGAGATAAAGCTGGAATTCAAGAGGACAAATTGGGGCAAATATTCATTTATAGGAAGGAGAGTTAGGGATTGGAATAACTTACCACAGGAGAAGTTCAATGAATTTCCAATTTCTTTGCAATCATTTAAGAAGAGGCTAGGAAAACAACAGATAGGGATTTTGCCACCTAGGTGACTGCCTTAAATGCAGATCAGCAGTGACTTATTGTAGGAACTGGCTGCAAAAAACAAAAATATTTATTCCTTCTGAACTATTTGACCTACAAAGTTGGAATTTTACATGATGGTTGTTTCTACATATGTCCTAGATCTTAAATGAGCCAGGTTTCTAACATACTCTACTCCAGAGAGTTTTAATGGGGTAGTCCAAAATAAAAATTGTCATTCCTGTGAAACTATCAGATGTATGAAGCTGAATTTAATATTATGTTTGCTAATTTATGTCTTGTGAATTGAATGAGAAATGGTATTAAATCTTTCCGCTCATAATGGTATTGACTGGAGACTACACCTTACAATATATTCATTTCTTGCAAATTGTTTGATGAAGTTGAAATTACATAAAATGGCTGTTCTTTTGTGTACTGTATGTAAAATAAGAATTTTTTTAAAAAAATTCCACCACTAAGGAGATTAAATATGTGTTCAAGAGCTGAAAACAAACATCATCGGCGTTCAGGCAGAAGTGACTAATTCAAGTTTTTACGAAAGTTGACTTAATCACGTAATATATTGCGAAAAGAACTAGCCCAAAAGGTGCGATAGCCTCGCAGTAATATAGAATCGTATATCACTGATTTATTAAAACCCATTTATCTCAAAACTATGTTTTTGGACTTGGAACTTCTGCCAGAATGCCAATGATATGTTTGTTTTCAGCTTGAACACATATTTAATCTCCTTAGTGGTGGAACGTTTTAAAAAAATGTCTTATTTAACATACAGTACATAAAAGAACAGCCATTTTATGTAATTTCAACTGTTGGCATTCTGGCAGAAGTTCCTAAGTCCAAAAACATAGTTTTGAGATAAATGGAAAGATTTAATATCATTTCTCATTCAATTCACAAGACATAAATTACCAAACATAATATTAAATTCAGCTTCTTACATCTGATAGTTTCACAGGAATGACAATTTTTATTTTGTACTACCCCGTTAAAACCCTCTGGAGTAGAATATGTTAGAAACCTGGCTCATTTAAGATCTAGGACGTATGTAGAAACAACCATCATGTAAAATTCCAACTTTGTAGGTCAAACAGTTCAGAAGGAATATTTTTGTTTTTGCAGCCAGTTCCTACAATCAGTCACTGCTGATCTGCATTTAAGGCAGTCGCCTAGGTGGCAAATTCCTCATCTGTTGTTTTCCTAGCCTTTTCTTAAATGATTGCAAAGAAATTGGAAATTCATTGAACTTCTCCTTTGGTACGTTATTCCAATCCCTAACCATTCGCGGATGCGGATGTGGGTGAGGATGAAGGGCTCTATTCATGGGTCCACACATGTACTTATTGTCTATTTTTAATCTCTACTGTACTCTAATCTTGAGATTTTGGTTCCTTTAGCATGTATCTGGATACAATTATGCTTGCAGTATACCTCTTTCAGCAAAGGTACAGTGTGGTTTTCAGTGTGTAAACCCTTTCTAACACTCGTATGATTTGAATTTTTTAACCATTCCATATAATGAGAGGAACAACTGAAATGTCTACTCATATGTCAAATCATGTTCTCTCTATTCCCGCAGTGAAAGGACCATGTGGACACATGGACTTGGTCGTCAGTTTCTACATCATAACATATTTGGAATTTGGTATTTTCCTGGTTTAAAAATTACTATTTTGTTATTTGGACTGCGATTTTGGCATCTGTTTTGAGGATTGTACTCAGCCCTTCTTAAGATTATGTTTCCACTAATTATATGACAGACTGTTGCATTGAGGAAGGCGATGAATTAATGGAGAGGCATACAGTGAGGATTTTTTTTTTTTGCTAACGGCTTTATGTCGCACCGACACAGATAGGTCTTATGGCGACGATGGGATAGGAAAGGCCTAGGAGTTGGAAGGAATCGGCCGTGGCCGTAATTAAGGTACAGCCCCAGCATTTGCCTGGTGTGAAAATGGGAAACCATGGAAAACCATCTTCAGGGCTGCTGATAGTGGGATTCGAACCTACTATCTCCCGGATGTCAGTGAGGATTGACAGACAGGCTAGAGGATTTAGATTGTTCACATGTTTGCTATCTAAAGGCTTTAAAGACATGGAAGCCAAGCTAAATGATATGAAAGTCGATGCAGCAGAGGTGGGATTGAAGATTAATGCAAAGCAGACTGAGAAAATTCCATATAAGAACCAAAATATTGCATGCTGTTGTTCATAGACAACTAGGAAACAGAACAAGTCAAACAGTTATACTACCTGGCGAGTATAGTCACCTCAGATGGGGAACCTTGGATGATATTAGAAATAGAATCAACAAATCTAAAGGCACATTTGTGATGCTGAGACCGATATCGAGATCTAGGGTGCTAAACACCAACACTAAACTGTACATCTAATGCGAATATCAAGCCTGTCCTGCTCTATGGTTGCAAAACCTGGAAATCAAACAACTGATCAGGAGTCTTCAGACTTTTGTGAAGAGATTTTTTTTTAAAAAAGCGGGTCGCACCAATTCGGATAGGTCGTATGGCGATGATAGGATAGGAAAGGGATAAGAGTGGGAAGGGAGCAGCCATGGCCTTAATTAAGGTTATAACTATCTTAAAAATATAATAAATAAAAAATCTGAATAAATAAAATTACTCAAAAACTTAACAAAATAATTGAAATAAATTAATAAAAATAATTAGTCGAAATGTCCATAATATGGGCGCCAGAGTTCAACAGATTGGATCCCTCAAATTTTAATAGAGCATGATAATTCTTTCCCCCCGCCAGGGCATGTACATAAAAGCTGCATACTGGTGCATCTGCTTCAGGCCTTGCCTAACCTTCTGAAAATTGCTAAATATGTAGGATGTGCACCTAGGTTCATCAATAACTCCACTGATTCTAAAATAACCAACTATATTCTCAATAAAATCCGTGCATGAGCACCTCATCAACACACCAAAATATACATATAATACACACACAAAATATTGCTGGAAGACTCCATATTTACAATAACAACAATGAAAACGGTGGGAAAACGAAAGTGAGGACCAATCTACCATTTGCAGTTGGTCCGTTGAACAGTGCACATATATGTAGATAAGTACCCTTCACTGTGTCTGTGTCAACACGACTTACAGATTCTCATAATTGGCACTTATTATATCACACAGATACTGTACCTCATAATACTGCGTTCAATGACTCTAACACTTGTTTTAAGGATACATTCACTTGAGCAACACACACTGGTTGTTCCTGAACATACAGTATGGAAATTCTGAGATAGCTTTAACCAACATATAATACCAAGTCGCCACAAGTGATACAATATCAAGTGCCTAAGCACTCCACAGTTTGTAGGTCAGTCTCATTCCACAAACATAAAAAGACTACGTTCCACAAACGTTTGAAGTCCAGTCCAGTATAGTGCAGCAGCGTCACTCCAGTACCGTATCGTAAAGTTTCACTCCCGTATCGTCTCTCACCCAAGTTTGAACACCTGCCTATATAAACATCAGCCTTCCCCTTCCTCTCAAAAGGTACGTCAAGATTGATCCTGGCCACCCAATGATGAGTAGATCCTCCATGCCCTAAACCTCCCAGTGTCACAAGACAGTAACAGCATCAACAGACTCTGGGGTGTTTCACATGAGTCATCGGAAGTTCCCGACTACATCAACAAGTCCATTTCATCAGATTCTGGGATGTCCGCATGAGTCATACAAATTTCCTGATTTATGATAGCAATGATTTTCCCAGCCTTTGTACAAAACAAGTTACTCATACCACATAGGAGACCTTCCACTTTACAATATTAAGAATAAATATAAAAATGAAATAATAATAGTATTCGATTACTGACAATAATAATATCTCACTTCTAAATACAGTGTGAGGGTGTGATATATGTACTATCACATGGTATGCCCCAGCATTTGCTTAGTGTGAAAATGGGAAACCATGGAAAACTATTCTCAGGGCTGCCGACGGTGGGGCTCAAACCCACTATTTCCCGAATGGAAGCTAACAGCTGTGCACCCCTAATCATACGGCCAACTTGCTCGATGAAGAGGAGTCTGAGGAACATCCTGAGGGTATGGTGGCCACAGGTCATCTCTAACAAAGAGTTATGGAACAGGACTAATCAAACACCTATCGACATCAAGATGCACCTCAGAATGTGGAGATGAATTGGGCACACACTGCAATGTGATATGAACAACATTGTCAGACAAGCACTGGAATGGAATCCGCAAGGCACAAGACCAAACGGCACACTGAAGAACACCTGGAGAAGGAGTGTAGAGACAGAAGGCATTGAGAAAGGAGGGAAGATCTGACCTGAGATCAAGGCCACCGTGCAAACGAGTGTCCAGTGGTGGAAGTTCGTTGTTATTTTGTGCTTGACATAGGAGTCACAGAACCTAAGTCAAGTTATATCCTCCTAAACTGTTCAATGGTACCAGGTTGCAGATTAAGTCCATAAATTAATATACTTGTATCATAGTAGCGATCATCTTTACAGGCTTTGGAAAAGCCAAAATGGTTTCTAGACAGTGCATTACTCCCATCCTATCAGATTACCCCTATCAATTTAATGGACTCCAGTTCCCTCTCAAAGTCTGCTTTGCAATGGCTATAAGGAAGGCCCAGGATCAGTCTCTGGGGGTGGCTGGCACAGATTTGAGGAACAATTGTTCCTCTCACACACAGCTGTACATAGCCCATTTGGAGAATGAGCATTCTTCACAGCTTGGTAACCCTCCAGAGGTAAAGTTAGTAAATTATTACAATCCCTAATTCCTCTTCTTATAAATGAATATTTGCCCCAGGTTGTCTTCTTGAATTCCAAATTTATTTTCATACCAGCTGTTATATCCAGCTTCTCCCGGTCTATTTATTACAAAGCTTTGGGAAAGCATTCTTTCTGGTTATATTAGACATGTTTGCAAAATGAATACCTGGTTTGACAGAAGGCAGTTTGGGTTTAGGAAAGGCACTCTGAGGTATAGGATGCCAGCAAGATATAGCAGATATCCTGGATTCAGGAGATCAAATGGACTGTATTGCAGTTGACTTATCTGAGGCATTTGATAGGGTAGATCATGGGAGACTACTGGCAAAAATGAGTGCAGTTGGACTAGAAAAAATGACTGATTGGGTAGCTATATTTCTAGAAAATAGAACTCAGGTAATTAGAGTAGATGAAGCTTTATCTGTAATAATTAAGAGGGGAATTCCCTAGGCAGTATTATTGGACCTTTATGTTTTCTTCTGTATACAGGATGAACTTTAATAAAACCGACAAACTGCAGGGACTGATTCCTGACTGGAAATGGAGGAAAAAATGTCCTACAAACATGTATCCAGAAATGGATGGTGTGCATGCAACGACAACATATAGTCCCGGAACACAGTACATAGCTGAAACGCATCCATGTCACAGCAGATGTTCAAAGTGGCCTCCATGGGCTCCAATGCACACGTTCAGATGTCGTATCATGGATTGCCTCACTCTTTTGCACGTTCCGGCCTCTTGCCGAATAGCGCCACGGGGGTTGTGAACATGCTGTTGAAGGGTCTGCATATCAGAGAATGGTTCAGCATACAGAATGCTTTTCAGATGTCCCCAGAGGTAAAAATCCAGGGGGTTTAAGTCCGGTGATCTAGGAAGCCATGCAACAGGGCCTTCGCATCCCATCCAGTGCCTGGGGAAGATGTTGTTGAGGTGTTAGCGAACTGTAGTGTGGAAGTGGGGTGGTGCTCCATCATGCAGAAACCACACAACCTGTCTTATTGCCAAAAGCACATTCTCAAGCAATCCAGGCAGAGTATTCTGCAGGAAGTCCAGGTACATTCCTCCGTTGAGGTGTTGTGGAATAATAACTCATCCGAGTATGTGGTCACCAAGAATCCCTG
The DNA here is from genome assembly GCF_040414725.1 of Anabrus simplex. NCBI lineage: Eukaryota > Metazoa > Arthropoda > Insecta > Orthoptera > Tettigoniidae > Anabrus > Anabrus simplex. The sequence goes on along the minus strand of NC_090267.1, from coordinate 309,655,206 downwards.
CCCAAACATTGATGCTGAACCGATGCTGGTGAGACGCTTCAACCATTCCCCGGGGATTTTCTGTAACACACAGATGAAAATTATGCAGATTGACGATGCCATTTCAGATAAAGGTTGCTTCATCGGTAAAGAAGACTGACGACAGAAATCCCATAACTGTGATGGCCTGGTGCAAAAACCATCAACAAAATCCTTCCAGTAGAGGGAAATTCACTGCTGATAATCCTTGCACTCATTGCAGCTGATAGGGATAGTAGCGGTTGTCATGCAGGATACTATAATCATAGTCTGGTTTACACCATGTTGGCGGGCCACTTGCCTGGAGCTTGTACTAGGGTTTGTCTCAATGTCCTGTAGAACCTGTTCCTCCAGATCTGGTGTACGCACAGTCCGCCGCTTCCCTGCACGTTCGTCTGTTTGAAAGGACCCAGGATCAGACAAACGTGCAAAAAGGGTTTGAAACATTGAGTGATATGGTTGGTGTCTGTGAGGGTACTTATTTTAGCCATGCTGCCTCTCAACCGTTTCCATTGGCTTAGCCGTACACAAACACCATCTCAGCTTGTCCTGATATGAATACCGGGCCATTCTGCTTCCGACATTACACTGCTTCAATCACACTATCTGCAACAGAAGAAACACACTGCAAGTAGTCAGAAAAAATTTCATTTGTCAGTGCCATCTTGCGTCGCAACGATGCATTTCCGGACACATGTTCATAGGACATTTTTTCTCCATTTCCAGTCAGGAATAAGTCCTTGCAGTTTGTAGGTTTTATTAAAGTTCACCCTGTATATCAGTGGTATGTGTAAAGAAGTGGAATCAGTGATAAGGCTGTTTGCGGATGATGTTATTCTGTACAGTTACACGATTGTGAGCAACTGCAAAATGACCTCGATAATGTTGTGAGATGGACAGTAGGCAATGGTATGATGATAAACGGGATTGAAAGTCAGGTTGCGAGTTTCAAAAATAGGAAAAGTCCTCTCAGTTTTAATTACTGTGTTGATGGGGTGAAGGTTCCTTTTGGGGATCATTGCAAGTACCTAGGTATTAATATAAGGACAGATTTTCATTGGGGAGTAATCACATAAATATGATTGTAAATAAAGGGTACAGATCTCTGCAAATGCTTATGAGGGTATTCAGGGGATGTAGTAAGGATGTAAAGGAGAGGGTTACTTATGTCTCTGGTAAGACCCCAACTAGAGTATGGTTCCAGCATGTGGGACCTTCACCAGGATTACCGTACTTGATTCAAGAACTGGAAAAAATCCAAAGAAAAGCAGCTCGATTTGTTCTGGGTGATTTCCGACAAAAGAGTAGCATTAAAAAATTGTTGCAAAGTTTCGGCTTGGAAGACTTGGGAGAAAGAAGACGAGCTGCTCGACTAAGTGGTATGTTACATGTTATGAGTCTCATTATGATAGCTGTATTGGAGTACAGAATGTAAAAGTTTCAAACAAATTTAGGCTATTAAAAGACCACCATTCCAATAATTTACAATCTTTAAGTTTAACATACAAATATTATACACATGTTAGAATGGGACATGTTTTGCTTAGGCTTTGTAAGCATCTTCAGCCATACTTAATCTACAGCTGAGTCAGGGCCCTGAACTGGGTTCCTCATTAAAGTATAATACATGCTCTAATAAAAGATAAAACAGTCATAAAAATCTAGTCTGTGGAGAAAGCGATACTTAAATGCAACTAAAATTCACTCTGGGGATTTATAGAAAGACCAGAACAGATTTATTTTCAATTTTCTCATATACTATTGATTTTCTCTAAAATCCATAGACTATATGTGAAACATCCCTTCATTTTAAACAGCTTTTATTATGTACATAGTAATTTCGCTTACTCTTCAAATGACGGAGTACATTACAATTTTCTGTGTGTTTCATACTCTGCATTGAGTGACGGATACCCGCGCACACTGACAAGGAACTTATTGGTTACCATGGCAACGTCTCTGGCTGCTTTCTAGTCTCAGGGAAGTAACGTAATGCCATTTTTGCCATTATTCCTGTAAGGTCGTGGTTGTTCGTTGGGTAGAAGGCGAGAGAGAAGTTAAGCTGCCATTCTGCGAGATATTTGTGTAATACCGTTCGAGATTACAATCGTTTTCAAATAGCATTAAGGGTGGCTGTTAATATTTCAACAGTACGCGGAATGTAGCCAATTATTTCACACCATAAGGTGTTTTATAGTATATGCTATAATTTTTACTGTATTTCTTTTCTACTTCCGTTTTCTGGTTTAATTTCTTGCCTTTGCCTTGCCTCTTTAAGCTTAAATAATACAATCAAAAGCCATCTTCTTATGTAGGAATCGCTGCGCCTAAATTTCTCCTCTGTTACCGCTTTCTTAAATCCCGTAGGTACCTCATATCACCACAGTTTGGTGAGGGACATTCCATTTTTCAATACATCCACTAGGTATTTACATATTTGTCCCATTCGGCTGTCCTCGGTTAACATCCTACCTTCAATTAATGTCAACTTTCTTAACTGAAATAATTTCTTCCTTAATTTCTCCGTATGTATGCGAGTGCCTATCCCTAAACCTGGACTCTCTTTTCTGTGAGTGATACTATGCACTCTTTCTTTCCTGCATTTTTCCTTCGCAGTCTACGATTTCGCCGATTAAATCACATAACGTACCGTTAACTGGAACTTATTTAGTGTCAGTACCGGTAGGTAGGTTGTGGCATTTTCGGGAGTTGGTGCCTCTTTCTATGGCAACTGAAAACTGAGCTGGCAGGGGAAAATCTTCGTTCAAAACCTAAAAACACCAGTCCACGTCTAGGGCGCCTGAGAATGCTTCTAATCGTGAGGCCGGTTTGAGCGTGCTCAGATTTAGGAAGATATTTGGGGAACGATACTGATAGCAGGCCAGGTTCAGCTCGCAGAGAGAACGTCACTGAATATCTAGGGCGTCTGAGGCTGCTTTTAATAATGTTGCTTTACGTCCTAAGGTTTCCGAAGGCACCGAGGAGCCGGACATTTTGTGCCGCAAGAGTTCTAGGAATCGCTGCGCCTAAATTTCTCCTCTGTTACCGCTTTCTCAAATCCGTACGTACCTTATATCACCACAATTTAGTGAGGGACATTTCATTTTCCAATACATCCACTAGGTATTTACATATTTGTCCTATTCGGCTGTCCTCGGTTAACAGGTGGATCTACTGACACGAGCTTTGCAGATTTCCAGCTTCCCGCGAGCGACACGTCTTCACATACCATCGAACTGAGGCAGGATCAACCCCACTTCCGGTTTTGAAATTTTGGGCTCAGCATAAGAACGCAAGTGTAAGAATTCCCTTCACCCAGTGAGGAATAGTTTTCCAAAGCGATGGCCTATATTTTTCATGGGCTCAACAGTTTCCTGAAAGTCCTAATTCCCTCCCTCACCCCCACCCCCACAAATGAAGATGATGGATTAAATTTGCTAGACGAGCTAGAAAGTTGAAATTTAGCAAAATTTGGGGTAATTGGCGGCTAAACGGTAAGTCGTATCTCGAAACAGATAGCACAATCGCTGCACAATTTAGAGAGAGATCTACTTTTGTCCTATAACTTTTTGCTGTATCTTGATCCCTTATACGTTAGATAGAGCTTGTAGCTTGTAGAAATTTTAGGTAAAGTTTGTAATTATTACACGCATATTCTATAAGTTAGTATGCAAAGAGGCCTGCTATTGCAATCAAAACTCCCAATCTCGATGATGACTGTCGGTAGGCAAATGTAGCTGCCATTATAATTAAAACTTCCCAACTCGACTGTGAATGGCAGTAGGAAAGTGTGCCTGCCGTTATAGTAGAAATTCCCCAACTTTATTGCGAATGGCAGTAGGAAACGTGGCTTGCCATTATCATCAAAACTGTCCAACGCGCACCTTACATCGGAACAACGTATAGGGCCTCCCCGTGGTGTTTCTCGCATAACGCTAAGAGACACGCAATTTAATAATTTCTTACTCACTGCGTTTACAGTAATTATGTAGAAATCCATATGCAATGTAGAATACCATAGCGAAGCTCGGGTACATTTGCTAGTCAATAATAAAATTGGAAGACCTCACCCAAGAATAGGAGGTTTCATTACCTGTCTGATACCGGAAGTAGAGAATTCAGATCATACAGTTATGCGGATGGACTTGAATTAGAAATGAACAAAAGAAAAACAAAGTACTGTAAACTGGATGAAACAATTGCTCGAATCACAAGGACGTACAATGAGGATGGCAACTTGGAAAGGTTTTTGGACCTAATGCCATTTATCCTCAGAATAGAGTAAGGTAAGAGTCGGTCGTTCAAAAAAAAAAAAAAAAAAAAAAAAGGTATGTTGTAAAATATAGTGTGTTATTAGCGTTATGTATTTTGAAATATGACGAATATTATAGGTGAGAAATAATTATAAGTCTAAATTAATATGTAAATAATAAGTAGTAAAAGCGACAAACTTCTTAAACATTTACTGCATATTGTTGCCCGTCAGGCAACATATAACTTTTCACCTCTATAAATGGATACAAATTGTGGACAGAGGTAGTTTTACGGCACACCTTCAACTGTACAGTCAATTAAACACATATACCAGTGATGCCTTGTCTTTAAAAAAATACATAACATATGACAAAACAGCCCTACAACCAATGGTACTCCTTCCACTCCAACATCCACGCGTACCAACCACCGTTTATTTTACGTGGGCCCTCCCCATCACATTACCACAGGCTTCAGGAGTACGGTATCTCTGGCTCAACCTCAAATATATTACCGACCTACGGTCGTGCAAGTATACTTGCAAGTATACAGTTATGCACAGTAAGGGTGTATTCTGCTCGAAGGCAGGTCCAACCTCCGGAGAGGTGTGCCTGAGCCGGAGTTTTCGTACGGTAGGGTGGCCAGATCCTTTCCGCTCCTCCATTCTCTTACCCCCACCAAGAGAGCGTGGCAACCCATCCAGATCTCGACCACGTCCAATGTTGCTCAACTTCGGAGATCTCATGGGATCCGGTGTTTCAACACGGCTACGGCCGTTGGCTATACAGTTATGCGGATGGACTTAAATTTGGAAGGAACGAAAAGAAAAAGAAAGTACTATCAACTGGAGGAAACAATCAACTTGGAAAAATGGATGGACTTAAATTTGGAAGGAACTAAAAGAAAAAGAAAGTACTGTAAACTGGATGATACAATTGCTCGAATCACGAGGAAGTGCTACGAGGATAGCAACTTGGAAAGGTTTTTGGACCTAATGCCATTTATCCTCAGAATAGAGTAAGGTAAGAGTCGTTCGTTCAAAAAGGTATGTTGTGAAAAATAGTGTGTTATTAGCGTTATGTATTTTAAAATATGACGACTCTTATAGATGAGAAATAGTTATAAGCCTAAAGTAATATGCAATTAGTAGTAAAAGCGACAAACTTCTTAACCCTTTACTGCATCATATTGTTGCCGTCAGGCAACATTTAACTTTTCCTTGGGAGAACGAAAAATAATTCATTCAGTAGAGGTTTTTTAATGCTATTTGCTCGGGGCGTCGATCTATAGAGATCTTTTGCCGCTACTTGCACCATATGATATGAACCTGCGTGTAATTGGAATTGCGGGAGTGTAGAGTGTTGAACGTTAAGGATCATACAGGCCAGGGATATTAATCATTTACAATTAAAATCCCTGACACTGCGGGGCCGGACCAGTAGAGAGTTAAAAAGTGCAAACAGTTATTCTGATAAGGTGGAGGAAAGCTAATTATGGGACTAGGTCTTTGTATTATTTTAAAGGCCGAGTACGTTTAACCGTGCGGGTTCATGGTGTCCGTAGGTCTTCCGAACTCCCGGCGTTAACTTCGTGTGCGGAGCCACACGGTAGGCCTACCTCGAGAACAAGCGACGTGCTCTAAAGGAAGAGTGGGCACGCAGTCCCGATTGGCGTTAATAATGAATCTTTACGCACTTACACTAGTAATAAAAGTGCAACATAAATTATTATTCATGTAGGAAATAGTGTCTGCATTCGAGGCACATCGGGACTATTAAAGGGGTGCCCACAATCGAGACTGTCCGTAATAAAGACGCAACCGAAAGGGGAAGGCCCTGGAACGAGCTGGTACTCTTCCCAAATATTTTGTGTCCGCAATCGAGACTGTTAATGCGGTGTCCACAATCGAGGCTGTTCGCAATCAGGACAACACCGCTCCAGGTGCTAATTGAGAAGCACCAGTATTGCAGCCCATGTAAACAACAAGGCAGGGAATTCAACAGTGGCACTTTTGCCATTTGTTGGTGGAATATTGAACGACAAGACATGCTGTAGTTGTTGCTGCTAGAAAAAGACTGATCTGCAATGCTGGAGAGTGCATTAACTCCAAATTCGTTTTTGAGTTTTGCCACTAAAGTAGCCCACAAGCGACATGGTTTTCTACGGTATGGACGAGTGGGTGGACGGATGGTCGAATGGACAGATTAATTGATTTTAAACCTTCATGAATCTTTTCATGAACCGGACATCCTTTGTCCCGTAGATCCTTTTCGGTGGAGGATCTTATTTTATGGAATCTTACAATGTTTATGAGTATAGTCATCAGGACAAGAACCTAAATCATGTAATTACAAAAAATCCGTGCTCAACGAGAGGCTATCTTTTACGTACCTTACGGTCAAGTTCTAATGGCATTCACACCTGCTGTCATGTTACTGGACTTCTTACACCCCCTCTACTCAAACCGTGTTGATAATTCTCATTGTTTTCCCTCCTGAAATCCACTGCCGCCAATAATGAGACCTTGTTAATCCACATTCACTCTTAGATGACATGCACTCTAATTCCGTTAGTAAATTCTAATGCCATCAATGTAAGGAAACAAGGAACGTTTTATTTAAAATAGTCCTTATGAATGAAATAAACTCGTGTCCTACACAGACCATTAAGATCCTTGAGCCTGTCACCAGACGACCTGGAAATACTGAACTATTACATGGTTGTGCGTGATAACTTTCATAGCCGTATTGCTCGACTTTCTTGACTGGGTCCACTGTCTTTTATACCACAATTTGGTTTACGTCGCACCGACACAGATAGGTCTTATGGCGACGATGGGACAGGAAAGGACTAGGAGTGGGAAGGAAGCGGTCGTGGCCTTAATTAAGGTACAACCCCAGCATGTGCCTGGTGTGAAAATTGGAAACCACGGATCATCTTCAAGGCTGCTGACAGTGGGGTTCGAATCCACTATCTCCCGGATGCAAGCTCACAGCTGCGCGCCTCTAACCGCACGGACAATTCGCCCGGTGCCTTTCATACCAGACAGCTTCTCAGTTAGCCCCACGAGGTTGAGTGGAACCTGTTTCAACTCTCAGACCAAGCTGAAAATTCCTTGGATAGTTAGGTATTGAAATCTGTGCCTCCAAATGAGAGGCAGCTAGGTTCTACTCCTCTATCACTGGGCAAGCAAAGTACTTCTTATGTCTGGCCCAGCTATTTCATTACTTCATGCAAATTAATTAAACTAAATGGAAAGTACTACTAATCTTTGATGCAGAATTACCATACTGAAGCAGACTATATTAGTGCAAACATTAATGCACGAGATGGGATGACCGCCTTCTGACCCAACCCACGCGAGGAAAATGTATGTATGATCACCTTCATAATATACTGTAGTCAAACGTTCCTAGAGCTATTAGCCATTAGATACTAGCTTCCTTTGGCAGGAATTATTAAATTCTGAAATCAGCAAAAAGCTTGGATTGTGAAGTAATGTGGTTATATTAACACCAGTGTGTGTTTTCTTCTTCTTCCTCTTTATCATTTTATCCTCCAGAATCGGTTTTTTCCTCGGACTCAGTGAGATATCCCACCTCTACCGCCTCAAGGGCAGTGTCTTGGAGCTTCAGACTCTGGGTCGGGATACAACTGGGGAGGATGACCAATATCTCGCCCAGGCGGCCTCACCTGCTATGCTGAACAGGGGCCTTGCGGGGGGATGGGAAGATTGGAAGGGATAGACAAGGAATAGGGAAGGAAGCGGCCGTGGCCTGAAGTTAGTACCATCCCGGCATTTGCCTCGAGGAGAAGCGGGAAACCACGGATAACCACTTCCAGAATGGCTGATATGGGAATCGAACCCACCTCTGCTCAGTTGACCTCCCGAGGCTGAGTGGAACCCGTCCCAGCCCTCATACCCCTTTTCAAATTTCGTGGCAGAGCCGGGAATGGAACCCGAGCCTCCGGGGGTGGCAGCTAATCACACTAACCACTACACCACAGAGGCGGGCCAGTAAGTGTTTTCAGTTCCGAAAATTAAATCAAAACTTGAAACCAATGCAGTATTTAGGAAACACAATGATTCAAAAGAAATGTTCAGTACAGAGCAAACACATCCTATCGCCTGTGTTTGGCAACGGTAGGTGTGGCCCGCTGGAGCGTGCGAACCAGGCGGTCATGTCCCAACATCTGGCGCGGTCGAACACTGTTGACACACTCGCCAATTTAATAAGCCCTCCCTTCCCCCACTAATATCTCGAGTACGTTATCGTTACAACAGATTACAAGCCACTCAGTTACTTTAATTATTTCTGCTATGATATCAGGAAGGAGAAGCTGTATGATAGAGCGCAACAGATCTAACATATTAAGTATGTGTAGGTAGGGTGACCAACTGGAACTTTACTATCATTCCCGGCCCGGTAGTAATTTTGCGTGACTGTGGTACATACATGTACAGGAAATGCATGCATTCCACTACTTCAGAACTACATCCAGGCTTGTGATAGTTCTCAAATTATTTTGAAAATATAGAAGTAAAGAGCTATTTTCACATAGCTCTATTTACATGCCGATTTTCATTAAATTCTGTTCGCCCGTTTTCTCGTGGTTCGGCGTTGATATGGACTTAGCAACAAGAATCGAGATTTACGAATATCCCTGTAAGGTAAAAATGTACAGTATAAGACGTAATATAAAAATTAATGTTTGCATGTATGTCTCGAATGGATTCAAAAACTACAGGACCGATTTCGCTGAAACTTTCGAAATTTATTCTTATTAGCCCTGGAAGGGTTTAGGAAGTGGTTTGAATGAAATCTGGTTGGTAGTTCGGCACAGGGGGTGAGAAGGGTGGGGGAAAAAAAAAAAAGGGAAGATAAGTAAACCGCATGACAAGTGTGATCAGCGGGTTGCCTAACCAACAGTATGTAAATATGATGTACTACTACTACTACTACTACTACTACTACTACTACTACTACTACTACTACTACTACTACAAAAGGTATATAAAATGAAAAAGTCCAAGTTCAGTCCCCATGATAGGGGATGAGAAGGAGTGAAGAAAGAAAATGTCAAAAATTACAGAGATAACGGGTGAATGTGTGTGTATGTTTCAGCATAGCTCTCAACCAAATTAGAAACACATACAGGGTTATTCACGTAAGATGTTACACGGAAATAACGTATAGACAATTAAAGATATCGGTATTCTGTTTTCATATTTGCAAATCATACCCAATGGTTTGTAAAATAATGTGCTACTTATTCTCATGGGGTGATTAATAACCGAGATATTGATACTAACTCCACATTTTTAAATAAAACGGCACGAACACATACAGCTGGTCTAAAAGTCCAACTGTGTACAAGTTCAAATATGTAAGTATTTTCAAAATCGAACAGTTACTTTTGAGATATCAATAAAAGCCGCATCAGTCAGCGTGCGATCGGTCAAGGACGTATTGGCACGCAAGTTGTTTTCTTGGCATTGATTCCAGCCTCAGAACGGATACCAGGCATGCATTGTGAACTATCGTACACATAATGTGATGTACCGTCACATACCCTGGGTGTGCAACGTTATTGTATGACTGGCGAACACACAACGGAGAAGGGAGATTAAAGATTTTTGTTTCGTTTTGAAATTCATGTGTAACAGGTTGCGCTCAGTTTGGTATTTTTCCCCACGGATGGAAATGGGAAGGATTTGGAAAGGACGTTGGCCGAGGCCTATCTCAAAGGTATTTGTTTTATTCCTTATAAAAACATCCACCCTCCCTGTCCTGTCATGAGTTCGCCTCTCATGCACACTTTGCAAACCCATCAAATGTGCAGCATATGCTTACGATGTTTTAAATACAGGCTTGATTGCCTCCATTACTGCAGGTGGTAAGGTATTCTTATGCGTATTAAATTAAATGAAATGGAAGGAGCTTGCGGGGGTGTGGCAGTGTGGCACTCCACACTGTTATGACGAACACTGGGTGCAGGGATTTGCCTCTTAAATCATAACTCAAAAACTATGGCGCAGAATGACATATTTCTTTGACCAAAATGTTCCTAAAGGATAGGAGCATACAATAAAAATATTTTGAAAAATTTATTCTTTTGAAGGTCATAAGCTGTACCAGACTCCTTAACTAAATATTTACTAACAGTTCAAGGAGTGCTTTTCTGTGGTCACCGTTGTCACCTCCTAGTTTATGAGTAAGATGATTGATAGATAGACAGATAGATAGATAGATAGATAGATAGATAGATAGATAGATAGATAGATAGATAGATATGGTATATTTTAACTGGCAAAGTTAGGGACACGTGTCCCTGTCTTACACAACCAGTGAAATACATAAAAAATATATAAAATACTGAATAAATGAAAAAAAGAGTCTGAAGCAAATTACTGTGGTACTATGCTATTCTGCTGTACATAAGTATATTTATTATAATACACAATATAAATTAACATACAAAGAATTACAATAATAATAATAATAATAATAATAATAATAATAATAATAATAATAATAATAATATAGATATACCTACTAATATTTACAATTCATTTGTCTAATTCCAGAAATATATCACATTGACGAATGTTACAGTTTTCGTGTGTTTACTGTGGGTGAAAAATATTACAAAATGGGGATCGGGATAAGGATAACTATACAGGAAACCACAGCTGAGTACTCTCTAACACTATTTATGAATTATATAATAATAATAATAATAATAATAATAATAATAATAATAATAATAATAATAATAATAATAATAATAATAATAATAATAATAATAATAATGACCTTGAGGAGAAGAAGGCGAAGAAGGAGAAGAAGAAGAAGAAGTAGAAGAGGACTGTCGCACTACGAGCTCGTTTCATAGAGATATTTTGAGCACCTATTTTTAAATCTTCCGTGGTTCGATATTCCTCTCACCTCCTGCGGAAGGAAGTTCCATTCACAGCTGGCCACAACAGTGAAGGAATTGTTGGAGGTTGAGCTCAGCCAGCAAATGTCGAGCTCAGCGCTCTGGTGTTTTTATCATGGTGTTCCGAAAGGCTATGAAATTGTTCATACAGATAAGTTGGGAATTGTAATGTAAGGATTCGGTGCAATGAAGTCAGGGTATGCAGCCTGCGTCTGTCTTCAAGACGTAGCCATCCGAGGTCGACGTAAGACTGGCTAACATGATCTGAACATTTCAGATTACACATAAATCTTACACAGGCATTCTGTGCACGGTGTAGTTTATCTCGAAGCTCGGTTTTCGCGTCTTTGTAAACTACGTCACAATAATCGAATATTGGGAGAACGAGAGTTTCAACTCGTTTCTTCTATAAACTGAACGGAAAAGTAAATTTAAAATTGTTTAATGTGTCAAACATGGCAAAAACTCGTCTACTCACAGATATTATCTGATCCGTCCATAAGTGCTGGTCAAGGGTTACTCCGAGATTTTTTACGCTCTTGCAAAAGGGCAAAGCTTGATTTTGAAGTCGTACGTCAGTAGGCCTAATGGATATGCGGTAATTACTGGAAATAAGTCTTGGGTGGGCAAATTTTTTTTGGTTTAAAATAAGTCCATACCGGGAAGATCATTTACTTATGGCCTCTAGATCCATGTTAATTTGCTCGATTGCTGTAGAAACGTCTGCTGGTTTTGCATGGATGTACATAATGGCGATTGGCATCCATAAATTAGCGGGTCTTGCGTCAGGTTTTATAAGGTCATGGGCGTACCCTAGTCGATGTGACGTTTACGATGTATCAGCTGTTTAGTTAGGTCGTTGATATAGACAGAAAATAGCAAAGGAGCAAGGGCTGACCCTTGTGGGACAGCTGTTTTTACATATTGCCACGAAGAAAATGTACCTTGATTGACAACACGTTGTTGTCTTTTGCTTCTTCGTTTAATTGTACACGGGAGGATACGAAGTGATTATTCAATTCATCAAGAGAAACTTCCAAATCGTCTACCTTGTCCGGTTTATTTAGTCCAAAATGGCGATTGGCTTCCATAAATTAGCGGGTCTTACGTCAGGTTTTATAAGGTCATGGGCGTACCCTAGTCGAGCGTTTCTTACTGCCTTAGTCGTTTTATTACGTAGTCCTTTATAACAGAGTTTATAATAAAGTTTTCCTCTGTCAGGTAATGTTTATATTTCCTATGAGCTGCATCCCGCTTAGCCATCATTGCTCTAATATCATCATTTAGCCACGGGGAGAGTCTTTTACAGACGCGTGCTGCTCGTAGAGGTGCGTGTTTGTCAAAAATATGTAGTATCATGTTACTGAAAGTGGTGACCATGTCGTCAATATTAGTTTTATGAATTAATTCCTGCCACGGCATCGAAAAAGCGTCTTCCCATAATTTTTCGTTGTCAATACGACTATAGTCTCGGTAAGTCACGTACTTAGGTTTATGTTTGGGGCATTGCAGTGCGTGAGTCATAAAGATAATGTTGCACCATCCTGAGAGGGTTTCTTTCTTGCGCCATATTGGGCGACCTATCAATTGCTCCGGCTATTTTCCCCTCAACCATCAATCACTTCTAAAGATCATTAAACGGATCAGTGCATTTAATAAAAATGATGCTATGTGTCGGTAGCTATGCTCGCTCCTAATATTCATTGTATAAACAGTTACCGCATCATAGAATTTAAGCGATATCGTGATCTTCATTTTTCTTATTACATTTATTGATATGATAATCCTTAAATTGCCACGCGACACCTCTCAGGGATAATTGCTTATGCGAACCATACTATTTTTACGTGAGATCAACTGAGACACCACGTTTCCTTCTCAATAAATAACCATCGATACCATTCGTCCTCCAGAATCAATATCAAGTTTTCCAAGTCCAATCATTCGAAGAAAAGAAAAGAAAAAATAAATAAAATATTTTTTAAATGAATTAATTCAAAATCATTTATATCCTAATGATATTAGCCTATCTCCTAAAATAATAACATCTAAATTGGATAATCTATAATTTATTTCATGATTCTAGAATCATAAAAGAAAATCTGATAATATTTATCAACATCAATTATCTTCCTCCTCTCTAAAAAAATAAATTAAATTTAATCTATCTTCGAAATGATTCAACTATTCTTCTTGCATCAATTATGCGCATCACAAAAATAAAGGATAAATTCTCTTAATTACATAAATCGAAAGTACATATTCTATCTGTTGAAAACGTAGTATAACATTTTTGGGTTAAAAATAAATCTAAGTCCCTAAGCCTTAGTAATCTTCATAATAAATATGTTAAATCTGAGTCCATCAGTTCTTGTTTCTTTCTTTAAAAAAATGCTTATTTTCATCATTATCAAATTGATATCCTGTCAATAGCACGCGTATCTTCCGATGTTATAACGTTAGCAATCGCAAGTAAGTCCCAAATATATATCAGCTCAAACTAGCTATTTCAAATATATATAGTTCATTAAATGAGAAATATTGGTCACCTTGACCATGTCATTTGGTTAAAATATTCAAATAACATCTTAAAATTAAATGTAGGTATCGTGTAAAGAATAATTATTAATCGTAGTTCAAATAGAAATTATACCTAACATGATTTATGGTTTTACCAATATCCAATCAGATATCAAAAATTCCGTAGGAATGCATTTGGTAACCTATTTTATCTAATTGTGGTAGAGATTTAAATTATGAAATTGTTCTATGAATTAAATACATTCTTGACACCAAAGTTTCAAATAATATTCAATACAACGTTGATATATTCTCTATGAAGACAACAAGTTTCCCTTCTTTTATTTCTTATTTGGATATTTAATCTGAAGACAGTTTACGGTAACCCATGTACGAGGTCTACGATGTATTTCATTGTATTCGTGTACCACTAACCCAATATATCTCGCATTACCATATTAATATTTTGCCGCATATGTCAAACATCACCATTGGCCAGTAATACGCCGTATTTACCGCCAAAATTATCCATAAGCATATCTATCTCTCCATTTATCAATATTAATTACCATAATATATCATTATTCATTCCCACAAACATATCTCAGCGAATAATTATTCGTAAATCCACATCAACATGCCACTCAAATCGTAACTTCCCTACGTAAACATTTATCATTTCCAACAAGACGGCAAATCATCTTAACATCTCATTAATGTACTGCAACGGTACACTTTTGGGTTAGATTTCATATATAATACACTTAAACACGTTAACTTGAAAATGAAACTCATATATAAACTAAACAAGTTAATGTTTACTCACATGTCATCGTGTCTTAACAGCAATCAGATATTAGTTACTCAGAAATCAACTACCTTCTTTAAAAATATTAAATCTGGGATACGTCTCTTTGTATACGTTGCTTCAATTCCTTAATCGTTGAAAATTACACTCTAAATCTCTCCTTGTTCAATCATAAAAATTCCTATATTATGACATTGATTGTAAACTCTGGAAGAAATTCCTACTCCCATAATAATAAATCAACAAGGACAATCTCATTGCAAAGATGGCAACGACTTAGATTTTATCACGAAGAACTACGTAAAAACAACATACCAATGTTCACTACAAATATATGAATACTACATCTACTGCACATTCATTTCAAGATAATAAAGTAATTCTTTGGAACTTAGCTTGCGATCGCTGACGTTAGATGACTGGCTTTGGCTTCGATGTTGTCATCTTAGGACTGCGTAGATCGTCTCCAACATCCGTTACGTCACCATCATGTTGTGGTTTTGGGACCTGGGATAGTAGAAACAGCTGGGCGGTCTACGTCGGAAAGTCGGCTCCACCTCCGATTTAGCCTCTCATGTTGTAGCCGTCCAGTCATATGTGAAAGAAACATTTCCAAAATGGCAATTAATTTCACGTCCATACTCTTGAGAATGAGAATCTAGTTTATATCTCTGATTCAGGTTATTAAGACAGTAATTCAATATTAATTCCTTGCGACAGTTTAACAGGTAAAAATGATCAAGTTAGCTTTCTAAAAATTTCTTTTGTCCAGCTAATCAACCTATAATGCGTTAAACTCGACTTGATTCATTTGTAACGGCCTTCGGTCTATACTCCGACTACTGTCCGGATATTTTTCAACTTGCTTTGATTTTCCGTCACGATATTTATTCAGATATAGGTGTAATTCAAATATTTCTTCGCTGTGCAGGTTCTTCAGCCCGTAATAACAGCAATATCTCCTTTCTTCTTTACTGAGGATTATTTTTTTCTCGTGGATAAATTTACGTAGTTTTGCGTAACCGTTTTTTATTGTTCACCTACTTCTTCTTTTTTTAACAATTTTAAAAACCTTCTATTATTTTTGTCACGGCCGCATGGATCCTTTATAACTTTCCGTCTCACTCCGTGATCTAGGCATACTTATTTCGCCAAATAAACATCTTTGCCGTCACGTGCATGGCCTCCTTGATTTTATACGTTCGTATTATATATATATTCTGAAATCACGGCCTATTTCACTTAATATATGCGTTCTTTTCAGATGTATGGCCCAATTACCTAATCTTCGCGATCTCATTACCGTGCATGGCAAACTTTTAATGTCGTATGACAACCTTTATTCCGTTATCAGGACGATGAAAACGGTACAATGTCATGGGCTAATAGTCCGGGGGCAGATGTCTGGCCGTGATGTAATACTCTGTCAGGGTTGTTCGTTACTATTAGGTCCAGTAGTGTGTGTGAAGTTTTAGTATGATGAGTGGGGGAAAGTGGGAGAATCTCCATTCTGCATGCCTGGAACGTATTTAATAGATGGGTGGCTTTGGAAGAACCTGGATCTAGAAGGTTTGTATTGAAGTCTCCCATCATTATAAAATGTTCGCACATAGGTAACAGTCTGTTAAGAACAGTCTCTAAGTCATTCAGACGGTGAGCTTTAGGCGGTTTGTATACAACACCTACCAAGCATTTCACAGTAGCGACCTGTATCTCTATGAACATGTACTCAGGTTTACGCTCATACTGTTGAGGCTACTGACAGATAATTTGAGGTTTCAAGCGCGAAGAAACGAAAGCACAGACCCCACCGCCCCCTTTACCAAGTCTGTCATTTCTCAGAAGGCAGTAGCCATGTAATTCCAGATTCTTAGCCTGATGTTTGACTTTCAACCAACTTTCACTGCATTAGATGATATCAAAGGACAGTATGACCAGTCGCATGGTAAGTGGTCTTGAGACTCGGGATACTAGTCATCTCGTACATACTGAATCATGGCCCTTCTTACGCTCATACACGTAGAACTACCCCATCTACCGGAGACTTCGAAACTGTTAAGAGCGTAATGTGTGTATGCACGGCTGATAACGACTTGCGACGAAGGTTGAAGGAATGTAGAAGGGTCTAAAACATTCGTCCGACCCAAACGTGCCGAGTTTCTCCGGTGGTCCCCATTTCCCCAGGGAAGAGGAAGTTTTTGCTGCGTAGGTTTCCACGAGGGAGGAGGCAAATGGCTGAGCCATGACTGGAATTATAGACATAAAAACGTATATTATTTAATCTCATTTATTAGGTGAAGATTAATACGGTTGTCCCTATTTTTCGGTCAAATTCTTTTTATTCATCGCACTTCATTCCGAGTTAAACTAGTCTGAAACTCTTGGAAGTATTGATTCAAATCCCGGTCACTCCATGTGAGATTTGTGCTGGACAAAGCGGAGGCGGGACAGGTTTTTCTCCGGGTACTCCGGTTTTCCATGTCATCTTTCATTCCATCAATACCCTGCATTAACGTTTCATTTCATCTGTCAGTTGTCTTTGTTATATCACGGGGAATTTGGTGAAATGAATTCCTCAAAACTCGGTAGTTAATTTCATGGCTATCCGGGATGTGCACAAGGGTATGTATGTTATTTGATCATCATTCAGTCGCATAGCAATATTTTGGGAGGTCAATACGGGAAATATCACATTTCTCCGTTGTTAATACTAGTATCGAAAACTGTACGCAGTAAAAGTTGTGCAAAATACGTTTTCCGAACTTTTATGTTTGGTGCGATACGAGAAACAGTAACGAATATGTTAAGGATAGTTACATATTTTCGAACTTCCCAATATCTCTGGAAACACTAATTCTATCTAAAACTTGTACATAATAATAGTTGTAGAAAATCTAATTTCACAATGTGTTATGTCTATTGCACTTTACCGTTCGAACTATAATAAATAATGGAGATATTCACGAATTTAAACGGTGAGCATTGACCTGAACACTCAGCTGTACGACTTTGACTTGTCTCTCTCAACCTTACCTCATCCGTGATCTCCCGCATGGAGTATTAAAGTGTGCATTTTCATCACTTTCAATGCAAAGATTAAAAAATTAAATATTAATCTGTGCACGTACAGTTTTCACTTTTGGAACGTGCACTAGCTCAGATACCGGCACATCAACTATGAACGAAATTGGAGTGTAGCACGTCAAAGACTTCTCTTATTGGCAGCATTCAGTTGGTACGTAGTACAATAACGGTAGTGAATTGGACTGTACATCTTGGCTTTATTATTTATTTATTTATTTATTTATTTATTTATTTATCTATCTGAAAGTACACAGATTTTACACCCAATTAAGTACCTTCTTGACATTCAGTAACAATCTGTATCTATGAAGTTAAAGTTTAACAAAAACAAAGTTAAAAATGAACAAAAAACAAAATAGAACAAAATTAACATTATATATGATACCATTTACAGTTGATAATATATGAAAAATTCACTAAGAAATCACACAGTAATACAAAGCAAAAGACAATTCAAAAACAAAGAAACTTGAAACATGAATGAGTACACTGGGAAATATGAAGAATACCAGAAAGAAGGAATTATCAAAAATTTACAAATTGTAAAGGCAGGCTTCTAGTTTCTTACTGAATTCTTTATCCGATTTGGTGAATATATCGACTTCTTTTGTTACGGTGTTGTAAAGCGTTGTCATTTTTACGAAAGGTGAATTTGTCTGATACAATGTCATTGACGTTTGAACGTGAAATAATTGGTGCTGACGTGATCTTGTCTGCGGAACATGGAATGAAATGCGTCTTAACAGGTCCAAGGAATCAAATCGTCCTATTACAATTACATTCCGTATCACTTTCTTCATTTTTACCATAGAGGAGAGGCGGGCTCTGTATATAACAAACCCAAACCAAACTCCATGGCGCAACAGCCCCGAAATGCCATGGCCTACCAAGCGACCGCTGCTCAGCACAAGGGCCTGCAGATTACGAGGTGTCGTTGGTCGGCACGAGGAATCCTCTCGGCCTTTATTCTTGGCTTCTAGACCGGGGCCGCTATTTCACCGTCAGGTAATCACGTAGGTTGAGTGGACCTCGAATCTGCCCTCATCAGCTTCAGTCAGCCACCTGGCCGGGAAACGAACCCACGGCCTCCGGGTAAGAGGCAGGCACGCCACCGCTACACCACGGGGCCAGCTGCTGTATATACAGCTAAAGTATTTTTGTAATTTTCTTCATAATACTCAGAAGAGCAAGTGAAAATTAAATCACATTTTGGAATTATTCCTCGAATCTCGACTACCACTTAATAATGAAGGGACAGTATTATTAGTGCTTGACATCGCAACTTTATGTTCGCCTCCGGAGAGGCTGCTTTATACCTTCATGTGTGTGTGAATAATCTGCCACAATACTGAGATATTTAAATTGTGCAAATGAGAATATAATGACAGTTCACCGGTGTGCAAAGCCTGCTGAAAGCCATGGCTGTGGTGGTAGCAATTACGTGCGAAACGCTGCATTAGGGGGCCGTGGACATCGTTAACCGCAAGCAGTGTGGTCAATACAGCACATAATTTCCTCTCTTTGCTTACCAGACGCCAACGGATCGGGGAAGGGTTACAACACTTCATTATGACAATCATTTGAACTTCATTTTCATAACTATATTGAATCAATAAATCAATCTGCTTTATTTCCTCTCTGTATCTTTTCTTTATTTTAAAGATTATCACTGGTTTCTCACTAAGATAACTGCGGTTCAAACCACTCCCGATGCATATGACATTTTTGATATCAATGGTCACTTCCCGTGATTCGAATTCCATGTAAATATTGAGGTTCCATGGTTATGACTGCGATACAGAGTCTCGTAATGCGGCTAGCTTGCTTTCCATTTTGCTTGTATCAATAGATCTCAAAGTGAGGCACGTTAGTTAAAAAACACTTTACAAGGTTCATTCCTTTGCATTCACGTCAAATCATACTTCTTTATTAAAATAGTAATTGAGAAAGTTATACTTCTGCGGTAACTGAAACGATTTCTTGTGCTATGATCACAAATAATAATAATAATAATAATAATAATAATAATAATAATAATAATAATAATAATAATAATAATAATAACGACAACAACAAAGGGCTCCTTGAAGAACTGGAGAAAAAAGAGCGCAAAATTGTGAGAGGAATCTGGAGATCAAAGTACAGAAATGGAATCTGTCAAAAGAGATCCAACGAGGAAGTCTACAGCAAAATAGAGAAAATTACCGACATAATCCGAAAAAGACGGGCACGATTTTACGGTCATCTGAAAAGAATGGACGGAAGAAATTTAACTAAAGAGATCTTTCACTTTTTTGATTCGAACCCCCAAACCACAATTCCCTGGTTTAGAAATACCAAAGAAGACCTGCAGATGCTACATATCTCAGCTGAAGACGCCCTTAACAGAGATCACTTCCGCAAGAAAATATTGACGAACGGGATAAACCGAGACGAGGAACCGAAGAGAAGATACGGTGCCCCTTGGACAGAGGAGCGTAAGCAGGCCTACTCACAAAGAATGAGGGAAATTTGGGCTTCTAAAGAAGGCTAAGTTCAGTGTCAAATGCAAGAAGACTTAACGTGGTCCCTGATGGCCCCAGCGAATTATATAATAATAATAATAATAATAATAATAATAATAATAATAATAATAATTGTACCGGGCGGTACACCTCTACGACTCAAGTTAAAATCTTGCGCCAATTGAAACTTCTCTACTGGAGAAACCCGGAACTTTAACAACTGAACTAACTCGACTGTTTATCAGAAGATGTCACTGTGTGTTTTTGATTTTCAGTGATCAAGAAGTGTGGACATTCTCTAACAGATGTCTCTACCAAAAACTATGGTAATACACTCTGGACCGGGCGAGTTGGCCGTGCGCGTAGAGGCGCGCGGCTGTGAGCTTGCATCCGGGAGATAGTAGGTTCGAATCCCACTATCGGCAGCCCTGAAAATGGTTTTCCGTGGTTTCCCATTTTCACACCAGGCAAATGCTGGGGCTGTACCTTAATTAAGGCCACGGCCGCTTCCTTCCAACTCCTAGGCCTTTCCCATCCCATCGTCGCCATAAGACCTATCTGTGTCGGTGCGACGTAAAGCCCCTAGCAAAAAAATACACTCTGGTGCAATGGAATGAACTCTTTTGAAGAAATTTTGTATTCATAAGTTTGGTCCTTACTAAATTTTGTTCTGTCATTGGTGGGTTGGCAATATCAAGTTTTCTTTCCGCCTGTTTTGAATTTAACCAATCCTAAATTTCTGTAATTAATTTCCCACCAATAAGGTGTTTCTTCTTCGCCTTGTGTATAAGTTTTTGCTGTCAACCAATAAAAATTGAGTGGGTGTGTCTACTCATTCCTGAAAGGTTTCGAATTTTCCACGAGGGTATAAAAACTGCTGATTTTCTTGTCTCCGGGCCACTCGTATTACATCTTTCTCAGTGTGTGAATATGTAGCAGGGGGCGGGAAGCGCCTCGTTCTTCAAGCAGCCGTTCTTCTACAAGGTAATGGCCTTTTCACATCTGTATTTCTTGCTAGCTCAGCAGTTTAACTCTCGGGGAAGGTTCGAAACCTTTAATATGTAACCCATCTCTCTAAAATGTAAATCCCTTCTCTCTCCATGTAAAAACTACAATTTCTTTAACTGTAATTCGGGGATAGAGAGTGCCTTACCCTTTCGAGCTCCCCTTCATTTTTGGAATTCGAGGTGACTACGTTTTCGTAACCGTTTTTCTCTTCCTTCTTAAAGTGTTCAACTTATTTTGCAGACTAGTCACCTCCATAGATTGGGATTAGCCCCTTTATTATCGGCCTAGCGCCACATAGTTTTTAACAAACTTCAATGTAGGAGTGCAAGTACTCGCCTCCATTCAATTTTGTATTTTGGGCCATTTGTTTAACCCGTTTTGTTTTCCTTCCTGAGAAGGCCCAGTGGATTGGGTACGAGGTACCCCTGTGCCATTATAAGTGTGCCTTGAGGGCAGTTAGTGTAAAGTCAGTTATGGCCTCTTAAATAGGCTTGAAAGATCGAGAGCGGGTCAGCTCTTTTTGGTATTTCGAAAGGTGCCTCGGGAAGGCGTGACATTGTGATTGCTGGGAGCTAATGCTCCATGTAATTAAGGGTTTTCTGCCCTTTGGTAATTTGTGGTTTTGAGCTGAGGGCTCAGGAATTGTAACTTGGGACACGAAGCCCAGAACTTGTAAATCTACTCTGGTACCTGATTTTGTTATTTCCCCTAGTGGAAACTGGTTTAAGTTTTTATCTAATCTTTGACTTCTTGATTGTGTACCTGATTTAACTTCTTGTTATTTGTTGTACGCTCAAAAATTCTATGTCACCATTGTTAAGTTTTGAAAATATAACCTTTATTTAAATTTTAAATCCATATTTCGGACTTATACTTAGACCCATTCCAGCCCGCACCTTCTTTCACCTCTGACTTCTACGGATAACTCCGTAACAATAATAATAATAATAATAATAATAATAATAATAATAATAATAATAATAATAATAATGCAATTTGCTTTGAGTCCCACAAACTATTGTTACGGTTTTCAGAGACGCCAAGGTGCAGGAATTTAGTTCCGCAGGAGTTCATTTACGTGCCAGTAAATCCACCGACACGAGGCTGACGGATTTGAGCACCTTCAAATACCACCGGACTGAGCCAGGATCGAAACTGCCAAGTTCGGGTCAGAAGGCCAGCGCCTCACTCAGCACGACACAAAATATTCATTTTACTGTGTTCACCTGTAAGTGCTTCCAAAATGTATCTTTTATTGTTTGAGTCACAAGTCCGACTCGTTGGCGGAATGGCCAGTGTTGAAATCTTCCGTTCAGAGGGTCTCGGTTTCCATTCCTGGCCGGGTCGGGGATTTAAGATTTTAATCGCGTGTGATTAATTCTTCTGAGTGATTACATCCCTCCACGTAAGGTTGGGGTGAAGAAGGTCATCCGGCCGTGAAACAGGGTAAAATATAGATGTGCGACACAGTTCGCAGCCGTGACCCCACGGGTGTGGGAAAAGCGGTAGAAGAAGAAGAAGAAGAAGAAGAAGAAGAAGAAGTGCTTGAATCACAAGAATGGAGACGTGGTAGTACGTAACTTATTTATCTTCTTTGCATATACTACTGACTAACTGACTGACTTACACAACAATGCCAAACTTACATTGTATTTAATGGAAGATATCGAAATTTTATCAACGGTAGTGAGACCCGACTCCATCGTGTTCTTGACGGGAGGTCGAGACTTTGTGGCTCAAAGTTCACTTGAAACGTTCAAGTGTACCGGTAGATCTAGACATGAGACTGGCGTATTTGAGCACTTTCATCATTTCACACAAACTATGTTATTAAATGCATTATCCGAACATGCCACAATTCTACTTACCTGGTATTAGCCCAATAGATTTACAATCCCACAGGAAAAGAAAATATGCTTTAAATATTCTCGCAAATGTATCACTAGTGACTTTAACGGCAATGCGGTGGCAACACGCAATTCACGCTAGAACAGTGATTGAACGTTGCCAACGTGCCAGATTAACAGTAAATGTAAGACGTCGTATCAGCAAGTAGGGTCCCTAAACTGTATGGTTACCGACACTGAAAAAGACCTGCAAAATACCCAACAGCAAGAAAAGTAACTATAAATCAATACCTTAATATTACAGGGGAGAAAGGGTAAGGTTGCACCCTTAGGGTACGTCCTTACACGGAGAGGACTATATGTAGTAACTTAACTGTTTCAGAAACATATATTGAGAACTCTCCTTAGACAACTTATTAATTTACATTGGAATTTCGACAGACAGTTAGGACATAGTTCAGTAGGGAGGGGACCAAGGAGAAGGTCAAGAAAACTATAAATGGTAACTGTGACCCGAAGCTGAAGAAAGGAGACCTGAATGGAGAGACAACGTTGAGGAATAAAACATACAGCAAAGCATTCTGTAATAAATTCAGATTTGGGGTCAGGTATTGGTGCCTGAGGAAAGGAGGAGTGACAGAAAAACTCGTAAAAACAATGAAAGATACGAGGGGCGTTCAATATATAAAGCAACGCATTTTAATTATTGGCAATTTCAGTTTTAAAAAATTGGAATTTTGTTTGGGACATCTGTGAATATCCCTGCTTTGTCCCGTCGAGCTGCATTAATTTCCGATAAGTGACAGCGCTATAACTAGCCTTCAACAAAGTCTATATACACAGGACTGATCACCCTCCCAGAATTCTTTGCGGCAGCGGCCATTTTGGGACCAAAGCTCTCTACTTACTGTCGTCTGCATGTTATCCAATGCAATGACATTAAAGTTATAATGGGCTATTGTGTCGCTCTAGATTCTAAAGTCACTCATCTAAAGGGGCTAGATGTTTAGATTCCCAAAAGGTAAGAATCGGAGGGAAAAATGGGTGCAGAATTGCCGACGTTATAAATGACAGCCAACAGAACATTCACAGGTGTGTGAAGTTGGTATAAATTTTGCTAGACAAAAACGAAGTAATAATCACTGCCGGGTGCAAACTACTGTAGGTGAATCCCCTTCCTCAAGGGCCACACACAGAACATACCAGTTCATTAAACGGTCTTCCTTCATAGCATAACTTATATATATAATTGCTACTTTCTCACAGTTTCATTATCTGTCGCCATTCGTCAACTAAGAGATAGGCAATCTTTTCCCACGCATTACAAATTTATGGTACCATGATCTCATAACATCAAATCCAAATAATATGTTTTCCTCATGTGATTGCTAGCACCTGACAAGAAATACGGAATAGTTCGGAGACAGACTGGAGTACAAATTAAAAAAAAAAAAAAAAAACGTAAAATGGATATAACGCTAAATTCCGCTATAATAAATCTAGAATTCCGCCAAAAAATCCGCTGTCCGCTAAATGATATATTTCTCCGCCGACACTCTTCTAATTCCGCCAAATTTCGCGGAAAATCCGCTAAGTTGGCAACACTGATACTGAAGCCTTGGACAAGTACAATGTGTTCCTTTAATTTTAAAGTGGGTTCTAAATACCATTTTCTACATATGTAACATATTTAGTTTTTGAGATATAAGTATCTCAATTAAAGGATTCAATACCTTTTTCAATCCATTGCAAGCGCCACCCCCTTAGGTGGATTTTCCGAAAAAAAAATTTACGTGTTTCTTTTTTAAAGGAAATTCTAAATACCAATTATTACGTATATACATGTTTTTGAGATATACTCATTTTAAAAATTCACCCCTTTTTCACTCCCTTTTAACCCCCTGAAGTGGATATTCCGAAAACAAAATGTGCGTGCTTCTTTATTTTTAAATGAAATTCGAAATACCAATATTGATACGACTCATTGGCTGAATGGTCAGCATTGAGGCCATCGGTTCAGAGGGTCGTGGGTTCGATTCCGGGCCTGGTCGGGGATTTTAAACGCGTGTGATTAATTCTTCTGGATCGGGGACTGGGTGTTTGTGTTTGTCCCATCACTTTCATTTTCATATTGAGACAACGCACTACACTATCAACCACCACAGAAACACGCAATAGTGGTTACATCCCTATATATAGTGTTGGCGTCAGGAGGTGCATCTGGCCGTAAAACAGGGCAAAATCCACATGTGCGACACAGTTCGCACCCGCTACCCCACATATCTGGGAAAAGCGGTAGAAGAAGAAGAAGTACTAATATTTACGTCTGTAACATGTCACGTTTCTGAGATGTACTCATAAAAAATTACCCCCATTTTCAGTTCTTTTCAGTCCCCTTAAGTGGATTTTCCGACAACAAAAATATACGTGTTTCTTTATTTAAAAAGAGATTCCATGTACCAATTTTTACGTCTGTTACATCTTCAGTTTTTGAGATATAAATATTCTCATAAAACGGCATCAACCTCGTGTGCACTTATTTTACCCCCCTCCTCCCATTAGTGGATTTTACGAAAACAAAATACGCGCTTCTTTATTAAAGGGGATTCCAAATACCAATTTTCACGTCTTTAAACTGCTACGTTTTTGAGATATAGGTATACTCATTTTAAAATTTACCCCCTTTTTCCCCCCTTAGCAACAGAATAAACAGAAATCCTTCCTTAGTGAGCACTTACACTATAAAATAAATGTATTTCCAAAATTTCATTCCTTTATGTCCAGTAGTTTTGGCTCGGCGTGATCAGTCAGTCAGTCAGTCAGTCAGTCAGTCAGTCAGTCAGTCAGTCAGTCAGTCAGTCAGTCAGTCAGTCAGTCAGTCAGTCAGTCAGTCAGTCAGTCAGTCAGTCAGTCAGTCAGTCAGTCAGTCAGTCAGTCAGTCAGTCAGTCAGTCAGTCAGTCAGTCAGTCAGTCAGTCAGTCAGTCAGTCAGTCAGTCAGTCAGTCAGTCAGTCAGTCAGTCAGTCAGTCAGTCAGTCAGTCAGTCAGTCAGTCAGTCAGTCAGTCAGTCAGTCAGTCAGTCAGTCAGTCAGTCAGTCAGTCAGTCAGTCAGTCAGTCAGTCAGTCAGTCAGTCAGTCAGTCAGTCAGTCAGTCAGTCAGTCAGTCAGTCAGTCAGTCAGTCAGTCAGTCAGTCAGTCAGTCAGTCAGTCAGTCAGTCAGTCAGTCAGTCAGTCAGTCAGTCAGTCAGTCAGTCAGTCAGTCAGTCAGTCAGTCAGTCAGTCAGTCAGTCAGTCAGTCAGTCAGTCAGTCAGTCAGTCAGTCAGTCAGTCAGTCAGTCAGTCAGTCAGTCAGTCAGTCAGTCAGTCAGTCAGTCAGTCAGTCAGTCAGTCAGTCAGTCAGTCAGTCAGTCAGTCAGTCAGTCAGTCAGTCAGTCAGTCAGTCAGTCAGTCAGTCAGTCAGTCAGTCAGTCAGTCAGTCAGTCAGTCAGTCAGTCAGTCAGTCAGTCAGTCAGTCAGTCAGTCAGTCAGTCAGTCAGTCAGTCAGTCAGTCAGTCAGTCAGTCAGTCAGTCAGTCAGTCAGTCAGTCAGTCAGTCAGTCAGTCAGTCAGTCAGTCAGTCAGTCAGTCAGTCAGTCAGTCAGTCAGTCAGTCAGTCAGTCAGTCAGTCAGTCAGTCAGTCAGTCAGTCAGTCAGTCAGTCAGTCAGTCAGTCAGTCAGTCAGTCAGTCAGTCAGTCAGTCAGTCAGTCAGTCAGTCAGTCAGTCAGTCAGTCAGTCAGTCAGTCAGTCAGTCAGTCAGTCAGTCAGTCAGTCAGTCAGTCAGTCAGTCAGTCAGTCAGTCAGTCAGTCAGTCAGTCAGTCAGTCAGTCAGTCAGTCAGTCAGTCAGTCAGTCAGTCAGTCAGTCAGTCAGTCAGTCAGTCAGTCAGTCAGTCAGTCAGTCAGTCAGTCAGTCAGTCAGTCAGTCAGTCAGTCAGTCAGTGTTATTTTTATATATAGATGGATCCAATATTTTCTTGGTTGAGGAAAACGAAGACGACGATGACGAACAACCAGCGCAGCACATAGCACAACAACGGAGTTATTATTTAACAGAATTCCTTCCATATGCAGAGCAATAGCGATGCTTTGCTACTTCACAACATACTAATAAAATCACGTGCAAACATATAAGCGTGGCCACTCACTTTGCAGGTCGTCCAGCTGCGTAAAACCCAGCAGTAACGCAGCGTGAAATCACGCAGATATGGCCGTAGCCTAAATCAGTCACTCCAAGCCACATGGCTCCACCACCGCACCACCTCTTCACGCTCAACTGTGTTCATTTTCCCAACATGCAATAACTTGTTTGCGATTGAACGACGCAACAGGGATTGTGTCAGGTGGTGGAGGTGATTAAATTGTTTTAAGAGGAAGTACAAGTAGGCAACCATCCTCAATGATTGTGTCATGTGATGTAACATAGAAGGGTACGTATCACTGCTTCGTGATTTACAGGGCGAACTTTAATAAAAACCGACAAACTGTAGGGATTTATTCCTGACTGGAAATGGAGAAAAATGTCCTATGAGCATGTGTCCGGAAATGCATCGTTGGGACGGTAGATGGCACTGACGAATGAAATTTTCTCTGACTACTTGCAGTGTGTTTATTCTGTTGCAGATAGCGTGATTGAAGCAGCGTACTGTCGAAAGCAGAATGGTCCGGTATTCATGTCGGGAACAAGCCGAGATGGTGTTTGTGTACGACCAAGCCAATGGAAGCGGTCGCGAGGCAGCACGGCTATATCAAAACAAGTACCCTCACAGACACCAACCACATCACACAACGTTTCAAGCCATTTTTGGGCGTTTGTGTGTTCATGGGTCCTTTCAGACAAGCGAACGTGCAGGGAGACGGCGGACTGTGCGTACACCAGATCTGGAGGAACAGGTTCTACAGGGCATTGAGACGAACCCTAGTACAAGCTGCAGGCAAGTGGCCTGCCAACATGGTGTACGATTATATGTACCCTCCATGACAACCGCTATTATCCCTATCACCTGCAACGAATGCAAACATTATCAGCAGCAGATTTCCTTCTACGGGAAGGATTTTGTCGATGGTTTTTGCACCAGGCCATCACAGTTATGGGATTTCTGTCGTCAGTCCTCTTTACCGATGAAGTAGCCTTTACCAGAAATGGCATCGTAAATTGCATAATCTTCATCTGTGGGCTACAGAAAATTCCCGGAAAATGGTTGAAGCGTCTCACCAGCATCGGTTCAGCATCAATGTTTGGGCAGGGATTCTTGGCGACCACATATTTGGACCAGTTATTATTCCACAACGCCTCAACGAAGGACGTACCTGGACTTCCTGCAGAATACCCTGCCTGAATTGCTTGAGAAGGTGCCTTTGTCAATAAGACAGATTATTTGGTTTCTGCATGATGGAGCACCACCCCACTTCCGCATTACAGACAGCCAACACCACAACAACATCCTCCCCAGGTGCTGGATAGAACGTGGAGGCCCTGTTGCATGGTCTCCTAGATCACCGGACTTAAACCCCCTGGATTTTTACCTCTGGGGGCATCTGAAAAGCGTTGTGTATGCTGAACCAGTTCCTGATATGCAGATCCTTCAAAAGCGTGTTCACGACGCCTGTGACACTATTCGGCGAGAGGCCGGAACGTGCGAAAGAGTGAGGGAATCCATGATACGACGTCTGAACGCGTGCATTGTAGCCCATGGAGGCCAATTTGAACATTTGCTGTGACATGGATGCGATTCAGCTATGTACTGTGTTCCGGGGCACGCACACCGTCCATTTCCGGACACATGTTCGTAGGACATTTTTTCCTCAATTTTCAGCCAGGAAACAGTCCCTGCAGTTTGACGGGTTTCTTAAAGTTCAGCCTGTATAAGAAACAACAACAACATTTGAGTAGCGTTTTAGGGTTCTCAAGAATGTTAATTTCGAAGTCAATATTTTTGCTGTCCCGTTCTCATTTGAAGTGGGGAATCATCAGCCCAGTATCAGAAGTGATTGATTTGTATTCTGACCACCAGTTAAATGAAAAATTTCACACATCTGCCAATGTAACAAAATTTTCCAGAAACTCCCCGAAAGCACGATTTCCAGCTCTATTCAAACTTGCCGGTCCAATAGTATCTAAAGTTTGATGCGACAAACTTGAGTGAAAGTTTGTTTTTCATGACATTAAAGAAATCTCGCTTTAGAGCTGGTCTTGTAGATTCACAATTGACGGTGTCACTACCATTAAAGTGCATCAGTTCTATTATTCCTGATAGATCTACTGTGTATAATCTAGGGAAAGAAAACCAACCAACCAACCAACCAACCAACCAACCAACCAACCAACCAACCAACCAACCAACCAACCAACCAACCAACCGACCGACCGACCGACCGACCGACCGACCGACCGACCGACCGACCGACCGACCGACCGACCGACCGACCGACCGACCGACCGACCGACCGACCGACCGACCGACCAACCAACCAACCAACCAACCAACCCAATATACCACTATGACTGCAAATAACTACTCATGAGAACTTATTTCGCTACTTTTACGTTTTGTTTCAGTTCTGAAACAATATTTTTGTTATTGAGTTGAGATTCTTATTATATATTGGTATGTATTAATTTATGCACGGATGTGAGTGAAATGTTTAGAAAATGTGTTTGTGTTATTTCTGTTGAAATTATTTTACTACATGTATTGCCACCAACGTTAAAAGATATTCAGATTGTCTGACTCCCTGGTTGAAGGTCCCGGCATCAATTCCGGCCGGGTCGGCGATTTTAATGGCGTCTGATTAATTATTCTGGCTCGGGGACTGGGTATTTTAGTTTGTCCCAACATTCAGCTCTTCACATTCAGACAGCACACCATACTACCAACCACCAGAGAAACGCGCAATATTAAGTACATCCCTTCTATTGTGGTTGGCGTCAGGAAGGGCATCCGGCCGTAAAACAAGGAAAAATCCACGTATGTGTGAGGCAGTTTCACTCGCGACATCACAGGTGTGGGGAAAAGTGGTAGGAAAGGAAGTAGTAGTTAGAAGTAATTCAGATTCGATCAAGTAATTCAAATTTTGCATTGGAGTTTAATACTCAACAATGACATCGCCCAACTGGTTAGCCGTGAACGCACAAAATCATAGTAAGGAAAATAGATACGATTTACGATAGGCTATGTTTTGACCGTGTCCGGCGCGCTACAGAGCTATTCGTCCATTTTTGACAACCTGCACGTTGAGCAGGAACCGCTCTCCTTGCCGTGCTACTACTGTTACCAGACCAGCGTTGCTTCTCTAGCTCTGATGCTGGATACATCCCATGCCCTCAGAACGTTCCACAAAAGGCGCATTCAATCTGTTGTTCGGAAAGAGTAGAAGGAATAGATGACATTTTGTAGGTGAGAGTGAAGTATCCCTTGCCCAAGGGGCTTTAATATTTAAATACGCTGGTAAACGGCATCATAAGCAGAAGTAGCAGATCATCCGTTGAAAGGGTTTCGAGGAGAGATTCCAACAGCGAAGAAACTGGGATGAAGTTACAGGATTAGATGGTAACGGCTCGTCAATGCGGTATACAAACAGTGATATGAAATACTAAAGCAGAAACGTACAGTAGTTAATATAAAGATCAATTGGCCATCGAAATCATTATGGTTTCTAGTAACGAACGGTTTACAAGACCGAATGACGGTAGGGATTGTCCATTGCTAGTCTAGATCATGGAGCTATAAATGGCCAATCGATGATTTACGTGCGCGCATCTGTGAGATTGCATCCGGGAGATAGTGGGTTCGAACCCCACTGTCGGCAGCCCTGAAGATGTTTTTTTGTGGTTTCCCATCTTCACAACAGGCAAATGCTGGGGCTGTACCTTAATTAAGGCTACGACTGCTTCCTTCCCACTCCTAGGTCTTTCCTATTCCATCATCGCCACAAGACCTATCTGTGTCGGTGCGACGTAAATTAAAATCGTAAAAAAATGATGATTTACGGAAACAAGACATGGAGTTTTTCAATTAACTTACACAAAAATGAACGTGAAATCGTTCGCCTGCTATTGCAACCTAACTGGGATATCACCGACAACACTGCCCGTTTAAGCTCAGAATTAATGTCCATGTTCATGTAATGCTCTGTAATTCTTACCTTCATGACCACGCTATTGCCTGTTAGAGTTGTTATCAAGTCTTTATAGCCACGTATATCTTTAGTTTGCCTCAACTTCACTCGCTTCCTGTGTTGTATTCCGTAGAACTCTCTTTCACCGCATCATCAGCCTCGCAGAAAATACAGGCTATCGGCAGAATTAAGTGCATGATGGAATACGGTGTATTAATGCGTAAAGTGAAAAACCTTATTTACTTAATCAGTGTGTCAGGAGATGGTCATAGTGGCTCAGATAATAGAGTGCTGGCTTTCTGAGTCGGAATTGGCGGGTTCGACGGTATTATAGGTTTTCAAGTAGCCCTGTCTCGTGTTGATAGCTGTATCAGCACGTAAAATAACACCCGTGGGTCAACCTTTCGGCACCTCGACGTCTCCGAAAACCATAAAAGAAGGTAGTGGGGGAGTAAAACCAATAACTTTGTCAAAATCAAGGGATTGTATCTTTACCTTCTGTGGTTGGGGGCGGCAGAATATATCCACGGTAGCTCCTACCTATCATACAAGTCGACTAAACGGGGACCCAAGGGCTCTGGACTTCGTAGCGTGGGTTGGAAACCATGGCGCCTCATGCTGGATATGGCACCGTATCCACTTACCTGCCACATTCCTTACTTTCATCTTTCCTAACCGAGCTTCCTTGGTTAACTCTTGATCCTTCGCAATGCTGACGATATTAGGTTTACGAGGCCTAGGGCGTGTTTCATTTTCATGTCCTTCGTGGCACTTCTCTCTCTTTTGCCGATACCTTCATTCTTCCTCTTCCTTTCCTCCCTCTGATTAAGAGAGGATGGTTGTCCAGTCGTATTTCCTCTTAAACCCCACCACCACCACCACCACCACCACCACCACCACAACATATATTTCCTAGTCCAGAGCTCTAGAGCGTTGCTAAGATCTGCGGGAAGAAATTTAATTGATACGTGTATTAATATAAAGTATGTCAGTCATTAGCGTGGGACTGGTTGGATACAAAACGCACCATGAAAGGTTATGCTGTTATAGCAAGATCCGATATCGTTCTATGACAGAGGTGCTCAGCAGCTGGCTGTTGAGGCTAGCCCAGTGCGGCCGGGCCCACGTGACGTAAATGCGGGCAGCTTACGTCACAGTGAAGCGAGACGAACGCATTTTGCAGGGAAGGGAATAGTGACGTTCGATTGTCATTACGAATCTCTCATCCATAAAACAGCGAAATGCTGCATGGGGTACACTATTTAAGAAGAAACACCTCGCTATCTTCGCAAGAAACCCGACCTTTTCAACATATTCCGGTTTGATTTATACTGCGCTCGATATAAAGAGTCAGTTTTATTTTATTATATTTATACATTGGAAGAAAATTAACACGTTATAATTTTTGTGTTACAATTTACAGACGTACAGGGTATAAGCGTACAAACTTCGATTTACAATTCCTTGGATGGGAATAACAGTAGGCCTACTTCCATTTCTTAAAAAGTAACATTCCTGCTATTCATTCAAAAAATAATAATTTATTTACATAATTCAACAAATTCGTTGCTTGATTTTGCACAGTGCTATACTGATGTTTGAATTTCCATGTTCACTGAATTTGAAAATAGTATTTAAAACTTATCAGGCGTCCGATGATAATAGCTAGCCTCCAAATGGCGAGGAAGTTTCGTCACTAGTGGGGACATAGATATTTACTATCCAAGATGAAAGTACGACAACGATGTAAATGTATCTAGCAAATAGATGTACGGTATTCCTTCAAATAAATAACCCGCCGGGCTGAGTGGCTCAGACGGTTGAGGCGCTGGCCTTCTGACCCCAACTTGGCAGGTTCGATCCTGGCTCATTCCGGTGGTATTTGAAGGTGCTCAAATACGTCAGCCTCGTGTCCGTAGATTTACTGGCACGTAAAAGAACTCGTGCGGGACTAAATTCCGGCACCTCGGCTTCTACGAAAATTGTAAAAGTAGTTAGTGGGACGTAAAGCAAATGAAATTATTATTATAAATAACCTAACTGATGTTATTCCCGGTAAGCATGATTGGATTTTTATTGAGTTTATCAGATAATTTAAATCCATGCAACCAATTGTAATTCATTACGTCAATTACAAAAATATTTGAGGTTCTAGGACTCTTTGCTGTATCCGGTCAAAACACATGAACTGCCAACGAACATAAATAACTTATTTCTTACAACGTAAATTGAAAATGACATGTACTTTTGCCCTCTTCCTTTCATTATTTTGTGCATCTATTTCAAACTCGTGAATCACCGCAGTGATCGTGAGTGTCTGGGGGTAACTTCGCCCAACCTTCACGACTTGTGACGTAACCACAACGTCTCTGTGGCTGAATAGCATACGCTCATCGCCTGCCTGCCAATCCACTTACGAAATGCCCAGCGTGAGCACTTCTGTTGTAAAATGAGTCGTAATTGGCGAGAAAAGGAGTGAAGTAGTTTGTTGTGGCTTTTCTCACTGAGCCATCCTCCTGTGGGTGAGGGCGGTGGAATAACACCCACGGTATCCCCTGCCTGTCGTAAGAGGCGACTAGAATGGACTCCAGGGGTTCTGAACTTTGGAGCGTGGTTTGCGAACCACGGGGCCCTTTAGCTGAGTCCTGGCATTGCTTCCACTTACTTGTGCCAGGCTCCTCACTTTCATCTATCCTATCCGACTTCCCTTGGTCAACTCTTGTTCGTTTCCGACCCCGACGCTATTAGGTTTGCGAGGGCTACGGAGTCTTTCATTTTTCACGTCCTTCGTTGCCCTTGTCTTCTTTTGGCCGATACCTTCATTTTTCGAAGTGTCGGATCCCTTACATTTTCTCCCTCTGATTACTGTTATATAGAGGATAGTTGCCTAGTAGTACTTCCTCTTAAAACAATAATCGCCACCACCACTCACTGCGCCAGAAAATGCTAGTTCAGCGTGAGAATATTAACATGAGTATACGCTTCATAGAATCTAGAGGCACAGTTGTGCTTTAAGTATCATCGATCAGCAACAGTTATATCTCAGTAGGCCACTTATTGTCACACTAACAAATGAGACAGACTTCAGGCTCGTGCCAAGAGACAGATGCCGAAGTACCGTTTCCATTAAGAAATAACAACATAGGCCCTACATTCCGGGTGTCCACAATTAAACTGACGATGTTCAGTGTGGCACAGCACGGGCTGTAACTATCGTAGAGCGTGATATTTCGTAGATATTCTAACGAAGCAATACCCTCTCGAATTATGACACAACAACTAGGTCTATTACATTACATGACATGACATTGTCTTTATTGCCAACCATAGTACATCCACCATCGGTATCCGGTATTACCCTGCAACTAACAAAAGAACCTGCGCAAAGCACACTTCTCCGCGCATTCTCTCCGAGTGGACGTCTGACATCATAGGGAGTAGTGGAGGGGGTCACATGCTGCCTGGCCACCGTACTGTGCACACTGTGAAGCGCGGTTGCACATGAGTTTCGCTGTCACTTCTGTATCCGTTTTAGCGCTCTTGTTTTTTTTGTCAGTTTTATTCGCATTTCTTTCTTTAGTTGTATTAATTATAGTCCTATAACTCCTTCGCGTGTAGCGTGTACTGTATTGGTAAATGTTTTTATGTGTATAGTGTTGAACAGTGTTACCTAGCGACCTTCAAGGGTCACTACTCATTACGGAGCACATTAAGCAAGTGAATAAACTAAATTCTTGACTGTGTAAAAAACAGAATTAGAAGTATCGGCAGTTGCGCAACTGGTATGCCAACACACACATCTAAAGCCGCTCAGCAGCGAAATAATTGACGGCAGCCCAGTCTTTTAGCTATAGAGTGTTGTGTACCATGTTATTCTAGTGAGAGTGTCATTTACATGTACAGTAGTTATGGCTGCTACTTCGAAGTCTGGTAGCAAATCTAGACAGCCTGTAAGGGGACAAGCCAGATAAATAGTATATAACGTAGCTGCTCACTTACGAGAACAGAAAAACAGATCATAAACTGAATTATAATGTAGTGGCTTCAACAAGTGCAGCAACAGGGGTTTCAAAGTCACTGGTGAAACGTATTTTAGCGGAAGGGAAGACGTCTATGGCCAAGGGTCGTTTGCATTTTTCTACACCTGATGGCAAGAAAACAGTCCACAAGAAAAGGATCGAAACAGACGACTTCACAAAAGATGTGATACGTCGGAAAATAAGCTAATTTTACGTGATGAAAAAACTGTACCTACACTGGACAAATTGAAGCGTGTGTTAAAATCGGAAAAGATACTTGGCTCTAGCAGAGAGTATCTTCGACGGTTATTTTGTGTTGTTCATATTATGTCCTCTGTGTGTATGCTTATTGGAACAGTATACTTTTATTTTTTATTTTTAAAAATATGGTTTACAGCTTGGGTATTGTAAGTAGTTCCATTTAACTCAATGCTTAATACTTTTGGCCACTTTACATTTACTTTCGTTCTTTTAATTGCATTGCGTTTCCGGCTTTAATGTAAGAATATCCTCATTCGAAGAGACTGACTGCAGCTACTTGCAGTATGTGTTAACGGCAGCTTGACAGCCGGCATGTCTGTCAGCCAGTTGCGCGTGTGCTTGTCCTTGATTCGTCGGGTAACATCGGGATGAACCGGAACAAGCTGCGCGAACCGAAGTAGCCGAGGGTTCTTTTGTTTGTTGTCGGTTAATAATAAAGACACTGACCTAATATTTAACTCCACTAAGTCTATTGCTAATTATCTACTAATCTACTATGTACACTGACTGACAGAGCAAATGCAACACCAAGAAGGAATGGTCAGAACTTTATGCCAATTGCAGGGTAGACTGATGTCACTGAGGTATGCTCATGATGTGAAATGCGCCGCTGTGCTGCGCACGTAGCGAACGATAAATGGGACACGGCGTTGGCGAATGGCCCACTTCGTACCGTGATTTCTCAGCCGACAGTCATTGTAGAACGTGTTGTCGTGTGCCACAGGACACGTGTATAGCTAAGAATGCCAGGCCGCCGTCAACGGAGGCATTTCCAGCAGACAGACGACTTTACGAGGGGTATGGTGATCGGGCTGAGAAGGGCAGGTTGGTCGCTTCGTCAAATCGCAGCCGATACCCATAGGGATGTGTCCACGGTGCAGCGCCTGTGGCGAAGATGGTTGGCGCAGGGACATGTGGCACGTGCGAGGGGTCCAGGCGCAGCCCGAGTGACGTCAGCACGCGAGGATCGGCGCATCCGCCGCCAAGCGGTGGCAGCCCCGCACGCCACGTCAACCGCCATTCTTCAGCATGTGCAAGACACCCTGGCTGTTCCAATATCGACCAGAACAATTTCCCGTCGATTGGTTGAAGGAAGCCTGCACTCCCGGCGTCCGCTCAGAAGACTACCATTGACTCCACAGCATAGACGTGCACGCCTGGCATGGTGCCGGGCTAGAGCGACTTGGATGAGGGAATGGCGGAACGTCGTGTTCTCCGATGAGTCACGCTTCTGTTCTGTCAGTGATAGTCACCGCAGACGAGTGTGGCGTCGGCGTGGAGAAAGGTCAAATCCGGCAGTAACTGTGGAGCGCCCTACCGCTAGACAACGCGGCATCATGGTTTGGGGCGCTATTGCGTATGATTCCACGTCACCTCTAGTGCGTATTCAAGGCACGTTAAATGCCCACCGCTACGTGCAGCATGTGCTGCGGCCGGTGGCACTCCCGTACCTTCAGGGGCTGCCCAATGCTCTGTTTCAGCAGGATAATGCCCGCCCACACACTGCTCGCATCTCCCAACAGGCTCTACGAGGTGTACAGATGCTTCCGTGGCCAGCGTACTCTCCGGATCTCTCACCAATCGAACACGTGTGGGATCTCATTGGACGCCGTTTGCAAACTCTGCCCCAGCCTCGTACGGACGACCAACTGTGGCAAATGGTTGACAGAGAATGGAGAACCATCCCTCAGGACACCATCCGCACTCTTATTGACTCTGCACCTCGACGTGTTTCTGCGTGCATCGCCGCTCGCGGTGGTCCTACATCCTACTGAGTCGATGCCGTGCGCATTGTGTAACCTGCATATCGGTTTGAAATAAACATCAATTATTCGTCCGTGCCGTCGCTGTTTTTTCCCCAACTTTCATCCCTTTCGAACCACTCCTCCTTGGTGTTGCATTTGCTCTGTCAGTCAGTGTATCATTGAGCGGATAGCCAGCTCCACATGCAAGACACTACAGTTAAATAAACTAACGATTTAACTACATTAAATCCCTGCAAGTCTCTTCTAAAACTGACTGGTCGCGGCATCCTCCCTGATAAGGAACAATCCATCTTTCCGAATAGATGCCACAACCAGCCCTGCATCGTGAGGCCAGAAAACCGAATCCTCAGATACCCTTAACGCTGTCAATGCTACTCCTCATCAGTCCTTATGTAACAGGCCACATGTGAGCGGAAACCAGCTCTACATGTGGCCCGTCACAACTTTCTTCTCCAGCCAAGACGGAAACCATTCTCGGCTCATTTCACTGTCACATTGACAGTGTACTTCCTCTCACCTGCTCTCTCCACCCGTGCAGACGTAATTAGTCATCACTCCCTTGGCATAGGTCTGGCCTATCCCTCCCTCTAACAACTTATGTCGTACACCCGATCTCGCATGAAGCATCTTGCTCTGGGCGACAACAATTTTTTTTTTACAATTTGCTTTACGTCGCACCGACACAGAAAGGTCTTACGGCAACGATGGGATAGGAAAGAGCTAGGAGTGAGAAAACATTTGCTGTGGCCTTAATTAAGGTACATCCCCAGCATTTGCCTGGTGTGAAAATGGGAGACCACGGAAAACCGTTTCAGGGCTGCCGACAGTGGGGCTCGAAACCACTATCTCCCGGATACAAGCTTACAGCTGCGCGCCTCTAAACGCACGGCCAACTCACCTGGTACAACAATTATTAGTTACAAGTCTTGACACCAGGCAAACATATGGGCGTACACAATGGATAACAGGTCTCGTAATCTCACAGACCAAGGTAACTGGTCTACTCTCTGTAGAGCACGTTGGGTGACAGCAGCGGTGTGAGGACGAGTATTATCCTATTGGAAAACACCCCCTTGAATATTGCGAATGAATGGCAGCTCAGTCGGTTCAATGGCTAGTCTGACGTCCAAATTCGCTGTCAAGGTTCTTGCGATAACGGCGAAAGTGCTCTTGCTCTCAAAGAAAATTGCTCCCCAGACCGTAACTCCTGGCGTAAGTGCAGTGTGTCGATGCCGCAGACAGCTTGGTTCCAAGCGCTCACCTGGCCGCCTCCTTACCAACCTACAGACATCACTGGTACCAATACGGAGACGAATATCATCTTAAAAAACAACAAATCTCCACTACGCTCACCACTGAGCTCTAGCTCGACAACACTGAAGTCGCAGGTGGCAGTGATTCGGATTTAGTGACTTGAACGCTACAGGATGTCTGGCTCGGAACTGTCCCTCAAGTAATCTATTTGATGATGTTTGTTGTTTAAAGGGGCATAACATCTAGGTGATGATGATGATGATGATGCTTGTTGTTTAGAGAGGCCTAACATCTAGGTCATCGGTCCCTAATGGTACGAGATGGAACGAAAAGGCATGATAATTAACATTTTAAAATATATCCAATGACAAGAATTTAAAACATATGATGTTGAAAAATGAATATGGAATTAAAACAATGAGTGGATCCAATTCGCAATGCCTTATTTTCTGATAAAATTATAGAAAATATAGATTACAGTGGAGCCTCCGTGGCTCAGACGGCAGCGCGTCGGCCTCTCATCGCTGGATATCGTGGTTCAAATCCCAGTCACTCCATGTGAGATTTGTGCTGGACAAAGCGGAGGCGGGACAGGTTTTTCTCCGGGTACTCCGGTTTTCCCTGCCATCTTTCATTCCAGCAACACTCTCCATTCTCATTTCATAGCATCTATCAGTCATTAATAAAATCACTTTGGGAGTGGCGACCCCATCGTACTAATAGCCTATATATGATTCATTCATTTCATTCCTGACCCAGTCAATGACTGGAAAACAGGTGGTATTTTCATAGATTACAGTGGACTAAGCCATTGTCTTGAAGTACAGCGATATAGATCATTCAAAAGAAGTTACAAAATACACAAACAGAAACTAAAATAGAGTCAATGGAATAAAACTGAAGTTCACAAAAAAAACATTAATAGAAAATACACTTTTACACACGATAAAAAATACCACTATCCCTCATAAAACGGATGACGAGGTCTGCTGACTGCTCGTCATCTCACTGGATGAGGGAGATGGCACCCGGGAGTTTTAGACTACGACGCAGATCGGCCAGATCAACGCACTCCGTAAGGATGTGTACCATGGTCAGATGACCACCGCAAGTACACACCGGGGGCCTCCACCCATCAGTAAGTACGAGTGCGTTACTGTGACATGACCGATTAGAAGACGACATAATACCACTGCTTCCCTCCGAGAAGCCCGAAAGGAAGTCTTCCATACCGTAGTTCCTTTAATCGCTCTCAGCTTATTTGAGAACGGGGTGGCCTGCCACACCATCTCCCGATGGGACATAACCAAATGTCTCTGCTGAGAGCCAATATCACTGGCTGGAATCTTGTGAGGCAACGGGAGCAATGTAACAGTCTCCTTGGCAGCCTTATCAGCTAACTTGTTTCCCTCCACACCAATGTGGCTTGGGAGCCACATAAACGTGATTCTGGTGCCTGCATCCAAACACCCGGCCAGGAGGTTCTGGATCCGCTGCACCAGAGGGTGCCGAGGAAAACATACATCAATAGATTGTAGCGAGCTCAAGGAGTCTGTATAACTTACAGAAGAAAATGCTGGCGTTCATCGGACAGCTACATAAATAGCATAGAGCTCTGCTGTGTACACACTACAGATTTACGGTAGAGGAAAAGGAAACCTGTTATTGTCGACAACGAACGCACAGCCTACTCCCGCTTCTGCCCTCGAGCCATCCGTGTAAACAATGACTGAATCGGTATACCGACTAACAACGGACAGAAAGATTCTCTGATAAATGAAGGGTCCGTGTTCTCCTTCGGGCCGGTTGCAAATCTAGAATTATTTCAGGTCGTCGTATTATCCACGGAGGTACCCTACTTGGTCGTCTGACCAGACAAGGAACGGAAGGTACATCAAACAATCTGTGACTGCTATCCAAGGGTATTCCAAACGGCCGCAATGCTCGAGGATAAGCAGCGTACAGCCTACGGTTTCCATTGTGAAGTACGCAAGGATAGCTTGGGTGAAGTGGCATCTGTCGCAAATTCGCAGTGTACGACAGGAGCATTTACTGGCGCCGCAGGTGTAAAGGTGGCACACCAGATTCAGCGAGCAGGCTAACAACGGGGCTTGTACGAAAAGCTCCCCTTGTTAACGTAACTCCGCTGTGATGGATGTTATTCAGTTCCGCAAGGACGCTTTGCCTTGCTGATCCATATGTTGCACTGCCGTAGTCTAACCTGGATAAAATATGTGTTCTATAAAATCGTAGGAACACCGTACCGTTTTCCCCCACCCCCGCCAAGTAGTGCCGCAAAGAAACGTATAAATATTCAGTCTTAGTGCATTTCACTTTTAACTGGCACCCGTGTCGCTCTCACGATAATTTGCAATCGAAAAGGAGCCTAAGAAATCAGAAAGTGTCAGCTACAGGAAGAGCGACATTCCCTAAGAAAAGCTCAGGGTGGGAGTTAAGAGTGCGCTTAACAGAGGTCTTTGCGGTTGAAAACAGAAAGCCATGTTCTAAGGTTCACTGTTCCACTCTTCTAATTGCTTGCAGTAATTGTCTCTCGGCGACGGCCATATTTTGCGAAATGTAATGCAGAACAAAATCGTCTACATACAGCGACGGTATTACTGCTGAACCAGCAGCAGCGAAAATACCGCTTATACCAATCGCGAATAGAGTGACACTAAGAACAGATCCCTGTGGGACTCCATTTTCCTGAACGTTTTATTGCAAATATCCCTCCCTGCTCGGGCACGGAATAGACGGAGGGACAAAACATTCGCAATAAAAACCGGCAAGTAACCTCGGGGATGCAGGACTGAAAGGGTTCCGTAGCGCCATGTGGTGTCATTGGCCTTTTATAAGTCAAAGAAAACAGCCACCAAATGCTGTTTTCGGAGAAAAGCGTTCTGGATAGGTCTCTCCAGGCGTGCCAAGTGGTCAGTGGTCGAGCGACCGGCTCGAAAACCACATTGATACTCAGATAAATGTCCTCTCTTCTCTAAGCACCACACAAGTCGGCGATTCACCATCCTCTCAAATAGCTTACACAAACAGAAAGGGAAATAGGTCTGTAACTTCCTGCATACTTACGGTTTTTGTTAGGCTTGAGGGCAGGAATTACTATTCCCTCTCGTCAATGTGACTGAAACTCACTCTCTACCCAGAGTCGGTTGAACACACGAAGGAGATACAAGAGACTATCGTAACTAAGATGATTCAACATCTGGTTATGGACATTAACTGGTCTGGGAGCCGTGTCCTTTCAAATCGCCAAGGCGGTGCGTAGTTCCCACTCCGTAAAGGACACGTTATATTGCTCTGAAGCTTGAGTGGAAAAACTGAGCTGATAACGTTCTGCCTCCCGCTTCAGAGCTATGAAATTATGATGGTAATTCTCGGAACCAGACACATCCGCGAAATGACCGGCTAGATGATTAGCAATCGAGAGTGAATCAGTGACGATATTGCCTGCAATGAAAATTTCCGGTACTAGAGATATTCCTTATATTATACCAGAAATACGTAGAAGTTTAGTACTCACTTGAGATGACGATGTATGTGACGTCATGGACGACACATATCTCTCCCATGAAGCTTTCTTACTCTGTCCAATAAGGACTCACACTTTAGCGCGAAGTTTGTTACATTTTGCCGAACAGGACACAGTAGGCTGCCTATGATAGCGTTTATGAGCACGACGTCGTTCTTTTATAGCTGATGCAAATTCTTAGTTCCACCAAGGAGCGAGTTTTCAGCGAGGAGTCCCTGGAAACGATGGAATGGACTCCTTAGCAACAGCAAGAATAACTTGCGTTATGTAAGTTATGTCCCAGCCTACGCTCCGGGTGGTGGTGCCGGTAAAGGCAGCTAATGATGTGAATCTTGGCCAACCAGAACGTTTAAGAATTCATCGAAGAGAAGCCTCGACGGATTTCTGTTTCAAGAAAGTAAGAACAATAGGAAAATGGTCACTGTCAGAGAGATCATCGTGAACATTCCACCGAAGCAGGGGAAGCAGCGCTCGGCTGCATAGACTAACGTCAATGCGAGAGTACGTGCCGTAACGCACGCTGAAATGCGTGGGTTCGCCTGTGTTCAAATTACATAGATCCAGCTCTCTTACTAACTGTTCCAACTCCCTTCCCCTTCTGTGGTTGGGGGCGGCAGAATACATCCACGGTAGCTCCTACCTTCATAAAAGCCGACTAAACGGGGACCCAAGGGCTTTCACAGAAGAAGTGTGGGAGCGCCTGGTAAGGGCGCTCCTGTTCTCCGTCTTCTTTTCTTGTTTAGATGAGCTGGGAAATATTTTCCCATACCTAGTCGACGACATCGCCTCCACCGGCGTGGGCACGACTTTCGCCGACCTCTTAAGGGAAGGAGACTTGGCCTTCCCCCCACCCCCACGCCCCCCTCCCCTCATGTTTTGACGGCTTAGGACTCCCAGCCGGCACGGATTTCTTCGTGGTCGAAGGTGGGATGGTCTCCCCGTTCGAGCTTCTGCTCTTTGCGACTTTGCTCACAGGAGCA
The DNA here is from genome assembly GCF_040414725.1 of Anabrus simplex. Classification (NCBI taxonomy): domain Eukaryota; kingdom Metazoa; phylum Arthropoda; class Insecta; order Orthoptera; family Tettigoniidae; genus Anabrus; species Anabrus simplex. Next base: position 309,612,246 of record NC_090267.1, on the reverse strand, counting down.
ACAACCGCCTTGGGTGCAGCGATCGTAACAGGTGTAGGTGTAAACGACGAACCTGGAAGACTCTGTGCTATCTTACTGTAGTCTAGTGTCTTGGCAGCTGCATTCATGGAATTGAACTTACGGCGCGCTTCCTGGTAGGAAATACCATCCAAGGTCTTGATCTCCTGGATCTTCTTCTCACCGAGATATACCAGACAGTTCCTATCTCGGGGAGAATGAAGACCAGAGCAGTTAGTACACCAGAAAGGAGTTGTGCACTCTTCCGCGCCGTGAGCTCCTCTGCCACATGTACCACACACAGACTGATTCGAGTAACGAGATACCATGTGCCCGCACCTCTGGCAATGATAGCTCCGCATGGGAGGCGGGATGTACGGCCTCACATTGCACCGACAGGTTATTATCTTGACCTTTTGTGGTAACACTGACAGTTTGAATGGGACAATGAACGCACTCATGGCAACGTCTTCGCCGTTGACTTTGCGCGTAATGCGTCGGACGTATGTCACGCCATGGTGCTTCATGTCTTCCATCAACTCATCGTCAGTGTTCAAGATGAGATCGCGGTGGAAAATAACTCCACGAACCAGATTCAAGGTTTTGTGGTCCTCCACTTTGACGGGAATGTCACCAAAGTGGTCGCACTTGAGCAACTGATCAGCTTGCACGGCAGTGCACATCTTTAGCAACGAACTACCGTTGCGTGTTTCCTTCAGGTCCTTCAGTTCACCGTAGATACCTTCTATGCGTCTACTAAACAAAATAGACTTGGGTAGCTTGAAGTCACTCCCATCAGTTCTGATAGCAACCAGAAATCTAGGGAAGCTGGATCCCATTCCTTCACACTGCGCATGTTCTCATGGGGCTGAGCCCCTCTAGGAATCAGAAGTTAAAGATTTTGCTAGGGGACCACCTCGGGTAGGCTGAAAACGTTTCGAAGCCATGCCCGAAATCGTCCTCCCCGAAGGCCACCCACTCCGATCAGGGGCCTCTGTAGCCGAACCAACCAGCCAAGGCAATGCCCACCTGGTCGTAGCACGTATTGCCCGGAGTGCGATGTTGGGCGATGCCTAATACGGGATAACCGAGACAATGAGCATTAAGACTCCCTTCCTCCATTCACCCGCAATAGCATTTACCAGCTAGGGTTTACAGAGTAATAAGTATAGAGAAAAAATAAAAAAAAACAATTAATAATAATATGTCCTTCTGGCATTCGGCTGTGCGGAGACCTATGTTGTCAGGCGGATACTACTGCGCGGTTAGATGACGCTCCCACTCGATGCGAGTTTCGGAAATACCGTCAGGCTATCGAGCGTAAATGCACACGTAAGGGGCCCATCTCCGAGCACCACGCCCATCAAAAATTTTGAATCGGTCTACAGCTAGCCATAAAAAATTAATAAAAATAAAGATTAAAGAGGGGACCGATGGCCACATGACGCTTTTAGTCACCTTCTACGACAGGAAAGGATTACCTGTGGATGTATTCAGCCCTTCCCATTTGCAGGGAATCCAACACATTGTACCAAACCACAATCCGTGTCCACGCCTAGGTCGTTCGTTTTAGGCGCCTCTTATGACAGGCAGGGGATGCCGCGTGTGTATTCTTCATCAGCGTCTCCCACCCACAGGCGGTAGTCATCTATTTGACTCAGTTCCCTGTGTCAACCTAGTTCCAAATGAAGCTCCAATGGTTGCTGCAGATAACGTACGATCCATCACAACCATTTTGCTAATACAGTGGTCTTCCCTTTCCGTAGTAGCTCGAGTGTGGTCGGTCCGCGTTCTTCATAAGACAGTGACCTTCAGTGGCCACTATTTCCAGCACTGATGCACTGTGGATACATCCCTGCCAACATCCAACTTTTCGTAGTCCTATTACATGGCCTTGTTCAAACTCAGTAAGCCGACGACACTGCCTCCTCCTCCTCCTCCTCCTCCTCCTCCTCCTTGAAGACATGTTTGCGTTACACCTATCTCACAACGTCAATACCGGACGATGACTAGCGCTCAAGAAGTGCACAGCACGTATTTAAAGCAAACTTGCTTTATAAGGTCATAGTGGCGCTACTAGCACCGCTCTTCATCGACTAGCGTGCACATTTTAATGGGTGTCATCTTTGAGACGTGCAAACCCGCCTTCCGAATTTCGTTTATCTCCCATAACTCCTTCTACGTGGTGGAACTTCATTTTCAGCCAGTATTTTTACTGTCTTACATGGAATATGCGCATAACAACTCTACAAGTATTGATGATCAAGGTGTGGAGATGTTTAAGATTGTTGTTTGAAGGACCAAGCATCGATATCATCGGCCCCCAACCGTGCGCAGTATTCTGATAATGATGATGATGCTTGTTTTCTGAAGGGGCCTAACATCTAGGTCATCGGCCCCTAATGGTACGAAGTGAGACGAAATGTAATGACAAATAAAAAGTCCAAAAGCCTCCACTGACCAGAATTCAAAACGTGAGGACGAAGAATGAAATGATGGATATGAATTTAAAGCAATCAGTGGATCCGAACCGCAATGCCTCACAGTCACAGAAACTGGCGTAAAACAATAGTATTACTGACCAAGGGATTGCTTCTATAACACAATACTGAATCGATATGTTCGTAGTCTTTTTTCTTTTTTCTTCTTTATTTTTGATAGTTGCTTTACGTCGCACCGACACAGATATGTCTTACGGCGACGATGGGACAGGAAGGGGTTAGGACCGGGAAGGAAACGGCCGTGGCCTTAATTAAGGTACAGCCCCAGCATTTGCCTGGTGTGAAAATGGGAAACCACGGAAAACCATTTTCAGGGCTGCCGACAGTGGGATTCGAACCTACTATCTCCCGAATACTGGATACTGGCCGCACTTAAGCGACTGCAGCTATCGAGCTCGGTGTTCGTAGTCTAAACGAGTCCAAAATACAAGTCATCGGCCCCTCTTAATGGTACTTATGGCTAGGAAAGTAGAACTATGGTATTTACCATCTTGCGGTACTAATCAAAAATAAACCGGGCGAGTTGGCCGTGCGCGTAGAGGCGCGCGGCTGTGAGCTTGCATCCGGGAGATAGTAGGTTCGAATCCCACTATCGGCAGCCCTGAAGATGGTTTTCCGTGGTTTCCCATTTTCACACCAGGCAAATGCTGGGGCTGTACCTTAATTAAGGCCACGGCCGCTTCCTTCCAACTCCTAGGCCTTTCCTATCCCATCGTCGCCATAAGACCTATCTGTGTCGGTGCGACGTAAAGCCCTTAGCAAAAAAAAAAAATCCAAAGTAAGTCTGCTTGCAATGTAATCCATACAGATGGAACATTGAACCTTGGAAGGTCACGAAACACTCTACGGCAGCGAAATAGCAGTTGTTGCATCACTCATTCACGTAGATAGCGAAGAATGACTCATCTCTTCAGTGTGTACCTGACTGTCGGTGACCTCCCTAACATCTGCTGCGGTTCCTGTATGCTACTGTTTGTTTCTACAAAAAGTTCAAATGAGCATTTCAGGCATCTTTTGCTCTCTTATTATTCCAAGGGCAAAAAAAAAAAAAATCGCTTCAGAAACTCTGATGAAGATTTGTGCTGTTAACGGTGAAGATGTGGTAACCGATCAGACATGCCAGAAATCGATTTCTAGGTTTCGATATGCAAGTCATTCCTTGAAGAATAGTACTCGTACCGGAAGACCCAGTGTTACAAACGAAGAAAGAATCAAGGAGTTGGTTGAAAGTAACCGAAGAGTGACAGCGGGAGAAATAGCTCAAACGCTGAATATATCACCTCGTAATGCGAGGAAAAAGCAGGAGGCTTGGTTACAAACTTCGCTGCGATGTTTGTATGCAACATTAACTCAGTGAACGGAATTTGGTATAGCGCGTGTCCGCAATAGCCATGATCAACTTGTGAAACATCTTGTGGCGGGTGCTGAGAAGTGGACCATTTATGGAAATATTGTAAGGAAATGTCATGGCAAAGAAAAAGTGAAGCTCCACTCACAGTTGCTAAACCATGTCTCCATTCCAGAAAAGTACTGATTTGCATTTGTTGGGATTGGAAAGGCGTTTTCTACTACGAATTGCTTCCTAAAGGTAAAACCCATCAATTCAGTGAGATACTGTTCTCAGCTGGACCATCTGAAAGACGCCATTGAAGATAAACGGCCAGAATTAACAAACGGGGAAGTGGTATTCCATCATGACAAAGCGAGACCGCACGTGTCTAATGAGACTCGTCAGGAGTTGCTGTCCTTTGGCTGGAAGTGTTACCTCACTCTCCCTACTGCCCTGATATCGCTTCATCAGATTATCTATTTTTACCTCTTCAGAATTTTCTGAAAGGTGAACACTTTGCTTCGTTGGAGGATGCAGAAGTACTCGTACCATCGAACAATTTACCCAACAAAAACCTGCATCTTTTTGGAAAGCTGGTATTCATAAGCTACCCGGGTAGTGGCAAAATGTTATTGATGATAATGGAGGGTAATGTAAAAAATAAAACTTGTGCGATTAAATAAACAGAATTTTATTACACCGTGATGTAGATTTAAATTAATGCATTTATGTTTCTCTTTTACCTGCTTCCCTGATAGTCGATTGAAATAAACTTTTCTTTGTTGGATTATCCACATTTCCCATTGCACCGACGGTGTTGCTCTACTACCTACTTTCTTCTATCCTACAAATACAGAGAAATTAAACACATGTGTCTTTACACTGGAATGTCTAGGAGTTACGTCGGCAACTTGTACGTCCAAGCCGTTAAGTGGGCGTGCATATCTTACAGGCGTTCCAATTGGCTATACCAGAGATGCTCAGCTTGGCGCCTGTTGAGACCAGCCCAGTGCAGCTGGGCTGACTTGATGTATGCGGGCAGCTTATGTAGCAAGCAAACATCACAGTGAAGTGAGAGAGCGAACACACTTGACAGGGATGTAGAGTGGTGACGTTCGATTGTGATTACGAAGCTGTCCTCCACTACTCAGCGAAATGTTGATTATGGTTCCGAATAGTATAAAATAAACAACACATTATAATGGACAGAAAACCGACCTCTCGAAGATATTCAGGTTTGATTTATACTGCGCTGGATATAAACAGTCAGTTTTAATTCTTTTGTATTTATACTTATACTTTCAAAGAAAACTGACACGATATAATTTTTGTGTTACAATTTACAAAGATACAGGTTTAAGTATATAAGCTACGATTTACATTTCCTTGGATGTAAATGGTAGTATTTCCATTTAAAATAATATTCCTGTTATTCATTCAGAAAAACGTAATATATTTACATAATTCAACGGGTTTATTTCTTAATTTTGCACAGTGTTTTGTGACTTTCTCTGTTCATTGAATTTCTGAAAATAGTATCTAAATCTTATCAGGCGTCCGATAATAATAGCTAGCCTCTAAATGACGTGGAATTTTCATCACGAGTGAGGACATTGATATTTACTATCCAAGATAAAAGTAGAACGTAAATGCATCTACCAAATAAATGTACAGTATGTCTTCAAATAAATAACCTAACTGATGTTATTCCCGGTAAGCATGATTGGATTTTGGTGAGTTTATCAGATAATTTAAATCCAAGCAACCAAAAGCTACAGCTTATCCACCTTAACTCCGTGTTATGTTAGAGTTGTTTGTAAAAGCATCTCTTAAAATATAATAGTGACCTTAAAAAGAGCAAAAATGAAGGGAATATGTGCTTTGGCTAATATCAAAATACTGGATAAAAATGCCTTACATAGAATACAATGTACAAAAAAACTGATTTAATTCAGTAGTCACAGTTAAGGTATTGTGTGAAGCGGACATTTGGGGAATAGATCATGGAATTATAGCCTTAGAGGTAAAAACCAAACCAAACCCCATGGCACTACAGCCCTTGAAGGGCCTTGGTCTACCAAGCGACCGCTGCTCAGCCCGAAGGCCTGCAGATTACGATGTGTCGTGTGTTCAGCACGGCCGTTATTCTTGGCTTTCTAGACCGGGGCCACTGCCTCACCGCCAGATAGCTCCTCAATTCTAATCACGTAGGCTGAGTAGACCTCGAACCAGCCCTCAGGTCTAGGTAAAAATCCCTGATCTGGTCGGGAATCGAACCCGGGGCCTCCGGGTAAGAGGCAGGCACGCTACCCCTACACCACGGGGCCGGCAGCCTTAGAGGTAATCGTTACGAAATTTTCCAAAATCATTATGGGATTGCCGAACTGTACTACAAATAAGGATATGACTGTATACTTTCAAAGTATGATGTGTGAAGTGGTGAGTATACGGGCTAATATTGCGAAAAGAACAATCAAGTATTGGTTAAAAACGGGGGGAGGTGCTGACGTTTTAGGCTTAGCTCATCAGGACCAAATGAAACATCTAAACGAAGGTTACTGGGTGGATGGGCTGAAGAAGTTACTAGAATATATAAGAATGGGATCTTACTGGGAAAGCAATCCATCATGGGATGACAGGAGATTGTATAAGAAGGTCGTCCAAACAGTGAAAGATATAGAAAGACAAATAATAATGACGGAATGCAACAACAATGGAACACTATTAGAATTTTGCAAAAAAACAAAAAACAAAAAAAAAAACAAAGTGAAAATATGACTGTAAAGACGCAAATGTTAACAAAAAGGGAAATGAGAGGAATAATCTGGTGATTGATGGGAGTTTAAAAAATAAAGCTTTAAGAGAAAAAATGTCAAAAATAAATATATTTTATGTAATTCACTTATGGAAATGGCACATATAAGTAAGGTCTGTAAATAAACGATAAATATTAGAGAGAAATGTATAGATGGGAAAGAGTTGGATAACATTATAAATGAACAGGAACTTAACATACTTGCTAAGCTGTTAAACAGAGAATGGAAGAAACCTGGAAAAATAAAATTATTTAAAATTATTAGAGGAATTTGCGAAAAGGAATGTTAAGAAATCAAAGAAAATTACATGTAGTCAATAAAGAGGTATATTTGACGGTATAACTTAGTCAATACGGTTGTATACTTTCGAAGATATACAGTACCTAAATAACTATTAAGGAATATGTCCGTAATAGTAAATTATAATTGAATTATGTATCATGACATTTGTTAGTTGGAATAAGTGTGTTACATTTCGAAAACGAACAAAACCAGTGGAATGTCATAGCGGTGATAGAACAGTCTCTCCCCCCATATTGGTGGGCATCCGTGACTGGGGGAGGGGAATGTCTGTTCGTTGTTTTCATCTGTAATATGTAGTAAAATATGTTTGATATTTCCCATAATTAATAATTCTGGTTGCATGTGAATTCAATGGTTGCGGCGGGCGGATGTCCCCCCCCCCCCACGGTTTGGTTGTTATCCGTGTCTGGGTGGGGTGGGAGGGAATCCTGTTCGTTGTCTTCGTGCATTCATGTGTAGTTGGATGTTTGATTTCCTAAAACTAACAACATTAGTGGCATGTGATCGTGATGATTGCAGTGGGCAGGTTATATCTCCCATGATTCGTGGTCATCTGCGACTGGCGTCCATTGATATGAAGTATATTAAGGATGTATAGTATGTATGAGGTATGCAATATATACTAACATTATTTAATATTTAAGGAATCGGAAATATCTTGGGACTTTTTTTGTTTCTTTGTAGTACATTCAAGTCTAACTCCATGTAATGTTTATATTGCAATAAACGAATACGCTGCACCAGTTGATGGTCCTCGGTGACTGGGAGAGAAGTGTATTAATTAATTAATTAATTAATTCATAATAGTGACCGTTATAATTCATTACGTTCGTTCGTTCGTAATCTGTTTACCCTCCAGGGTCGGTTTTCCCTCGGACTCAGCGAGGGATCCCACTTCTACCGCCTCAAGGGCAGTGTCCTGGAGATTCAGACTTTTGGGTCGGGGGTACAACTGGGGAGAATGACCAGTACCTCACCCAGGCGTCCTCACCTGCATATTTTCGTGTGTTGTAGTGAATCTTGCGTGACGTTATCGATGAGGGATGGGAAGATTGGATGGGACAGGTAAGGAAGAGGGAAGGAAGCGGGCGAGGCCTTAAGTTAGGTACCATCCTTGCATTTGCCTGGAAGAGAAGTGGGAAACCACGGAAAACCACTTCCAGGATGGCTGAGGTGGGAATCGAACCCACCTCTACTCAGTTGACCTCCAGAGGCTGAGTGGACCCCGTTCCAGCCATCGTACCACTTTTCAAATTTCGTGGCAAAGCCGGGAATCGAACCCGGACCTCCGGGGGTGGCAGCTAATCACGCTAACCACTACACCACAGAGGCGGACACAATTCATTACGTACATTACAAATATATTTGAGGTTGTAGGCCTAATTCTTTATTGTATCCGGTCAAAATACATAAAATGCAATGAACATAAATAGCTCATTCCTTATAATAAAAATGACGTGGTTTTCTGCCATCTTGCTTTCGTTATTGTTTTGCCTCCATTTGAAACTCGGGTATCGCTGCAGTGATCGAGACTGACTGGGAGAACTTCGACGAACCTTCACGGCCTGTGTCGTAACCTCAACGTCACTGTGGCTGCCTGCCCTCCCCTGCATCCCGGGAAGATATGCCCAGCAAGAGCACCTGCGGACTGTACGAACGACTTTTGTCTCCACTGGATATATTGCACTGGTACAGTAGGTGGAATACAGTCGTGATAATACCCGTAGTAGGTCTGGCAAGAACATTCCCAACAGTTTCTATTAATCAGAAGCGCGATTCACATAACTAATTTTTCATTATACAGAATATTTCCAGAAATGTGTGAAGTAAACGGGGATAACACATCTCAAAACAACACTAAACATCCCTATGAACATATGTCCTATGATGGAGAGTTTACGAAGTTACAGATATTCCAAATTTATACTGTCGTTTCACTGTCACATGCTACATCGATCAGCTGCAGTTATGCTTGTTCACAAGAAGTAGTCAGAATATTCACAATTTTGTCCGAGTTTAGGCTACTGAACAGCATATTTTCGTGTGTTGTAGTGAATCGTGCGTGACGTTATCGATGAGAAAATCATATGTAATTTTTGCCATGGAGAAAAAATAGACAATTGAATTTGTAATGATCAAGTTGTAAATTCAATGAAACGAGACCTTGGAAAATAATTACTGACTCGAAAATATACCTCTCATTTTTGCTGATAATATAAATGGACAAAGCTCGTTAACATCGACCACTCGACGTATGATCGTAGGGATGTTTTGTGCTGCCTTGGGGTATATTACCCGCGATCTGATTAAGTCTCACGTTTTTCGAACACCATGCATAAATAACTAGAATTCATACAGGCAATGATAAGAGAAAATATATTTTTTGGCAGTCATCAACCCTAAGGATGACTGGATACGTAGTTTACTGGTCTGAATTTTGATTTATTGTTCACGCCAGTAAGAATGATAGTAGTATCTCTGTACAAATGCGTAGGATTCTTTTTGCAACTTTATAGGAGTAGAGATGCAATGGTGCCCCAAAATGTCTAAAATGGTATTCATAAGAACATACTTGGGGTACGTAATGTAAATAGTGAGGTAACCTTTCACCCAGAATGACTAGTGAGTTTGTCTCGATCCAGACTTTTGATTCTTAGATTCCAGGTAGCTCACAGTCACACAGATGTGGTAGTGGACGATAATACGCTTTTGTATAATCTCTGTTTTGAACATTAGGAACCAAATTTAACACAAATTTTACGCATTCCCGTTATAAACAGCTGTATCCTCAATACAAAATGATAGTTCAGAATATCATTTTCACTATTGCTACGAAAGAGAGAGAGAGAGAGAGAGAGAGAGATTGCTGCATGTGAATGAGCTTCAAAGATGGACGGACAATCCAGCAACCAGGCTTAACATTAACGGATTGCAAAGCCCGGTTTACCTGTAGCTAAAGCAATTACTGCGGGTCAGTGCGTATATGCGCCTGTTATAGAGAAGCGAGCATCTTGTACATTACATTATACAGAAGCCGAGTAAATTACTGTTTGATGATGACACCGTGTGATATTTATCAATAAGGTGCTATTTTCTCTTTTGATCTAATTGTATATTTAATGTCTTCATTTTCTCCATTCATTTTTCGATCCTTTTCAAAATGAATGCTGGTTCAAAAATTAAATTTACTTCCATTATTTGCGACTGACCACATGTGAATTTTATCTTTCTTCTATAGACACCAAGTGAAATTGTTGCGCGGTGATGGAAGTGTAGTTGTAAGGTGATTGGTTTAAAACCAAACATTTGCATCCCTGATGATGACTTTTTATGGTTCACCACTTTTAGACCAGACAAATGGTGAGTCTGTACTTTAATAACAGGGTTGCTTCCCCTTAAATCCCAAGTCTTTCCTATATCAGCGTCGCAAAAGTCCTGAAAGTGTTACTGGGAAGATAGTCATAGCAAGAGGAGAGAAATCTTCCACAGACAGAGATTTGCGTATTACGAGGATGACGGTGGACTTTCCGGAAAAAATATTTATGTTATAAGAAACTTTAAGGTCTGTTTGGGAAAGTTCGAAGATCGGAAAACATATAGTAACAAGGAATACGGCGATCAGAATTTTGCTGGAAGTATTGCACTGGTATGAATTTCGAAAACTATTGTAAATTCTGTAGTTTTACAAGGAAGGATACCATTATTGTTTCTGCTGTTGCTAAATGAATGACAAGCTTTTAACGTTTTGAAATACATTTAACATTACACACTGGGACAGAACAGTAGGAGATGCTCAGCAAGTGCTCTACTAATACGGTTACAACTCGTAATGAAGTTTTTAAAATACATTTCTTAACTGCTTTCCGGGAAGTCAACTCTCTCTGAAATGATTTACGAGTTAGATAATGCAATTGAAACTCTAGAAATAATATTAATTGGATTAAAAAGTATTTCTCATCTTCTAATGTTCACCGGAGTGTACAGTCACAAGCTTGATAATGCACTCGTATTTAACGTAAAACAGCAACACAAATCTTAATTTGAAATTCAGAATGAGGAAGCATTAGAGCAGGCGTGGTCAGCCTCTTTGATCCCGAAGTCAACTGCCATGGTCGATCAGACAGCAAGAGCAGAGCTAAGAATGATCGAGAATTTAGAGAAATTAAGATTGACTTGAAATGTTGTGGCGATCGATTGGTTCAGCAGCAATAATTTGGAGGAATTATACCGATGACAATAATTATGGTGGTGAATGTAAAGTAACTGTAGAGACTAGAGTTGCGAAGATGTTTAAAACAAGTTAGGCATATTTGGTAAAATACGACAATCTTGGTTTTGAACCCTTTTTTTTTGCTATTTGCTTTACGTCGCACCGACACAGATATGTCTTACGGCGACGATGGGATAGGAAAGGCCTAGGAATTGGAAGGAAGCGTCCGTGGCCTTAATTAAGGTACAGCCCCGGCATTTGTCTGGTGTGAAAATGGGAAACCACAGAAAACCATCTTCAGGGCTGCCGACAGTGGGGCTCGAACCCACTATCTCCCGATTACTGGATACTGGCCGCACTTAAGCGACTGCAGCTATCGAGCTCGGTGGTTTTAAACCCTTTAATACGAGGTACAATTGGCGTAATTGGTTAGATGGGCAATTTCATCGCTCGTAAAGAAAAATAACATCTAAAAATTGTTACAATGGGTGTTTTATTTCTTAAATACATTCCATAGCCAAAAATATAGAAATACATTATTATTCGATATGCAACTCAAAATTATGTGTAAACCATACTTGAAATATTAGGAACAGAAATGTCATTATAAGACAACACTGTCAAGCCTTTACCTCATATAGGCTATTGTACATGATAGCAAAGTATCAAGAAATAATTTTCACTGAAAGAGCACAAAAACAAAGAAATTACCTATTAATCTCCGAACAAACAAATATAATGTCTGATAAAATTGAAATTGCGTATGGCTTTTAGTGCCGGGAGTGTCCGAGGATAAGTTAGGCTCGCCAGTTGCAGGTCGTTTTGATTTGATTCCCGTAGGCGACCTGCGCGTCTCGATGAGGATGAAATGACGATGAAGACGACACACAAACACCCAGCCCCCGTGCCAGAGAAATTAACCATTTATGGTTAAAATTCCCGACCCTGCCTGGAATCGAACCCGGGACCCCTGTGACCAAAGGCCAACACGCTAACCATTTAGCCACGGAGCCGGACATAATGTCTGGTAATCTCTAATCATAGTATTAGTCAAATTCGTCTTCACACGAAGACCTGTGTGTTATCCATGTACCTCATGCTCCACAGTGTATAAACCAATTTTTCAGTTGTTCCTGAAGGGAGTCTGTTTCGTAATGGAGTGTGAATTCGTCCGTAGCTGACAAATTACGCTTATTATCCGCGAAACTTTCAGTGATACTTCAGATTGCTACTGCTGAATCGGTAGATTTCGGTTATCTTCGAGATTCGTATTGGCAACCTTTGAGACAAAAACTATGAATCGATTAAGAATCACCGTGAGACATCTCACGGTACAATTGCAACACTTTACTTACTGTTGTTTACACAGTAAATCCAAAATATAGGTTAGGATTGAACATAAATGAGGAAAATATTACGGAATATACGTAAGCAGCTAACTTACGACGACTGACTATCGAGGCATTCCATTCAGTATCTGCCGCAGATTGGGAGGGGTATTGCAAAAAGGTGAAAGAACTCGAAGAGAAATACTGGAGGCAAGACGGTGGCATCGAAATATACCGAGCTCGATAGCTGCAGTCGCTTAAGTGCGGCCAGTATCCAGTATTCGGGAGATAGTAGATTCGAACCCCACTGTCGGCAGCCCTGAAAATGGTTTTCCGTGGTTTCCCATTTTCTCACCAGGCAATTAATTAAGGCCACGGCCGCTTCCTTCCCACTCCCAGTCCTTTCCTGTCCCATCGTCGTCGAAAGACCTATCTGTGTCGGTGCGACGTAAAACAACTAGCAAAAAAAAAAAGGCATCGAAATAGCCATGGACGAGATTGTAATTAATAGTATTGCAGATAGCAGTGACGACTGTGAAAAAGATATTTCTGAGAATTCATGTTAGGAACAAGATTCGCATCGAGAAATGTTATATAATGTTATATTTTTGGTGTGTGTGACACAGTTGTTGGCTTATAAGATAATGAAGGTTCAGAAAATTAATATCGATCGATCATACTATCGATTCAATTCAGATTTCATTTCCATTCGTTTGGCAGTATTGCTGGAACCGAAGTAGCTCCCTCCTTACTCCTCACCCCCGTCAAACGAATTATCAGTAAAATTTCGCAGATAATACTTGGTGTTGAGTAAGGTGGTACATTCAAAGTTCTAGAAGGAAGTGAATATAGGGGCTGTTTAGTACATACGCCTTTCGACTATGCAGAAGGAGATACACGTCTTGCTGCAGTCCATAAAGCATTCCGTTGGAAAAAGTCATCGGCTGCACGAAATGAGGCCAAATTTCCTATAATAACGCCACTTCCTTGTTCTAAGACTTCACTCATTGTTGCGATAAAATCTAGCCCTACACTGCATGGTGGGACAATACATATTTCACCGTAACTATAGTTACGCAAGATAAAGTGAACTTTTATGGCTGATGGGACGAAGGATTGTGACATCTGCGTATGTAAGCACGCATTTTTTTATATTTCATAAGGTTGGAAGCACAAGCAGAAGCAAATATTTGAAAGTCCTCCAGAGCGGGAGGGAGTTCATTATTCGCGCTAAAAATCACACGCAATAATAGCACGTATTTGTATTCTTGTGCAAATAAGAAAAATCATACTATTACTAGTAAGTCTTCTCCTCATACTCAAATACACTAAAAAGTTTCTTGATATTTGGTATAGATAGGGAAGGGCTGGGAGTTGGAAGGAAGCGGCCGTGGCCTTAATTAAGGTACGGCCCCAGCATTTGCCTGGTGTGAAAATGGGCAACCACGGAAAACCATTTTCAGGGCTGCCGACAGTGGGGTTCGAACCTTCTATCTCCCGAATACTGGATACTGGCCGCACTTAAGCGACTGCAGCTATCGAGCTCGGTACAAAATTTAGTAAGAAAAAACTTATGAATACAAAATTTCTTCAAAAAGGTTCTTTCACTTCGCACCAGGGTGCATGATCATAGTTTTCTAGCAGTGACATCTATGAGTGTCCCAACTTCTTGATAAATGGAAAACAGAAACGAGTTGAAATTCACACAGTACTGGAAACTTCAGAATACCAACATTTTAGTGGTGCCATCTTCAGAGAAAATGTATAAGTTGGTCCAGTTTCCAGTTCACTGTTTTTCCTGTAGAGGAGTTCTTTAAGGCGCAAGATTTAAACGTGCGGCGTAGATGTGCACACCCCCCCCGGTACAATTATTATTATTATTATTATTATTATTATTATTATTATTATTATTATTATTATTATTATTATTATTATTATTCCATAATGTCTAGTTTTATAATGTACATTTCTGGGTTATAATAATTAAGGCATTTCATGTGTTTATATGTTAGAACTACGTATAAACGTGTTAAGAATTAGACAACCGTTTTCTAGTACATTCCAACTCAGCCTACTTGTGTACATGAGAGGGTCTGTAATCCATGGCCAGGATGTAAGTACGTGTGCACTTGTGCATGAATACCAATCAATCAATACTGATCTGCATTTAGGGCAGTCGCCCAGGTGGCAGATTCCCTATCTGTTGCTTTCCTAGCCTTTTCCGAAATGATTTCAAAGAAATTGGAAATTTATTGAACATCTCCCTTGGTAAGTTATTCCAATCCCTAACTCCCCTTCCTATAAATGAATATTTGCCCCAGTTTGTCAGTATGACAGATGAAAGTAGTTTGGAGACGGTGAAAACTACGGATGGAAAGCAGGCAATGACGTTGCGAGCCTGGATTTATCCAAGCAACTGGTTAGGAAAACGTGGACTGACATGGATGGAATCCAGGACCCTAGGGACCACAGGAGAGGACGCTGACCATTTATCAATGGAACCGTGTTGATTTATGTAATATGAAAATGTGTTATATCCTTATAGCTTAACCTGTCAAAATGACTACTGACCAGGCTAAAGGCCTGCAGATATGAGGTAGTAACGCTACCTTTACATAGTGGAATGAGCTATACAGTAATAGTTTCCTTTTTCCGTTTACGATAAAACTATGCTAACCTTCTCTAATGAGAAGAGTAACAGCGAAATTATTAAACGAATATCAATTTAAGTTGTCCGCGACAGGTATTGACTGTATGCAGTTTCCAAATTTATGGGAAGGGATTTATTGGTTATCAACCAATCACAGAAACTTGTCGATACACATGCCATTTTTAATTCCGAGGGATATGTGTCTTTTTCATTGCCTGATTCATCTTCACTCAAAAATATTAGTAATATGTCACCTGTCTGATTATTTTTAATAATGTTTCTCATATTCCTGAAGTCATTAATTTCTTGTTGCTCAGGCACGACATGATTGATTGCGGTATATTGGAAAGCTTTCCAAACTCAATTTACCGACAAACACTGATGATGCTTTATAGAAACAAATCTGAGTCAATTGCTGATTAGAAATTACGAGGTATTCCGTTATTGAAGACATCGCTGTCGTTTTCTATGCTTTGATTTTTGATTTTGCTATTATCAACCATACGTAATAGTGTACATAATATTAGATTGCTGGGAATGATTGAGGGAAAGACGAGGGTTTGGAGTCCAGGTATTTTTTGTAGAATACTTCTTAATCCTCTGCACATCTGTCGTCGCTGGAAATAGTAATGTATTATTCAGCATAGGATTTCAGTATTGACGGTTATACAATAAAAACAAATATGAAACACTGGATTAGTACACCACCGCGTTGACGTTTTGTGATAAATAAATGCTGGGACAAATCGTCCTCGTTCTTCACTTGGCTGTCCGTAATGCCTTATATATAAATAAAAATTCTCTCTTGTTGTCGACATTTGAAATTTTTAACTCATACCTTTTTTATCCTTTAGATTACGATATTAGAGAGAGATGTTTTGTTTATTTGTTTGTTTGATCCGTCAAATGTTGTGTTTAGCTTTTTGATATGGTATTTCGCCAAATATATTAAAGTGAATTTTGTTTGAAATTAAGTTGAATGAATATTGTGAAGGAAACAAGGCCCCAAATTAATAACAAATTCGTAACCAAAATTAACTATTAGAAGGATCATCCATAAGTTTGTTGCACGTATTTTATGGTGCATTTTTATGGACATAAACATTATAAGCAAATTGTATTAATTTGTATTGAAGGAATGCAATTTTTATTCAAGTAGATTAAATAGTATGAACAGAACTGGACTGCAAAATTCTACCAGATTAGAAAGTGGAGTATTCTCTTAGAAGGAGCGTCCGCATGTTTGTTGCACGGATTTATGTATTGGATTCTTTTTGACGAAAATAAACATGACAAGATTTATTAAAAAATGCATTTGAAAATTATTTTCTGTTGAGTGAATTGCTTTTGCATTCAGGCTGAGTGAAATATGTCAAGTAGACAAAACCAAAAATTGCAATAAATTTCATCAGCAGAGTGGACTAATTCACAGATTTATTACAGGCCTGCATATTTTTACAGTGCATTTTTAAGGACGGCTATGAACAAAGAATTATTAGAAAAGTGTACTTGATAATAACATTTTTGGTAGGACAGTACTGTTATGGTTAGAAATTATGGGCAGTGGAATGTGGAATAGTTGAAAGGGCTGAAGCGGATGGTGGATGACCGATGTTGTGGATGAAAATACGAGCATCCACCTCGTGCTGACCTGCCTGGCGGCTGGCAGGTTTAACTACAAGTAATAAGTTATTTAACTCTACATATCAAATGATCCCTCGCTGTACATTTTTTAAGGCGATGTATGCACATTCACTGGAAAAATATGAAATATGCCCTATCGCCGACCGGCATGGCAACTAGACTAGTAAAATATTGGTTCCTAAATTTGTTTTGCGTTAGAATGAACGTTATGGGTTGATTTTTGTTTTCTGACCAAGGGTACCGTACTCTCCTTTTCACGGAAAATAATCGGTTGGAAATTGTTTAGTTCAATAGTACAACAACGATCCAGACGAAGGAATATATTATCGCAGAACGTTCCGGGGTAATTAATACACGGGATTTATCTATACTTTGATCATTTAATGGTGTATTCCCAGGCTTTTAGGAAAAGTTTAAATGATAAGATTCGCTACTAATTGTTCTAAACGTTGCCCCTTATATAAGAGATTTACACATTTGTTATAAAATGCATGATATGAAAGTCCATAGCATGACACAAGATATATAAATTAAATGATCTGTTCGTAACATAACTGACCGGGCTGAGTAGCTCAGACGGTTGAGGCGCTGGCCTTCTGACCTCAACTTGGCAGGTTCGATCCTGCCTCAGTCCGGTGGTATTTGATGGTGCTCAAATACGACAGCCCCGTTTAGGTAGATTTACTGGTACTTAAAAAGAACTCATGCGGGATTAAATTTCGCCACGTCGGTGTCTCTGAAAACCGTAAAAATGTAGTTGGTGGGACGTACAGCCAATTACATTATTATTAATCATAATTGATTTACACATGATTTTTGTAAAGATGTACAGTATAGTTTGAAAACCCATAACATTGGACAAGGTATGTAAATTTTCACGTTGATTGTTCTGTACAAGGATGGCTCTACAATGTTATTGGCTTTAGAAGGCCAGCATCTCAACCGTCTGAACAACTCATCCCGCCTAAACGGTACTATTTTTCAAAAGTATACTGAAATAATAACAAGGCAATACCCGTTGTGAGTTGCCTATGCGGTTTGGGTCACTTAGGTATGATCTTACATTCGGGTGATAGTGGGTTCGAACCTCACTTTTGACAGTCCTGAAAATGGCTTTCCGTAATTTCCCAACTCTCAATCGCAAAAGGCTGTGCCTTTATTAAGGCTACACCCGCTTCCTTTCCAATCCAATCGTCGCCATAGGAACTATCTCCGTCGGTGAGATGTGAAATGAACAGAATTAAAATGAAAAGTGACAAAAAATGCAAGACAAGATTACCTTCCTCATGCTTTAAAATGAAATAACATACAAATTACATTCCACATAAATTAAATTATTGAATAAAGAAGATTTGTCGGCATCACGATGCAGCATGTGAAAATAAGTTGTGAATTTTTTGTGATACATACTAGATGTACGCAGGTGTTGCGCTGTGGTACTGTCGCTCCAGTGTGCGTTAGCTGCATCTTAGTAATATTAAGCTGATCATGATTAATGTAACACGACTGTTGTTGAGCCATATGACGCAGCGCGCTATGCATCGTTCCATTGTTGTACAGTACAAATTGAGTTTTCTAGTTCATATTTGAGGTAATTCCCATGCCTTCGATATACTCATATATTAATACAATTATAATTTTTACAGGGTGTGGCTACTCCAACCACTACTCTTATACCTTCATATCTTCCACACAATATAAATAACATTTGTTTGAGCGCCAGTTGCTTTTTTAAGAAAAACAACAAAATTCGGTAGAGCATACCTCTTATATCAATTATCTCAAGGCGTGAGGTGATAAACTCACATATCTGGCAATATACAGGGATATGGATCAGGACAATATTAAATTACTGTTGCATTTCCACAATTGAGGATTGTACATGGAACTGGAATCACTTATTATAATTAAAATAAAACTGAGTTTATGACTATAATTTACGTCACAATGAACAATCATTGACGTCTTTTAATTTAACAAAAGAAATATATCGTGAGATTTGCGGTACTAAGAAAAGGAAAATTTAATCTAAAAAAAAAAAAGCTATTGGCATGAACTTGAAGTGAGATGTGATATCGCCGCTGATTACATTCTTCTTCATGTTATGAATGCATAACATGTCTGATGCTTTAATTACCTGCTGTCTGCATACACCACTGTTGAACTGGAAATTCCAGAGAAAACCGATGAGCTGAAGTCGGGAGCCGTCTGCTGTTATCTTCTTATATAACAAGGAGTTGGCCTACATACCATGTACGCGTGTAGGGAGCTCCAATGTAATTACGTCCACTCAATATATTATAAGAAATTGGAAAATATTCTTGAAACATCTTGTGAAGTCCATCCTCACAAGAAGATGATGTTTCTTTATCAGCATAGTACCCGTCTCTGCTCGGATACAACCACCACTTGTAGACCTCCTCGATTATTACAAGACCTCTTGAAAACACGTCTTAGCTCTGACCACTTCTTCCATTTGATACATCTGACTGTTACATATGATCTGCACGGTATCACCTGAACGATATGAACTGAGTACCTCTCCCCACTTTTTTTTTTTTTTTTTTTTTTTTTTTTACGGGGGGCCCCCGTAGCCCGCTCCCCCGCCGTGACCATCGACTCAATCTACATGGCCTCCGACATGCTATTAATTTCTAAGTAGAAAAGAGATAGCTGGGTAGAGTGGGAAGTGATACAAGGAGTATCTGCCGGTTTCCGAGTCAGACTCGCTACCACGGCAAAGTTTTTATTGGTTGGATAGTGTTAAGGTATGGTATTGAAGGGTCAGGGAAAAACCACATAGGCAGAAAGAAGAAAGAGCCTACATGTAAAACCTGACATCTTTTGATAGCACATGCAAGGATGTGGGCTGGAAAAAGACCAGAGGTTATGTTAGTTAGGAACAGGTAACATGCACAAAACATAAACCAATTCCTTGCAATTTTTGTTATTATGGGGAACAGTCTTTCTTGTCACTGCCGGGTCGGCTCGGGTCTGCTAGCGTCTGGGCTTTGGGCCACAGGTTCGTCCCATTGTCCAGCAGCCAGCAGTCCCTGGTGCCAAGTCTCCTTTTGGAGAGGGGGGAATTAGAGCCAAGCCTTGCATGCAAGGGGCTATCTTCTTCCTCCTGTCGATGTCCCTCTATGCGGTGTTGTTTGAACACACTTGTCACTGCAGATCTAAAACTAAGATTATTAATAACATATGTATATACAATTTCTCATTGGAGTGCCGGCTGTTTGCCTGCTCTCATGTCCAGCTTACAACCTAGATAGGAAAGAGATAACAGATAGATATTAGTGCTGTTTATAGGGCGCGGGCTGGTGTTCCGCTCCCATGTCTCTGTAGGGGGGCGGGGGTGGATTGACACGTCCTTGGCCGTCTGGCTGCGTTGCCGTCGTCTTCTTAAGTTGTACTTTTTGTCAATCTTCCTCGCCTGGTCCCTGGGTCTAGGACAGCTGAAACATATTTACATATTTACATAGGAGTCTGCAGTGTGTGGGTGTATGTGTTATATAGGTGTCAGCTTGGCGGGAGTGGGTTGGCTATCGGCCCCTCGCCCACCCAACCCTGTGGCTGAACAGAATGTGCTTCGGTGTAGGATACTTTTTGTACAGATCAACGTCGTAGCGTCCGATCCCGCTTATTAACGGGTTGATCTTATTACTCCATGACTTTCTGTACATGTTTAGTGTCTGTTTACGTATTTGGTGCCTTATTGAGCTGACTTTCGCAATACTGCGTAGTTGGCGTATTGGCGTGTCGAAAGGGAGTCTGGTCGCTGCTCGTAGGCATTTATTTTGTATTAATTCCAGCTTATCCAGGTTCGTCATTGCAGTGTACCCCCACGCTGGGGCTGCGTACATGATTATTGGTCTGATTAAGGCCTTATACATGTTTATGGCTACTTCCGTTTTAATACTGGACTTTTTGTTCAGTATAGGATATAGCTGGTTAAGTCGTATGTGTGCTTTTCTTTGAATATCATTGATGTGGTGTAGCATGGTGAGCTTTCTGTCTAGGATTACTCCTAGGTATTTGACTTTGTCATGCCACACTATATCTTCGTTGAAAAGCTTTAGCGCTTTTATGTTGACTGGTTTGCGTGTGAGTCTGTTCTTCTTAGTGAACAGCACTGCTTGGCACTTGTCAACATTGACCTTGATGCGCCATTTCGTTAGCCAAGGCTCGAGAGTTCTTAGTGCTACTTGGAGCCTCTTTCGAGCGCACGCTAGCTGTGGATGTTGAACTGAGATAGCGGTGTCATCAGCGTAGAGGTGTGTGGTAGTGAGTTCTGTCGTAGGCATGTCGTTTGTATACAGGACGAAGAGGATTGGGCCGATAAGGGACCCTTGGGCTACGCCCGCTCTAATCCTGCGAGTACTTGACAGCGTGTTATGTACGTCTACTTTGAACTCTCGGCCCTCCAGATAAGATTTAATAAGTCTTATATAGCCTGGGTGGAATTCGTGGTCTATTAGTTTCGATAGTAGGCCTTCGTGCCAGACTTTGTCAAATGCTTTCTGGATATCAAGGAAAACCGTTCCTGTGTCTCTTCGTTTGTTGAGACCTATGGTGGCTTGTTCTATGAATCGAGTGAGCAGTTGTGGGGCAGAATGTGCGTTCCTAAAGCCAAACTGCTCGTTGCGAATTATGCCTTTTTCCTTGATATGCCCTATTAACCTTTTCAGTAGTATTTTCTCGAATACTTTACTGAGGGCGTCCAGAAGGCTGATGGGTCTGTAGTTGTTGGGGTCTGACTTGTCTTTGCCTGGTTTTCCAAATACGAGGATCCTAGCCCTTTTCCATTGTTCAGGGTAGTATTGTAGTCTGAACATTGCATTGAAGATGCTGGTAAGTAGTGTTAGGGCTTTGTGAGTTAATTTCTTAATTATTATGTTCTGGATCTCGTCTGGGCCTGGCGCCTTCTTGGAGTTAAGATGACCTATAATCCACTTAATTTCGTGTATATTTGTCCTCTTAACCTCCGGCTTAGGTGCGTTTTCAAGGAATTCTGCTACCTTTGCCTCAGTTTGCCTGATGAAGGCTGGGTCAGATGGTATTTCGTTTGGGGTGAAAGCCGCCTCTATGGAGTCCGCTATGATTTCGGCTTTGTCACGGTTCTCGTATACCGGGCCGTTAGGTCCCTTGATGGTAGGGATGTTGTGTGGTTCTCGCGTGAAGTGTCTCGCTAAGTTCCACACTGGCCTGGTGTTAGTGTCGAAAAGTTTGAGGTGGTTGTTCCACTTTTCCGACCTGTATTCGAGTAGTTGCTTTTGTATTTCCGTGTTTAATTCGTTTTTCATCTCGCGGTCTTCGTCTCTGTGATGTCGAGCCCAGTTACGCCTGTGACTGTTGCGCCTGCGTATTAACTCTTTAATGTGCGCTGGAATCTCGAAAAGAGGTGTTTCTCTGTGTTTGCTTAGCGGTATGCTCGCAGTTGTGGCTGTTTGAATTGCTTCTACAAGGGTTTTGACTGCTTCGTCAATTTGGGCTGTGCTGTCTATTAGCATGCCTTCGCTTCCCTGTAGGAGTGTGTCTAGCTTGCGTTCGAATTTGCCCCAGTTGGCTGCTTTATAGTTGAGCCGGCGTCTGGGGTTTTTCTCATATTCCTCTGGGTTCGCATCTAGTGTAAATATCACTGGTTGGTGCCTCGACCCCAGGTCGTTCACTACCTTAATGCTATGCCTTTGAGGAATATGTCGCAATAGGGCTATGTCAAGTATGTCGGATACGTGATCGTTCGGTGCTAGGAACGTGGGCTCACTGGGGGCTGTTACCACATAGTCCTGGGATAGCATGTGGTCATACAGCCTTGTGCCTGCTGGGTTTGGTTTCAGGCATCCCCAGGTGGCGTGTTTCGAGTTTAAGTCGCCTCCTAGCACTGTGTTTCGATTTGGTCCTAGTACTGTTTCTATGTCCTGAGTGTTAAGGCTTGTCGGTCTGGAGTATGCTGCTATTACATTTATGAGTGTTCCCTGCACTGGTAGGGCTATTCCACATGCCTCTAGCGTGACCAGCTCTGGTATGTCTACCTCCATGTGCTTGATGTCCTTCCTTACCAGGACTGCCACTCCTCCAACTTTGTTAGCCTTATCGCTTCTGTGCATTTTGTAGCCTCTTATAGTGAACTTCCTCCCCGGGGGGAGGAAGGTCTCTGTTAGGAGAGCTACGTGTATTGAGTTCGCGGCTAGGAAGGCTTCGAGTTCATATTTCCTGGACCTGACGCCCTGGCAGTTCCATATTAGAACTCGAAGCTCCTGCGTGTTATTGTTATTATTATTATTATTATTATTATTATTATCTTCGTTGGGTTGTTCAGCCATCCAGGGTTAGGAGTTCGGAGATTGCATTAGCCAGGTCCCTTAGCCAGGGGTAGGGGAGCATGTTGGCCATCATAACCCCAGTGGTTATGGCTACCGACAGGTTCAGGTTCGGAAAGAAGGTTTTCAGGATTTCTTCTATCCTTTCCCTGAACGCCTTTACTGCCATGTTCCCCGCTGGCTGTTGTGCCTGTATCTGTGTTGTTGGTGAGATTGGTGTGGTGAGAGGTGAGGGCGAGGGGGGTGGTGGTGCGGATGCCGGCTGACTATCGGCAGGTTCTCTGCGGGGGGTGGAGCTGGCCTGGGGTGGGCCTTCTAGTAGCTCGGGAAGTGCTGGCGTGGACTTAACCTGCCTTTGTTTGGTTTCATGGGGCTGGGCCTTCTTGTTGTTCTTACTTGAGGTCTTAGCTCGGACGGTGGTGGGGGCTGGTTGGGCTGAGGGCCCGTGGTTTTGCTTGCCTACCGTCCGTACGGGCTTGAAATTTAAAATGCCTCCGCCTGATGGGCGCTGGTTGTCTGAAGGACCTTGCTTTTGGCCCTTTGTGCCTGACGGGCCTGCGAGACCTGAAGGGTCCTTTGTACCTGATGGGCCTGGGTTCTTCTTGCGTGAAGCGCCTGTGCCTGAGGGGCCTGCTTGGGCCTTAGGGTTGCCACGCTTATTACCCTTTGGCCCTTTGCCTTGATGGGCGGCTTCGTAGTCCTTGCGGCTAGGACAGTCTTTAAAGTTGGCCGCGTGTTTTCCCCCGCAGTTAGCGCACTTAGAGTACGCGGGGTCGTTGCCGTGGGGGCAGTCGCGGGACAAGTGGGAGGCGGCGCATCTGCGGCATCTGGGCTCCAGTCGGCACGCCGCCCCTGGATGGCCATGCCTCTGACACACTCCACATTGGGGGCCAGAGGCTGGGGGGCGGTATGGCTCGACCGACACCAGCATGTTCGCGAGCATCCGCATTTTCCGCAGATTGTCCGCGTCTGGTGTGTCCGCCACTGCAACTAGGAATAGGTTGCCCTTGGCTGGCCTATTCCCTGCCCGCATCCGCACAACGGAGAATGCGGGGATATCCTGAGCTTTCAATGCAAGCTGGATTTCGTCCGCATTACTTCCGTTAACGGGGGTCCTCACTACGAACCGCTTCATAGTGCTATTGGGCAATATTCTTACAAATGTAATATTCAGCCGTTTTAGCACCTCGATAGCGGTTTCGTAGCTCTCAAAGCTCGTCATGTGCAGCCGAATCGCTATATGTGCGTCTACTCTCGGCCTAGAGAAATAATATTTTCTCTCTTCATGCGGCAGCTTTTTGAGGAGCTCCGTTTCGAGTGTCTTGGTGTTGGTGGTGTATACCGTAAGGGGCGGGGGGGTTGACCCCTTACGGGTGATCTGTTTCTTTTGTTGTGGTGGTGGAGGTGGGCTCTGACGAGTCTGCCTCTTGTGTGTGGAGTGCTGGGGTTGGGTTGAGCCGATAGATGTTTCGGTGCTACTATCGACTCGGGTACTTGGCTTATTTCTCCCGCCTGCCTGGGCCTTGCGGCTCAGGGGCTGGGTTACTTTTCCTTTCCCCTTTCCCTTCCCCCTCTTCCTCCCTTTTGCCTCCCTGAAGCCGTCACCCTGGTTTCCCGGCTGGGTGGCTGGGACCTCGGGTTCGGTCACCCCGTGCTGGCTGGGTCCCTCTCCCTCGGAGCTCTCAGATTCGGCCTCCCGGGATGCGCCTGAAAGGTCGATCACCAGTGGGGCCTCGTCCGACTCCGAGTCCGAGTTTCCCGCTCGCCCGGGTGGGGGTTGGACTGTAGTTGGCGCCATCTGCCGAGTCCGTTTCCCCCTCTTATTCCTTCCCTTGTGCGCTGTTGTCTTCGCGCTCGGGTTTGCGGAACTGGGTCCCGCTTTCCCGGCGTCCGACTGGCTGACCACTGGGTTGGGTTCGAGGGTTCGGTTCGTGTTGGGGGGAGGAGTAGCCTCCATTTTGTTTTCGTGTTCCTCCTCAGCCGCTAGCTCAGTGGAGCCATACGACTGTTCCTTCCCGTGTTCGGGTTCCGGCACATCAGGGGCTAGCCCCGGTTCCCGGTCGCCCGAGCACAGCGTCACGCACTCCAGCTCCGCTTCCAGGCTTCGCCTGCTCTTATTTCGGGGGTCAGCCCTGTGGCTGGCCGGCCGATTGGGGAGCGGCTGCACTGGTATGTGCGAGCTGGCTTGTACTGACGGGGTGGTAATCGGAGATGTCGTGGTGTATGTAGTAGTGGTGGTGGTGGCGCACGCATAGTTACGCACAGCTTGCCCCGTCAGGTAAACGTTTCCCGTCAGGTTTATTTGCTGGGAGTCAGGGGTAAAGTCTGCTCCCAGCTCCTGCACATTTCGTTTCCTGCTCTCGGAGCACGCTAGGCGCTGAGTCACCTCCAGCTCCCGCTCGGTCGGGTCATTGACCCGAGCGAGGACTGGTAGCGACAAGCTATGCGCGCTTGTAGCATTCCACCCTGCAGACAAGTGCAATATATTATTATTAAACAATATATTGCCAGTTGGGGTATTTGGCGGGGGGCGGCGCTGTGATAACTGCGCTATGCCCTCCGCTGATGTACTGACGGCCGTAGAGTGGTCAGAGTGCCGTAATAACGACAGCTCCTCACTCTCCGTCATTTCTAGAAGTTCTCGGAGTTTTGTCTGTGTGGTTCCAGGCTTGCCGACAAATTGCTCTTTCCGAAGCGTGACATTGCTCTTTTCTGAAGTACAAGCCTGGTTCCGTGTGTGTAGCTGTTGGGACATACGAATTCGAGCTAGTAGACGCGGGATGATCCGTTGTTAAGCGGGTCCCTGGCCTACAGATTCCCTATCTAACCCTAGGTACCGAGAGGCGGTAACCGGCTGGGACAGGTAGTGTATTCTCTCGAAGTTCTCGGTGAAAGGAGAGAGAGAGCGCAGCGAGAGGCACGTACGTGCTTCCCCTACGACAGTCAGCTCGTCCTACCTCTCCCCTTTTTTTTTTTTTTTTTTTTTTTTTTTTTTTTTTTTTACGGGGGGCCCCCGTAGCCCGCTCCCCCGTCGTGACCATCGACTCAATCTACATGGCCTCCGACATGCTATTAATTTCTAAGTAGAAAAGAGATAGCTGGGTAGAGTGGGAAGTGATACAAGGAGTATCTGCCTGTTTCCATGTCGGACACGTTACCAGGCGAGATTGTGTTAGGTATATGGTATTGGTGTATGGTATTGAAGGGTCAGGGAAAAACCACATAGGCAGAAAGAAGAAAGAGCCTACATGTAAAACCTGACATCTTTTGATAGCACATGCAAGGATGTGGGCTGGAAAAAGACCAGGGGTTGTGTTAGTTAGGAATATGTGTCATGCAATCATAACCATTTACCTAGCTTTTGTCAATTATTATGGGGGATCAGTCCTACTTGTCACTGCCTGGTGCGGCTCGGGTCCGCTGGCGTCTGGGCTTTGGGCCACAGGTTAGTCCCTTGGTCCAGCAGCCAGCAGTCCCTGGTGCCAAGTCTCCTTTTAAGGAGAAGGGGAGTAGTGCCAAGCCTTACTTGTTGTAAGGGGCATCTTCTTTCCCGCCTGATGACGTCCCTTCTTTGCGGTGTTGGTGTCACACACTTGTCTCTGTAAATATATACACATATATACACACATCCTATTATATATACATTATTACTTTTCTTCTGTAGAGTGCGGGCCGCTTTTCCGCTCTCGTGTCCTGTAGTACAAGTACAATTACAATTAGTGGATTAACAGTTAGTGGTATTAGCAGGCGTGGGTGTTTCGTCCACTCCTTTGTCGCTGGTGGGGGCGAGGTTGGATTGGATCGTCTCTTTCATGGCTGTGTTGCCTTCGTCGTGTTGTATTTCTTCTCTCAATCCTCCCTCGCTTGACTAAATCTGTAACATATTAATAACATAATCTAGGACAAGGATGTAGGTAGTAGGCAAGCATGTACATATATACAGGTTTTGTGGTGTGTGTGCATATTGTTAAGTGGTGCGGTTTATTGCGTTGGTGTCAGTTTAGGAGCGAGGGCGGTTTTGGGCCCCCGGCCTCCTGGCCCTGTGCCTGAACAGAATGTGTTTCGGTGTGGGGTATTTGGTGTATAGGTCGACGTCATAGCGTCCTATTCCACTGACTAGTGGGTTGACCTTACTACCCCATGACTTCTTGTACATTCGGAGTGTTTGCTTACGTATGTGTTGCCTTATGGAGGTGACTTTCGCAATTGCGCGTAGGTGGCGAATTGGTGTGTCATACGGGAGTCTAGCCGCTGCTCGAATGCATTTGTTTTGTATTAGTTCCAGCTTATCCAGGTTCGTCATAGCAGTGTAGCCCCAGGCGGGAGCTGCGTACGTTATTATCGGCCTAATTAGGGCCTTGTACATGTTTATTGCTACTCGCTTGTTAATACTGGATCTTTTATTCAGTATCGGATAGAGCTGTGCCAGTCGTGCGTTTGTTTTCCGCTGGATGTCTTTGACGTGATATAGCATGGTTAGTTTTCTATCTAGGACTACTCCTAGATATTTGACCTTGTCGTGCCATGCTATATCTCGATTGAACAGTTTGAGCGGTTTTATATTGGCTGGCATGCGTGTGCGTCTGTTCTTCCTAGTAAACATCACAGCTTGGCATTTGTCAACGTTGACCTTGATACGCCATTTGGTTAGCCAGGGCTCGAGAGTTCGCAGTGCTTCTTGTAGTCTCTTTCGGGCGCATGCTAGCTGAAAGTGTTGTACTGTGATAGCAGTGTCATCCGCGTAGAGGTGCGTGGTAGTAAGTTCCGCTGTCGGCATGTCA
This sequence comes from Anabrus simplex, assembly GCF_040414725.1. NCBI lineage: Eukaryota > Metazoa > Arthropoda > Insecta > Orthoptera > Tettigoniidae > Anabrus > Anabrus simplex. The sequence goes on along the minus strand of NC_090267.1, from coordinate 309,584,363 downwards.
TTCGTAAATAGAATGAACAGGATTGGCCCTATTAGTGACCCCTGGGCTACGCCCGCCCTAATTGGTCGCGTGCTTGACAGTGTGTTATGAACATCTACTTGGAACTCTCGGCCTTCCAGGTATGATTTAATTAATCTTATGTACCCTGGGTGGAATTCGAGGTCTATTAATTTCGCTAATAGGCCTTCGTGCCAGACTTTATCGAATGCCTTCTGGATATCAAGGAATACTGCGCCTGTGTCTCTGCGCTTGTTTAGTCCGATGGTCGCTTGTTCTAGGACCCGGGTAAGCAGTTGCGGGGCGGAGTGGCCGTTTCTGAAACCGAATTGTTCGTTCCGAATGATTCCTCTTTCCTTGATATGTGCTATGAGCCTTTTCAGCAGTATTTTCTCAAATACTTTGCTGAGGGCGTCCAGGAGACTGATGGGCCTGTAATTATTGGGGTTAGATTTGTCCTTGCCTGGTTTGCCGAATACAAGGATTCTCGCCTTTTTCCACTGTTCGGGATAATACTGCAATTGGAACATTGCATTGTATATTTTAGTGAGTAGTGCGAGGGCTTTCGGGGTTAGCTTTTTGAGTATTATGTTCTGAATCTCATCTGGGCCGGGTGCTTTCTTCGGGTTAAGGTGATCTATTATCCACTTAATTTCGTGGATATTGGTCTTCTTAACCTCGGGCTTGGGTGCGTTTGTTAGGAATTCCGCTACCTTGGCCTCTGTTTGCCTAATGAAGGCGGGGTCCGACGGTTCGTCATTGGGCTTAAATGCCTCTTCGAGTGAGTCGGCTATCACCTCTGCTTTGTCTTGATTTTCATATACTGGTCCGTTAGGTCCCTTAATTGTTGGGATCACGTGTGGTTCTCGCGTGAAATATCTTGCTAAGTTCCACACCGGTCTGGTATTTGTGTCAAACGTACTGAGTTTGTCATTCCAGATCCGAGACCTATACTCCATTATTTCGGTTTCGATTTCGACCCTGAGTTCATTTTTGCGTATCCGGTCTTCATCGCGGTGGTGTCGGGCCCAATTGCGCTTGTGTCTGTTGCGCTGGCGTATTAGATCTTTAATGTGGGCCGGTATTTCGATGTTGGTGTTTCGTCTAGGTTTGTGTACCGGGATGCTCGCAGTTGTGGCTGCCTGGATCGCATTTATTAGCGTTTTAAGGGACTCATCCGTTTGGGCTGGGTTTACTATTTGTATGTCCTCAGTCCCCTGTAGGAGTGAATCGAGTTTTCTTTCAAATTTACCCCAATTGGCTGCTTTATAGTTTAGGCGGCGCTTGGGGTTATTCTCGTATTCCTCCGGATTCGCTTCCAGTGTAAATATTACTGGTTGATGCCTCGACCCTAGGTCATTAATGACCTTTATAGTGTGTCTTTGAGGAATATTTCGCAGTAGGGCGATGTCCAATATATCGTCGACCTGTTCGTTTGGTGCCAGGAACGTGGGTTCGCTGGGGGCTGTTACCACATAGTCCTGGGATAGCATGTGGTTGTACAGCCTTTCGCCGTCTGGGTTAGGTTTCAGGCACCCCCAGCTGGCGTGTTTCGAATTTAGGTCGCCTCCTAGGATCGTGTTTCTATTTTGCCTTAATACCGATTCTATATCTTGTGTGTTAAGGTGTTTAGGTCTGGAGTATGCCGATATTACATTGACGAGTGTTCCTCGCACTGGCATGGCAATTCCGCATGCCTCCAGCTCGACCAGTTCTGGTAAGTCAATTTCCATATGTTTAATGTCCTTCCTTACCAGAACTGCCACTCCTCCGACTCTGTTGGCCTTGTCGCTTCGGTGTATTTTATAGCCTCTTATGGTGAACTTCTTCCCCGGTGGGAGGAAGGTTTCTGTTAGGAGAGCTATGTGTATGGTGTTCGCGGCTAGGAAGGCTTCGAGCTCATATTTCCTGGATCTGACGCCTTGGCAGTTCCATATTAGAACTCGAAGCTCCTGCGTGTTATTATTATTATTATTGTGGTCTTCGCCGTGTTGTTCAGGCATCTTGGGACAGGAGGTCAGCGATCGCATTAACCAGATCCCTTAGCCAGGAAAATGGGAGCATGTTGGCCATCATTACCCCAGTGGTAATGGCTGCCGTGAGGTTCAGGTTCGGAAAGAAGGTTTTCAGGATTTCTTCTATCCTTTCCCTGAACGCCTTTACTGCCATGTTTCCCTCTGGCTGTTGAGCCTGTGTTAGTGTTACATGTGCAGGTGGTGAGATGGGTGTGACTGTTGTTGTGTGGGGTTTGGGGGTTGGGGGGGGTGGGTCGGATGCTGTTTTATTTGCGGCAGGTTCCTTGCGGGGGGTGGAGCTGCTCTGGGGCGGGCCCTGAGGCTGCTCCGGGGGAGGGTGCGTGGACTTGACCTGCCTTAGGTTGGGTCTTTGGGGTAGGGCCTTCTTCCTGTTTTTATTTTCGGAGGTCTTACTTTGGACGGAGGTGGCGGGTGCTTGGGCTGAGGGCCCGGTTTTGTGTGTACCCTCCGTCCTTGGGGGTTGCAATGTTACTTTGCCTCCACCTGAAGGGTCTAATTTGCCTGATGGGCCTTGCTTTCGGCCCTTGGTGCCTGAATGGCCTGTAGGTCCTGATGGGTCCTTTTTGCCTGAGGGCCCTATTTGTTGTTGTTGTCCACGTGAAGCGTCTGTGCCTGATGGGCCTGCTAGGGCTTTAGGGTTGCCACGCTTATTACCCTTAGGCCCTTTGCCTTGAAAGGCGGCTTCGTAGTCCCTGCGGCGGGGGCATTCTCTATAATTAGCCGCGTGTTTCCCCTCGCAGTTGGCGCACTTTGAGTACGCTGGGTCATTGCCGTGGGGGCAGTCGCGGGACAGGTGGGAGGCGGCGCATCTGCGACATCTGGGATCCAGCTGACATGTCGCTCCTGAGTGCCCATGCCTCTGGCACACCCCACATTGTGGGCCAGTGGTTTGCGGGCGGTACGGTTCGACTGTCACCAGCATGTTTTTCAGCATCCGCATTTTCCGCAGGCTGTCCGCTCCCGGGGTATCCGCCACGGCAACTAGGTAGAGGCAGCCCTTGGCTGGCCTGTTTCCTGTTCGCATCCTGTGTACAGAAAGTGCTTGGATACCTTGGGCTCTCATGGCAAACCCGATATCGTATGGCACATACGTATTATTGGGCGTTCTCACTACAAATCGCTTTACTGCTGAGTTGGGCAATATCTGTACAAACTTGATATTAAGCCCTTTCAGCACGTTCATAGCGATTTCGTAGCTTTCGAAGCTGGACATATGTAGCCGGATCGCTTCATGTGCGTTTATTCTCGGCTTGGAGAAATAATAATTTCTCTGCTCATGTGTCAGCTTTTTGAGAAGCTCAATTTCGATGAGTTTAATGTTGTTACTGTAGACCGTAAGGGGTGGGGGGGTCGACCCCTTACGGGTGGCTGGTTTACTTGTTTGTGCGTGCTGAGGTCTTATCTGTTGTGCCTGTCTCGTGTTAGTGTTTGGTGGTGGCATGATCGAGCTGTATGAGGTGTCGGTGGAGCTTTCGGCTCGGGTATTCGGATTCCGACTCCCGCCCTGTTGGGCCTTGCGGCTCATGGGCTTGGTGTCTTTTCCTTTCTCCTCGCCTTTTCTCCTTCTCCCACTCTTGGCCTCCCTAAAACCGTCATCCTGGTTTCCCGGCAGGGTGGCTGGGTCCAAGGTTTCGGTCACCCCGCGCTCGCTCGGCTCCTCTCCCTCCGTGCCTTCAGAGTCGGCATCCTGGGATGTACTTGATACATCTATCACCAGTCTTGCCTCATCTTGGTCGGAGTCCGATTCGCCGGCTTGCCCGGGGGGGGGTTGGACTTTACGTGGCGCCTTCCGCCGAGCCCGTCTTTTCTTGCCCTCTTTCCTTCCCTTGGGCGCCGCCTCTTCGCTCGGGTAGGCGGAACTGGGTCCCACTTTCCCGGCGTCCAGCTGGCTTGCCACTAGGTTGGGCTTGAGGGCAAGGTTTGTGTTGGGGGGATACCTCTCCCCACCGTCGCCTTGACTTATATAACCTCGCGATGACGACTCCTCTCCCTACTCACTGTCCATCCCTTCCACTTCAACATACAGTAGCTGGCGAATACTGACACTTGGTCGCAATCACGTGCCCACGCACTGATGTCATCAGTCAAGTGTTGTCTAAGCGTACCCAAGCGGCTTGAGAATGACTAAGCTGAATGCGTCACCGGAAAATCTACTTGCACAGTTAAACATAGCCTCGATTGCAAAATACTATGCCAGCTCATCCAGCCAGAGTTACAAGCCACAGCATGACAATATGAAACCAACAAATCTCACTTACTACAATACAGAATAATTACAAAGCAATTTCACTTAACCTATGATTAAATACAATAATATACGTGATACCTAATTATTACAGTCTAAATGATGAGAAACAGAATATATAAAATCTAATGAATCGGGTTAATAATAATAATAATAATAATAATAATAATAATAATAATAATAATGATAATAAATACTGAATGGAATCTGTAATCCTGTTGTACGGTTACAGAACGCCTCCCTCATGAAATAATCGATTAATTGAATCGATTGATTCACGAAATATATACATAATCACATGAAATCGAGTACACCAATATATACATGTATAAAAATGCCCTTTACAAATTGGGTACATAGTATCATCCATCTGGATGTTCGTTGTTACACATATAAAACATTGATCAATTATCATTTTCACTTTGATTATACAGTATTATTTACATACAGAGATTACATTTCTTTCTCACTTCTGTCGTTTCAAACGTTCATTTAGTGTCCAAAAGTAATTCTCGAAGACATATCATTATATACACTTTCTCCAAGCACTGGAGTTTATTGCACTGCCGTGCTTCACTTAATATCACAACACACGCTAATTTCACTGCAGTCCTGTTCGTAATGCCAGCTTCATAAAACATGGTGAATTAACATAATAATGAGAATTAATCAACAAACTCACATGATATATTTCTTAAGATTTCTTATATTGTATGTGCCTACGATATTTCCTTCCTTGTCTTCTAATGAATAAGCACATTTCCCAATCCGTTTCACTACGGTGAAGTATCCCTGATATAACAAGAAAAACTTAGAAAATTGACCAGCTTCTGCTGATTACGGGAGTGGCACTCTGAGTAAAACCTTGTCACCAAGCTCAAATTCATCCAATTTAGTCTTACAAAAATTATCATGCACAATCTTACCGTGTTATCCTTCTTAGGTATAATAACAAGTGGATTCAAATTAGGACTACATGATGGTTCAATTATATTATAATCTAGCATAATGTCAATCTGCTCTTCAACAGCGCTAGCGTATTTTAACGGAATGGGATATTTCGGTCCTACAAAAGTTGAGTTATCAAGAAAATTAAATTTGTGTTCGTAAAGATGTGTTCTACCAGGCCGGTCACTAAAAACATCACTATGTGATATCAATACTTCACACAATTCATCTCTAGAATCTCTCTGTATAGACACATGACAGACATCAATATTTTTCCTAATATTAGGAATTTCACAAGATCCTTCCGTACTAGAACACATTTTATTCGCACTAATTTCTGACAAAACATCATATGGTAAACTGACTTCCCTGCTACTCTTTCCCCAAATAAGATTGACATTACACAGATCAAAATTTAATTTAGCCTTGTGACACGTTAACCAGTCAGTACCTAAAATAACGGCATAAACTAAATTAGGCACCACTAAGCATGGTTGGAAAATACATTCTCCACTTATGATAATGGGGACAGCTATTTGTTTATTCACTCTTTGAGACTTGTTCCCAACAGCTGTTACGATGAACGTATTCCTCACTGGAATTTCCGCTACCTCATACTTCTCTCTCAAAACTTCCTCATACAGCTTGGAATTTACACATGACTTCTCACTACCAGAGTCCAACAAAATCTTAACTTTTCTGCCCCATATCAGCAGTTCAATCGTCGGTGTAACAGTAACACTACTTAAATTATCCTCATTACATAATATAAGATCACTTAACAAATCTTGCCTTATATCTAAATTTAAATTACACTTATTGTCTACGATTAAGTCGTCACTTAAAACATTTGAATTATTGCTACTTAGGTCACAATCATGTTCACTTACAACTATAGGCTGATCGACATTAACATACTTATCTGCCTTATATGTGAACTCACCATTTACGGACTGTTTCAGTGACCTGTTTATACAGTCCGTTGCGCGATTAAAGTACTTGGTTCGGTTACGACTTGTTGGTTACACACCTCAGTCGGTCTCCCCTGTTGCCTATTTCCTGTAGCTTCATTATTATTATTATTATTATTATGGCCTGTATTCTCCCGCCTCGCAGCTTCTGGTTGACTACCATAATCACGCCTCCTAGTCCTGAAATTTTCCGAACTATTTTGATAATTTCTCTCCCTGTGGAAATTATTATTAGGTCTCTCCTGATATTCTCTTCGGTAGTTACGATTATTCATAGGCCTGTCCTGATTATTAGATTGGTTACCCCTTCCTTCTACATTCCTATTTAGTGTCCTACTATTATTCAAGCTACTACCTAAAGCATCAAAACTTTCCAACAAAATCTCCATTTCCTTAATAGTCTCCACTCTTTGCATACAAACAGCTTCTCTTATTCTATCGGGATAGTGCTTAGCCATAAGTCTAACTATATCAGCCTCAGGTCCAATACATTCTAAATTTCTGCACACCAAAACATGAGCCAAAAAGTATTCAGTCATTCTAACACCCTCGTTAGAATTATACCTGCCAAACATTACTCTCTCTCTCTCTCTACTCTGAACACCTTCACTCCAAAATTTAGCCATGAATTTCTCCTTAGATTCAGTTAGACTAGACATCGAGCTTTTATATACTTGAAACCAAGACTTAGTTTCTCCTACGAAAGCATTAGATAAGATCTCCAATACAGTTTCCCAGCTAATAATATTGTCTCTTAATTGAACAGCAAATTTCTTCTCTACTACTCTCATAAATTCCATCGGGTTGAATTCTTTCCCAGAAAACTTAGGTAAATCATGATCTCTGGTGATTAAACCATTATTTACAATTATCTCACGTACATTCTTACTATCACGCACTTCTTGCTGGAGTACTCTCTGGCAACTCAGAAATTTTTCTTCCACTGTTTCCTCAGCCTTTTCTTGAATTTTTCTTAATTCCTCCTGCAACTTTTCTTCCGATTCTCTCACCTTCTGTGATAATGATTTTTGTTCACTCTCTAGATCACCTACTTCTCCAAGTTTTCTTTCCACATGTTCTACCCTACTAATACATTTCCTAGTTTCTTGCCCCACTGTATTGGTTCTCTTTTCAAACCTTTCTTCCACTAACTCAGTGATTTCCCCCTTTTTAGACTCGATCTTGGCGCCTAATTCATCAATCTTATGCCCTTGTTTGATGCATGTCTCACTAACTTGCTCTATTTCAGTATGGAGATTGCTCCGACCCAATTCCATCTCAGCTCTGATGTCACTACACTCCCTATTTACCTTACTTTCTAAATTATTAATTTGCTTACTTATTTCTAACACCTTATGATCTATCTTATTACTAACATCATCAATCTTCTTATTAATACTATTTATGACATTACTCTGAGCTTCAATTTTCCCACTCATAATATTATTCTGAGATTCAATTTTTTCACTAATGACCGCTTCAATTTTCTCACTCATAATATTATTCTGAGATTCAATTTTCTCACTCATAATATTATTCTGAGATTCAATTTTCTCACTAATGGCATTATTCTGCTCAGTCATTTTGGACATCAGCAAATTAAATAAACCCAGGTCAATCACCCCTTTACTTTGATCTTGCGTGACAGCGTTTTCCTCACTTTCTACTATTTTCTGACTTTCAGCAGGTCCCACCTTAGTCACCAACTTCCTATTTATGTTACCACCTTGGATTTCCTTGGACACAATAACCTCAGCCTCATCACCTGACTGCATATTGCTATCCTTGTCCATCTTCGGTTTCCTACCAATTTTTCGCGATCTCAAAGCTATTTCCCCTTGCAATTCCTCTGACATTACCCCTTAAATACAAACTTCAACAAAATGACCTTCCTAACATTACTCGGTGAATTTAACATGTGCGTACTCATTAAAAGAACTGATCCATGTATATTGCCATTCAGAAACACTTTTTCTGAACCTTTCGAGTCCCACGTTGCTGGCGACACGTTGTGGCTACTCCATCCACTACTCTTATACCTTCATATCTTCCACACAATATAAATAACATTTGTTTGAGCGCCAGTTGCTTTTTTAAGAAAAACAACAAAATTCGGTAGAGCATACCTCTTATATCAATTATCTCAAGGCGTGAGGTGATAAACTCACATATCTGGCAATATACAGGGATATGGATCAGGACAATATTAAATTACTGTTGCATTTCCACAATTGAGGATTGTACATGGAACTGGAATCACTTATTATAATTAAAATAAAACTGAGTTTATGACTATAATTTACGTCACAATGAACAATCATTGACGTCTTTTAATTTAACAAAAGAAATATATCGTGAGATTTGCGGTACTAAGAAAAGGAAAATTTAATCTAAACAAAAAAAAAAAGCTATTGGCATGAACTTGGAAGTGAGATGTGATATCGCCGCTGATTACATTCTTCTTCATGTTATGAATGCATAACATGTCTGATGTTTAATTACCTGCTGTCTGCATACACCGCTGTTGAACTGGAAATTCCAGGGAAAACCGATGAGCTGAAGTCGGGAGCCGTCTGCTGTTATCTTCTTACTAGCAAATGTACCCGTGCTTCGCTACGGCGTTCAACATTGTATTCGAATATCGAAGTAAACAGTGTACATGCAGTAAATAAGATTGTTTTAAAATTGCATCTCTCTTAGCGTTATGCGAGAAAGAGCATGGGGATGTCCCCATACGTTGTTTCCAATGTAAAGTGTTTGTTACGGATTTGTGATATAACGGCAGGCTCACTTGCCTACTGCCATTCACAATCGAGTTGGGAAGTTTACATTATAATTGGAGGCCCCATTGCCTACTGCGCGGTCACAATCAAGTTGGGAGTGTTCGTTACAATGGCAGGCCCCATTTCCTACTCCCAAACAGATTACAGTCGAGGAGATTTTATTATAATGGCAGGCAAATTCCCTACCACCATTCAAAATTGAGTTGTGCCGTTATCATTATAATGTCAGGCCGATTTTCCTACTGCCAGCCAGCTTACTGCCAGTCACACCAAGTTGGTGAGTTTCCATCAAAATAGCAGGCCACTATGCCTAATGCTAGTCACATTTTAGATGAGGACATTTGTTTATAATGGCGGGCAACCTTGCCTTCTGCCAAACACAATCGGGTAGGGAAGTTTTACACAAAACTGCATGTTCACTTGCCTTCTGCAAGTCAAATCGAGAAGCGAACTATTCATTACAATTGTAGACCTTCCTTACTAATGACAGTTACACAGGAATTGGAGAAGGGCCCTTTTATACAGCCAGTCAAAGTCGGTGTGGGAGGTACTGATTACATTAGCAGACCCACCCTTTCTCGATCGCTACAAATCGACATCAGTGAATATATATAGATCGACATACGAAAGTATATGCGTGGTTACAATATTGAAGACCTTGATTTACAGATTAACTGCTACTAAACGTACGTCATATCGACAAAGAATTATACTATAAGACACGCCGGATTTAGTGCCCTAAATGGCTGGTCCTATGATATGTCATCTATTCTAGGGTCAGACTGAGTTAGAAACGTGGAACAGGGTAACGTTTTTGTAAGATTATCTCACATTACATTACTTTTCGGATAATTATGTGACAGCTACATACATAGCATTTGGCTCACATATGGCTACTGGGTGGGCCAATTTTCGTGAAGAGTTTGAAGATTCTGTATTTCATGTAAGTAATCGAAAGTATGAATTATGCTTGTGAAAATTCCAAACTGACTTAACATCGATTAATAGAGAAAAATCAAGCGTAAAAGGGATACAGATATGGCAAAAAGTCATAAGACCAAGGTTGTAGACCATTCCAAATTGAACGGAGATTGTGCAATCTGTTATGTGATAGGAATTTCCGAAGGTCTGCACCATCATTAAAATTGCCTGCATATTTTGATATTCTTCGGGGATAAAAAGTGAAAAATGTAATAATCTAGGATGTTTTCCGTTCGTTACAGGCTAAAACGTATAATTTTGTCAAATTTCAATTATCTTCTTTTTTTCTTCTGGCAGATTATGCCGCAATCTGGATTTTGGGCAAGGCGGTTAAAAACTAGGACTTTCAGGAAACTAAACAAAAAATTGTGCAGATGGTCATTATTACCCCTTTAATGGAAAGCTGTACGAAAATTTCGCCAAAATAGTCAGTGTAGAGGCACACAGTCGTTACGATTTGATTTATATAAATAAGGAATCTGCTCCATGTAAGACACCTTTGTGGCTATGTCCGCTGGACTTAACCTGCAAAACTGACCATTCATGGTATCTCCCTTATTAATCCTCCTGACGAAAAAATTCACATGAAAAAATGGTTTAGAGGTGGAATTCCATCACGTTTGGTCGATTTCCAGTCAGGTTGGTCTTGTTCTGTATATATTGTGGAAGAGTAAAATCACCATTTCGGTTCCCTATAAACCGCCAGTCCATTCCGGAACATGAAATGTTATTTACGTTTAATACCTACCTTTGGACAGGTGGATGCTAAATATAAATTTTGGTTCGAATGTCTTCAGTAGTTTTCCAGTTGTAAGGAATACGCTTTACACGCACCCGGTCGTGAGTTATGTCCGATGGGACTTGTACAGAAAAACGGTCCGTTAATGATATCTCCCTTATTAATCCTCGTATCGAAATGATGCACATGAGAAAAAAGGTTTAGAAATTAATTTCTACCAAGGCAGGTAGATTTAAATTAACGTTGGTTGTGTATATTTTGTGGAAGTGCAAAATCCAGTTTCTGTTTCGTATAAACCCCCAGTCAGTTCAGGGATTTAGAAACAATATTTGCCCTAAAACCTGTCAAGGACAGGCGTATTCTAAATATGAGTCTTGGTGGAAATACATCCAGTAGTTTGTAGCACTCGCGTACATACGGCGTAATTAAGGAAGAAAATAATACAGTTAAGAAAGTTGAAACTAATAGAAAATGTATTATAACTGAGGACAGCCGGATAACGACAAATATGTAAATGCCAAGTGAATGTATTGGAAAATCAAATGCCCCTCAATAAATTATGCTAGTGTGAGTTATGGATATAATAAAGCGGTGACAGAGGAGAAATTTAGGTCCAGTGATTCCTAGGTAAACAAATAATAATAAGATGACTAATGGTGTTATTACTTAATCTATTCGAGGGCGGTTATAACAACCAACGATATTCCGCCAATATCCCGCAGGTAGGCCGATTGACGCCTATCTTGTCTTCTACCCAAGGAACAACCACGAATTTAAAAGCATGATGAGAAAAATGGCAATACGTTACTTCCCTGCTGGCATGCAGTCAGAAACTTTGCCATGGTAACCTGTAGGTTCGTTGTCGGTCTGTCTGTCACTCAATGCAGAGCATGATACCAGCGGACAATTGTAAATTTCTCCGTCATGTGAAGAGTAAGGTAAATTATGAACATAACGAAAGTTGTTTATAATGAAGAGACGTTTCCCGTACGGTGAACGAAGTTTACAGAAAATCAATAGTATAAGAGACAATGGAGGAAAACCATTCTGGTTTTCCTATAAACCCCCCGTCCTTTCAAAGATTTTAAAATGATATGCATATCGAAACCTTCCCCGGGATGAATATACTCTAAATATGAAGTTTGGTTGAGATCTATCTAGCCGTTTCGACGTGATGGTGGAAAAACCATTCTGGTTTTCCTATAAACCCCCCGTATATTCAAAGATTTTAAAATGATATACATATCGAAACCTTCCCCGGGATGAGTATACTCTAAATATGCAGTTTGGTTGAGATTTATCCAGCCGTTTCGACGTGATGGTGGAAAAACCATTCTGATTTTCCCATAAACCCCCCGTATATTCAAAGATTTTAAAATGATATGCATGTCGAACCTTCCCCGGGATGAGTATACTCTAAATATGATGTTTGGTTGAGATCTATCTAGCCGTTTCGACGTGATGGTGGAAAAACCACTCTGGTTTTCCTATAAACCCCCCGTATGTTCAAAGATTTTAAAATGGTATGCATATCAAAACCTTCCCCGGGATGAGTATACTCTAAATATTAAGTTTGGTCGAGATCTATCCAGCCGTTTCGACGTGATGGTGGAAAAACCATTCTGGTTTTCCTGTAAACCCCCCGTCTATTCAAAGATTTTAAAATGATATGCATATCGAAACCTTCCCCGGGATGGGTATGCTCTAAATATGAAGTTTGGTTGAAATCTATCCAGCCGTTTCGACGTGATGTTGGAACAGACAAACAAACAGACAGACAAACAGACAAACAAACAGACACGAAACGTAAAAACCACCGATTCGGTCTTGAGTTGACCTAAAACGGATAAATATCTGAAAAATTGGCAAAACAAAAGAAATTACAGACAGCGGACCCCCTACAATTTTATTTATATAGATATAACAAGGAGTTGGCCTACATACCATGTACGCGTGTAGGGAGCTCCAATGTAATTACGTCCACTCAATATATTATAAGAAATTGGAAAATATTCTTGAAACATCTTGTGAAGTCCATCCTCACAAGAAGATGTTTCTTTATCAGCATAGTACCCGTCTCTGCTCGGATACAACCACCACTTGTAGACCTCCTCGATTATTACAAGACCTCTTGAAAACACAAGTCTTTGCTCTGACCATCACACTAAGACCACTTCTTCCATTTGATACATCTGACTGTTACATATGATCTGCACGATATCACCTGAACGATATGAACTGAGTACCTCTCCCCACTTTTTTTTTTTTTTTTTTATACGGGGGGCCCCCGTAGCCCGCTCCCCCGCCGTGACCATCGACTCAATCTACATGGCCTCCGACATGCTATTAATTTCTAAGTTGAAAAGAGATAGCTGGGTAGAGTGGGAAGTGATACAAGGAGTATCTGCCGGTTTCCGAGTCAGACTCGCTACCACGGCAAAGTTTGTATTGGTTGGATAGTGTTAAGGTATGGTATTGAAGGGTCAGGGAAAAACCACATAGGCAGAAAGAAGAAAGAGCCTACATGTAAAACCTGACATCTTTTGATAGCACATGCAAGGATGTGGGCTGGAAAAAGACCAGAGGTTATGTTAGTTAGGAACAGGTAACATGCACAAACATAAACCAATTCCTTGCAATTTTTGTTATTATGGGGATCAGTCCTTCTTGTCACTGCCGGGTCGGCTCGGGTCTGCTAGCGTCTGGGCTTTGGGCCACAGGTTCGTCCCATTGTCCAGCAGCCAGCAGTCCCTGGTGCCAAGTCTCCTTTTGGAGAGGGGGGAATTAGAGCCAAGCCTTGCATGCAAGGGGCTATCTTCTTCCTCCTGTCGATGTCCCTCTATGCGGTGTTGTTTGAACACACTTGTCACTGCAGATCTAAAACTAAGATTATTAATAACATATGTATATACAAGTTCTCATTGGAGTGCCGGCTGTTTGCCTGCTCTCATGTCCAGCTTACAACCTAGATAGGAAAGAGATAACAGATAGATATTAGTGCTGTTTATAGGGCGCGGGCTGGTGTTCCGCTCCCATGTCTCTGTAGGGGGGCGGGGGTGGATCGACACGTCCTTGGCCGTCTGGCTGCGTTGCCGTCGTCTTCTTAAGTTGTACTTTTTGTCAATCTTCCTCGCCTGGTCCCTGGGTCTAGGACAGCTGAAACATATTTACATATTTACATAGGTGTCTGCAGTGTGTGGGTGTATGTGGTATATAGGTGTCAGCTTGGCGGGAGTGGGTTGGCTATCGGCCCCTCGCCCACCCAACCCTGTGGCTGAACAGAATGTGCTTCGGTGTAGGATACTTTTTGTACAGATCAACGTCGTAGCGTCCGATCCCGCTTATTAACGGGTTGATCTTATTACTCCATGACTTTCTGTACATGTTTAGTGTCTGTTTACGTATTTGGTGCCTTATTGAGCTGACTTTCGCAATACTGCGTAGTTGGCGTATTGGCGTGTCGAAAGGGAGTCTGGTCGCTGCTCGTAGGCATTTATTTTGTATTAATTCCAGCTTATCCAGGTTCGTCATTGCAGTGAACCCCCACGCTGGGGCTGCGTACATGATTATTGGTCTGATTAAGGCCTTATACATGTTTATGGCTACTTCCGTTTTAATACTGGACTTTTTGTTCAGTATAGGATATAGCTGGTTAAGTCGTATGTGTGCTTTTCTTTGAATATCATTGATGTGGTGTAGCATGGTGAGCTTTCTGTCTAGGACTACTCCTAGGTATTTGACTTTGTCATGCCACACTATATCTTCGTTGAAAAGCTTTAGCGCTTTTATGTTGACTGGTTTGCGTGTGAGTCTGTTCTTCTTAGTGAACAGCACTGCTTGGCACTTGTCAACATTGACCTTGATGCGCCATTTCGTTAGCCAAGGCTCGAGAGTTCTTTTTGCTACTTGGAGCCTCTTTCGAGCGCACGCTAGTTGTGGATGTTGAACTGAGATAGCGGTGTCATCAGCGTAGAGGTGTGTGGTAGTGAGTTCTGTCGTAGGCATGTCGTTTGTATACAGGACGAAGAGGATTGGGCCGATAAGGGACCCTTGGGCTACGCCCGCTCTAATCCTGCGAGTACTTGACAGCGTGTTATGTACGTCTACTTTGAACTCTCGGCCCTCCAGATAAGATTTAATAAGTCTTATATAGCCTGGGTGGAATTCGTGGTCTATTAGTTTCGCTAGTAGGCCTTCGTGCCAGACTTTGTCAAATGCTTTCTGGATATCAAGGAAAACCGTTCCTGTGTCTCTTCGTTTGTTGAGACCTATGGTGGCTTGTTCTATGAATCGAGTGAGCAGTTGTGGGGCAGAATGTGCGTTCCTAAAGCCAAACTGCTCGTTGCGAATTATACCTTTTTCCTTGATATGCCCTATTAACCTTTTCAGTAGTATTTTCTCGAATACTTTACTGAGGGCGTCCAGAAGGCTGATGGGTCTGTAGTTGTTGGGGTCTGACTTGTCTTTGCCTGGTTTTCCAAATACGAGGATCCTAGCCCTTTTCCATTGTTCAGGGTAGTATTGTAGTCTGAACATTGCATTGAAGATGCTGGTAAGTAGTGTTAGGGCTTTGTGAGTTAATTTCTTAATTATTATGTTCTGGATCTCGTCTGGGCCTGGCGCCTTCTTGGAGTTAAGATGACCGTCGCCTTGACTTATATAACCTCGCGATGACGACTCCTCTCCCTACTCACTGTCCATCCCTTCCACTTCAACATACAGTAGCTGGCGAATACTGACACTTGGTCGCAATCACGTGCCCACGCACTGATGTCATCAGTCAAGTGTTGTCTGAGCGTACCCAAGCGGCTTGAGAATGACTAAGCTGAATGCGTCACCGGAAAATCTACTTGCACAGTTAAACATAGCCTCGATTGCAAAATACTATGCCAGCTCATCCAGCCAGAGTTACAAGCCACAGCATGACAATATGAAACCAACAAATCTCACTTACTACAATACAGAATAATTACAAAGCAATTTCACTTAACCTATGATTAAATACAATAATATACGTGATACCTAATTATTACAGTCTAAATGATGAGAAACAGAATATATAAAATCTAATGAATCGGGTTAATAATAATAATAATAATAATAATAATAATAATAATAATAATAATAATAATAATAATAATAATAATAATAATAATAATAATAAATAATAATAATAAATACTGAATGGAATCTGTAACCCTGTTGTACGGTTACAAGGGACACATGATAGCCGAGTGGCACCATTGCTGGCTATTCACCAAGACGGCCATGGTTCTAAACCCGGCCAAAGTATTATGTGAGATTTTCGAAATGAAACTCACGTTCGTATGGTTCGGATTCCGAGTAAAAATTGAGGTCTCATGATTATAATCGTAACCTTAACGCTCACGCAAAAGTACTAGCATTCTTCAGATTTTTAAGTCTATTTAAATCAAAAATCGTAGAAAGTAACACAAGTACAAGCTAAACAAATATGGCCTGGTACATTTCACGGGAACGTGAGGAACGTAAACCAACTTCCTGAATATGGACAGTCTCATGAAACAAAGGCAGCGGAACGACATAGTGGGCTCTGCATTAGGAGTCACAAATACTGAATAAGTAGAATAAATGAACAGGAATAATAATACTAATCATAATAATAATAATAATAATAATAATAATAATAATAATAATAATAATAATAATAATAATAATAATGCCTTCTTTCGGATATTCATGATGAGTTAGGTTTTTCGTTCTTTACTATATTTCCCATACACTGGTGGTGTTCATAATTCTCAGTTTTGTCGCGCATTTGACCCAGTTTTATGGCTGGATACCTCTCTCGCTGCTAACTGTATGTTGAGTGATGTGTTCTAGTAATACGTGTTTCTGTGGTGGTTAGTAGTGTGGTGTGTTGTGTGTAAGTGAAGAAGACTGTATTAAGACAAAAGCGAAGCACGTACTACTTGAGGCAAAGGAACAGCCAGTCACGGCTCAAGTTCTTGGCTCGTCCTAGAATCGTTCCCGTGACCCTCGGAACCGGTGGCCGCTACGATCAACATTCAGCTAAGGAGCTGGATTTTCATCATAACCGATGCTGTTCAAAGGTAACAAAAGTGTTGTTATAACATCAGTAAGTTGAGAAAATAGAGCTGTATCTTTGTTGAGATATTTAGAATAGAATACTCCCTATCACCAGTTTTGGATCACCATAAGCTGGGAATAATAATAATTAATACAGTTGTTTGTTTTTATGTCCCACTAACTTCTTTTATGGTTTTCGGAGACGCCGAAGTGCCGGAATTTAGTCCCGCAGGAGTTATTTTAAGTGCTACTAAATCTTCCGACACGAAGCTGACGTATTTGAGCACCTTCAAATACCAACGGACTGAGCCAGGATCGAACTTGCCAAGTTGGGGTCAGAAGGCCAACGCCTCAATCGTTTGTGCCCCTCAGCCCGAAAAGGTGGGAAGAGAGAAGTAGCTTATTGTAATACAAATTGTTTGGATACCTGCGTTTTGTAATAGTCTTTATTACTATTACACTGCCTGACAAAGCAATTGAAGCACCCAGAAGAAATGGTTGGATGTTAATGGAACACGCACACACCATCAGTGGGTATGTAAAAACTGGTAGCATAACGCACACGTAGCACTAGAAGTGAATGTTAAGTATTAATGCTGTATTAATATTAACATATAGCACAAAATAAATATAATCAAGCTGAAAAAATCCACTTGCACCAAGCAATAAACCCACCTCTTGGCATGGGACATAGGACCTAAATAGGTCGGTGGTCCCACCTTACCTTAGAATAGCCATTGGTGCCCCCTTTTGGGGGACACACAGGGAGTCACAAAGAGTTCGGATCGGATCAGATGTTGATTACAGCTGTCCTCATCTCGAGGGATCCAGGCGAGGAAAGATTGGTAAGGAACACAACATAAGAAGCCGAGGGCAGCGCAGCCAGACGGCCAAGGACGAATCAATCCATCTCTGTCCCCGACAGATACCTGGGAGCGGAAAACCAGCCCGCGCCATATAACGAAGACTTTACTTTAGATGGTTATTTTGTGTTACTTTTGTTTTTTACTTAGGTAGAATCTTGGACACGAGAGCAGGCAAGCAAGCCTGCACTCTAACGGACGTCTGTATACATGTAAATATATTGAACCTAATAACCTTAGTATAGTTGCAGATATGCAGTGACAAGTGTGTTCCAGCAACACCGCACGAGAGGGACATCGCCAGGCGGAGGAAAATAGCCCTTTACACCACGTAAGGCTTGGCTCTTAATCTCCTTCTCCAAACGGAGACTTGGCACCAGGGACCACTGGTTGCTGGACAATGGAACGAACCTGTGGCCCAAAACCCGGACGCTAGTGGACACGAGCCGCACCCGGTAGTGACAAGAAGGTCTGACTCCCATAATAATTGACAACGGCAAGAAAATGATTATGATTGTATGTCACATATTCCTAACTAACACAACCTCTTTATTCTTCTACCCCAAATGCTTGCATGTGCTATCTAAAAAAAATCAGGTTTTACACGTAGGCTCTTTCTTTTTCTGCCCATGTGGTTTTTCCTTGACCCTTAATACCACGCCTCAACACCACCTTACCAATACAAACATCTGCCTGATAGCATGTCTGACATGGAAACAGGCCGATACTCCTGTAGTCTCATCTCCCACTCCTCCCTGCTATCTCTTTCTTCTTAGAACTAATAGCATTTCGGAGGCAATAAAAATAGTGACGATTGTCATGCGGGAGGAGCGGGCTTCGGCCCCTCCCCGAAAAAAGTCAGATGTTGATTGATCACTGTGAAGGACACAAAGATGTTGCGTACTCGTGTGAGGCTGCGCTATCAGCATCTGACAGAGATTGGGTTGTCATTTGGCCGGCTGGTCGAATCGTGCAATAGGCAGATTTGTGGGGCATTCGAATGTGATAATGTCCCGACCTTGGACTTGCATGCGAACGTAAGGGCACGTTTATTCGTCGTCAAGGTTCCAGTTGACCACGTCATACCACAAGGGAGGATCGCCTTATTGGGCACCAAGCACATCGTAACCCCTTCAAATCTGCGCCTGCCATCCGAGAACAAGTAATGGACTCCCTGAAACATTCTGTGTCATCCCGCACCATTGGTCGGAGACTAGCAGCAGCCGTCCCATGCGTAGGCTGCCGTTAACACAACACAACCGGCTGCGTTTGGAGCATGGACTGCTGATGAAAGGCATCGTATTGTGTTCAGCGTTGAATCGCCCGGATGACCATCGTCTGGGGAGAGGTGAGGCACAGCTGTGTTACTGCTGACGTCATGATGTGGGGACCCACCGGGTATAACTTCAGTTCTCGGCTGGTAGTGAATGAGGGAACTGACGGCACAACTCTCCATCACGGACATCCTGCGCCCTCACCTCTCATGCGACCATCTTCAGAACTGTCAACAGTGGGGATCGAACCCACTATCTCCTGGTTGCAAGCTCACAGCTGCACGCCCCTAACCGCACGGCCAACTCGCCAATTCCGTTACTTTCATTGGCACTACCTCTGATAAAGGTATATTGAATTATATTAGCCAGCCATTACAAACAACATCCATCGTTTGAATTAAATATCGTTTTAAGCTCAAAGTTCTGCACCGTTATCTGCGTACGGTTAGAGTTTTAAATCCTCACCTGGACTAACTAGCAGGAACATGTAAAGAGACACTTTTCGCTCGTAGCCTGAATATATACATATTTTAAAATGAAGTCCCCGGTAGGTGTGGGTTTGTTGTTTGTGCAGAATAATCTGAATTACCACCGAACATATTTTAAAGCTATTTTCGCTGTTGTATAGAGAATTTTATCGAGGAATACTTAGGAGTACGAAACATTAATATATAGCAAAAGGGAGCTGAGAAGTTGCGGTATTTGGAAAGGAACTAAAGAAAACTATCATCCAAGTGTTTTCCTGACATACGCTGTCTAATCCGTCAACTGATCCTTAGTAGGTCTAGGATTGTTCGGCGTAAAATGCTCAACGAAAATGATCGAAACGACATATTCCTATCAATAAAAGCTGTACCCTCAGTAAGGATTTTATGTTACAGTTTGATGTAAAACGTTAGAATTGAAATCGCAACTGAGCGAGCTGGCTGTGCGGTTAAGGTCGCGTGATGAATACTCTCAGCCGTTACGCTATTCTTGGATTTTGAGACGAGGGTCAATAACTTATCGTAGCGTAGCTGTAAGCTTGCATTCGGGAGGTTATGGGTTCGAATCCCTCCGTCGGCAGACCTAAACATGCTTTTCAGCGGTTTACCATTTTCACACCAGGCAAGTGCAGGCGATGTATCTTAATTAAGGCCACGGCCACTAACTTCCCAATCCTAACCCTTTGCCATCCTTCCTTTGCCAAAAACCTTCGATGTATTGGTGCGACTTTAAACCACTAGCAAAAAATAGAAACCAATTTTGAAATTAATATTGTATACCTTAAGAAATCAATTTGGGATTCTCCTTAATAACCTAATTAAAATATAAATGTCCTTGCTGTCAGCTTGCATTCGGGAGACAGTGGGTTCGAACTCTACTATCGGAAGCACTGAAGATGGTTTTCGGTAGTTTCCCATTTTCACACCTCAAATTAGGCCACGTTCACTTCTTTCCCACTCTTAGCCCTTTTCTATCTCATCGTCACCATAAGACCTACCTATGTCGGTGCGACGTACAGCAATTTGTAAAAAGAGAAAAACTTCCCCTTTATTGTACGTAATATGAATGAGGAGATATTGTCGTTTTAATGAAAGTGCAAGAATTTTAAGGGGGAGGACGAACTGAACTAACAGGCTGACAGCTGGATGGGTCTAGGGAAAAACACCGCACTGAGCTACGTACAGACGTCAGGAGGAAAACAGTCTAATATAATGTCACCAACAAGAAAGTCTTATCTATAAACATGCATTAAAAATTGGTAGCGTTAAAAGCCAGTCGCTAACATACTGCAGAATAAAAATGCGCCAAAATGATGAAATGTGAATTTGAAACACAAATGAAGGCTGTGTGTCGTGCACAGACGGACAGAAAGGATGGTGGTTTTTAATTATTTTTGTGCAGATTCTGTCGGTTTATATGTTGCTGTAAGGATGAATTTAAGTCCCATGTTTAAAGCTCCGTTTCTCAACCTTTCCCGTCTGGTTTTTCCTTCAGTTTTCTCAGATATTTAATTTGAATTGTTGAGATATCTAGATGCCATTATTAATGCCCCAATTTAAATGTTGGCACAGTTTTGTACACGGTTAATTTTGTTTTCTTGGTAGCTTACTTTTTACTGATAAAATTCCTGATTAGTGTATAGAATAGTAGTCCAGTTGCTGTGATTTTGATTTTAACTTCTTTACCTATTCGTCCACCATTCCTAAGAAAGGTACCCAGGTACGAAAAGCGTGTTAATGTATCTAGTGCTTCCCCAGGTTATATTATTTTACGAATTTGTACTTCCTTATAATCATAGTTTTTGTTTTATCTGTGTTCGTCTTCATGTTTCTCTTCTCGGGTTAATTATTACATAAGTCCAGATTTTATAAATCCTTTCTTGTTCTTGTTCTTGTTCTTTTTAGTAATATTTAAAACTCATAAAATGCCAATTCAGAGACCTGAGCAGGTTACCGCACCGGCATTGAGGTATTGGGACCATACGCCACATTGCTATAACGTACCGGCATGTTTCCTCAATACAGTAAGGGAATCATTAATGAATTAATTAATTAATTCATTCATTTATTCATCCATTCATGTAGATAAAATCATAGGCGGGGCCCTTGCATGTGGAATGGTGATCCGCTTTTGCAAGGAGGCACTAATTTAGGCGGGGAATAACAGTTAATTAATTAATTAATTCATTAATTCATACACTTATGTAAGGACATACTCGTAACCGAAGAAGGATGGGATAGGACGGGCCTATCCCAATCGTACACTGACTGACAGAGCAAATGCAACACCAAGAAGGCGTGGTCAGAACTTTATGCCAATTGCAGGGTAGACTGACGTCACTGAGGTATGCTCATGATGTGAAATGCGCCGCTGTGCTGCGCACGTAGCGAACGATAAATGGGACACGGCGTTGGCGAATGGCCCACTTCGTACCGTGATTTCTCAGCCGACAGTCATTGTAGAACGTGTTGTCGTGTGCCACAGGACACGTGTATAGCTAAGAATGCCAGGCCGCCGTCAACGGAGGCATTTCCAGCAGACAGACGACTCGGCGCAGAGGGGTATGGTGATCGGGCTGAGAAGGGCAGGTTGGTCGCTTCGTCAAATCGCAGCCGATACCCATAGGGATGTGTCCACGGTGCAGCGCCTGTGGCGAAGATGGTTGGCGCAGGGACATGTGGCACGTGCGAGGGGTCCAGGCGCAGCCCGAGTGACGTCAGCACGCGAGGATCGGCGCATCCGCCGCCAAGCGGTGGCAGCCCCGCACGCCACGTCAACCGCCATTCTTCAGCATGTGCAAGACACCCTGGCTGTTCCAATATCGACCAGAACAATTTCCCGTCGATTGGTTGAAGGAGGCCTGCACTCCCGGCGTCCGCTCAGAAGACTACCATTGACTCCACAGCATAGACGTGCACGCCTGGCATGGTGCCGGGCTAGAGCGACTTGGATGAGGGAATGGCGGAACGTCGTGTTCTCCGATGAGTCACGCTTCTGTTCTGTCAGTGATAGTCACCGCAGACGAGTGTGGCGTCGGCGTGGAGAAAGGTCAAATCCGGCAGTAACTGTGGAGCGCCCTACCGCTAGACAACGCGGCATCATGGTTTGGGGCGCTATTGCGTATGATTCCACGTCACCTCTAGTGCGTATTCAAGGCACGTTAAATGCCCACCGCTACGTGCAGCATGTGCTGCGGCCGGTGGCACTCCCGTACCTTCAGGGGCTGCCCAATGCTCTGTTTCAGCAGGATAATGCCCGCCCACACACTGCTCGCATCTCCCAACAGGCTCTACGAGGTGTACAGATGCTTCCGTGGCCAGCGTACTCTCCGGATCTCTCACCAATCGAACACGTGTGGGATCTCATTGGACGCCGTTTGCAAACTCTGCCCCAGCCTCGTACGGACGACCAACTGTGGCAAATGGTTGACAGAGAATGGAGAACCATCCCTCAGGACACCATTCGCACTCTTATTGACTCTGTACCTCGACGTGTTTCTGCGTGCATCGCCGCTCGCGGTGGTCCTACATCCTAGTGAGTCGATGCCGTGCGCATTGTGTAACCTGCATATCGGTTCGAAATAAACATCAATTATTCTTCCGTGCAATCTCTGTTTTTTCCCCAACTTTCATCCCTTTCGAACCACTCCTCCTTGGTGTTGCATTTGCTCTGTCAGTCAGTGTATATGTAGAGTGACTACAAATGTAACGGAGAAAGAAGAATAGGGAGGGGGCACATGGGGAGCGGGATTTCCGCTTACGTGTGCCTTGCAGACATTAGGGAATGGTGAGAAATTAGTATTTGACAGATATTAGATCAGGTGGGGGTCTTCCGTTTGGGCCTCAAGAGAAAGGGCCGGGTGTGTTATCCCTGGGAATGTGGCTCCTTTTCTCACCAGGGGTGGATAACACGACCGGGCAGTAGTTATGCATAAACCCATCCATGCATTTATTCTGCGAACCGAATGCTCTCTCCTCAGTTGGTGGCTATCCCTGACTGGGAGAGAAGCATTCATTCATTTATTCATGCAAGCATGACAATTTAATTCAGTCATGGAATCATTCATTGAAGCATTTATATACACATATGTATAGTGTCTGTGAAAATGGAGAAGAACTCTGTACAGACTTATGACAACCAACCAACCAACCAACCAACCAACCAACCAACCAACCAACCAACCAACCAACCAACCAACCAACCAACCAACCAACCAACCAACCAACCAACCAACCAACCAACCAACCAACCAACCAACCAACCAACCAACCAACCAACCAACCAACCAAACAACCAACCAAAACGTACCGGTATGGTGACATTATATCATCTTTTCTTCGACTGACGAAAATTAACCTCCTGCGTATTCAACAAGAGAGACCTTTTCTCTTCACAATGCAACGTCACTACACTGTCATTGCAGTCTACTGTGTCCCTCGCTGGAGTTAAGAAGTCCGTTCCCGTGACTGTAGGGAGAACGGAACCCTCCCTCACGTTCTTGTTTTTTGTCGTATAGAGTGATTGCTTGAAAGATAGGCATCATAGGGTCAGGGGTGCTATTGCTGAGTGTTTCAAGAAATGTTACGGATCTGTATAAAGTACCACGCTGTTTGTCACCTGATGACTCAAGCAAGCATTCGAGTATAATAGCTATCGGTAGAAAGCAGAACAGTAGGTTGACCAAGTATCCAACAATACGATTTGAAAGAGGCAGGTCGCAAGACAAAGAGGCTGATGCTGAAAATAAAATTCGCTATGAACCTTGATCCTAACATTTGGAAAAAAATGCGAAGCAAAAATCTTGGATACTATAGGCCTGGCTTTTGGTGCTTGCGGAACAGTTCCAAATTTAATTCAAGATTAATTAAACTTAATTAATCATCGATAATGCTATAGATTTTTAGAGAATTAATGCACATTGTATGCCATAATTTGTACACTCTCATTGAAAAGTAAAAATAAAATATTTCGTCCACCGGACGTATGCTTTTAGATTCTCGTTTATAAATAAGCAAAATTTACTGTGTGATCATTTACTTTTAAACTAATTATTGGACGGTAACTCACGGTAACCCTGTCTACCTATTGGCAAGAGGCGCAGTTCCTTTCTCCAAAACATAAAAGTCGTGCTAGAAAACCATTTTCTGTTTATTGTTGAACGATTTGTATGGGCTACATTTTGAGCCCCCGCTGTACTTCCATTCTGTAAAAACAGCACGTTATTTGCACACCTCGTTTCGGAAATATTCACGGTGATGAGGTAAGTGACTAACTCGGTATACTACAGAAGCTTCTGTAGGGATAGATCACGAATACCGATATGTAGATAATATGTAGATAATACTGTTATTTTGTTAACATCTCTAAAATTTGGTAGATTTCAAGAGATGTCGAGCTGTCTGAATTGTTTCTTAATCTCAGCCGTTATAGGTCGGACAAGGAGAACAACTAAACACCTGTGTCACCGGCGTTGGCTTCTCTGTCCATACCTCTTCTTATTTAGTCGGTGTACTCAGGCTCGAGACCCAAGAATGTCTAACGTTTACACCTTGGTATTTTTTGTTTGTACAATTGAATATCGGCTCTCTCACCAGAAGGGTGTGTCAGGGCAGATGTACCTATTTTACGAGTCTCTGCGCTATCTCAGAACCACAGTAACGACATTTTCATTGCCCATTTTGCTGCTGGTAAGCCGTAAGAGAGATTAAAACGCACGCTACGATGGCTAGAACAGGTTACCTGCCTGAAGACTTCTTTCAATGAAAAATCGATTGACCTCTGAGTATCAGTTATTGGACTAGTCCAAGAAAATACAGATATAGCAGTCATGGGTAACTGTGGATGTGTTGACTTCATTTGACTCAATGTGCTCAAATTTAAAAGGTTTAAATTCTTTTTTTTGCTAGGGGCTTTACGTCGCTCCGACACAGATAGGTCTTATGGCGACGATGGAATAGGAAAGGCCTAGGAGTTGGAAGGAAGCGGCCATGGCCTTAAGGTACAGCCCCAGCATTTGCCTGGTGTGAAAATGGGAAACCACGGAAAACCATTTTCAGGGCTGCCGATAGTGGGATTCGAACCTACTATCTCCCGGATGCAAGCTCACAGCCACGCGCCTCTACGCTCACGGCCAACTCGCCCGGTGGTTTAAATTCTGGTTCGGTCCATCGTCATATTAAGAGTGCTTAAGAGTTGGAGACCACTCTCTATAACTTTTGCTATGTCTTTAAAGGAATATTGACACTGGCGTCTCTTAGCAGATGAAGGTACAGCGAAGTAATAAAAGACAATTGCAAGCAAATTAAACTGTATACCAAAAATATATACGTTTATATCGACTTGTAATATGTAAGTTTTATATCGTAATTTATGCTTCACCCGTGCGATATTAGTTATAAGGCAATTTATTTTGCTCTGTTTTAACGTTATACACTTGGTACATTCAGACGCAGTTGCAAAAGGGGAGTATCTGCACATTATCAATACAATGAATCTTGTGCCATATACTGACAGGCCATCTATGGTATGTGGAACTCTCACGCGTATATACCCCCACACATTAATATACTGGTGGTTATTATATCTAGAATTGGTTTGTTGAAAGGTTCCATACCACCTTTGTGCGAGAAGGTGCATTCATTCCAAAGTTCAGCTTGCATTCTACGAAAACACTAGAAATCTCGCAATGTTTGAAAATATCGCACGTTGGTGTCTATGAAGTTTAATTTGAGAGATACTGTTAACCAGTAAAGTAGCTGCAATCAATGATGACGCAACAGTTATAGCAGTTTCTCTGTTGACTTTCAACTTAGCAAGCGGTGAATTAAAGAGGAATGTCTTTCCTGCCCTACCTGAAACTTCCGAAAAGAAGATTCCTCTACTTTTTGATTTAACACTTTTAACGACTTCCCATAAATGTCCTTTTTTAGCACATGTTCTCTAAAATACTTGCTTTTCGGAGTGATAATTTGAAAACATGAACTTTAGCGGCCTTGCAACACTTGCGGAGCTCTCAGATAAAATATATCATATGATAAATGTACCGGAGGTACACCTTCTCCGTTCAGTTCAACTGCGCGCCTTCTGGAAGGCCATCTGTACTATGAGTACTATCGGCCTTTGTGCCCCCTCTGGCGGGAGGGCAGACTATTACATGTTTAAGGTAATTTCCTATTGTCTATGTTGGTAAACCGTAAGTGTTTGCAGATTGTTTTTTATGTGCTGAAGTTGTCAGCAATGCTATGGCTTCCTTCTTCCTTACGTTATTAACTGAAAAATGAAAATCCACAACCTGTTTCCAGTCACTGGACCGGGTCAGAACTGGAATGAGTGAAGCCCCATCTAACGGCGAGGATAGCATATGTGCCGGATGCCGAAGCCTGTCGCACTCCTCTGGGCCAGTGATAAATGACTGACAGATGAAATGAAATGTTAATGGAGAGTGTTGCTGGAATGAAAGATACTATAATCTATACTATAATCTATGAAAGATGACAGGCAAAACCGGAGTAGCCGGAGAAAAACCTGTCTCGCCTCCGCTTTGTCCAGCACAAATCTTACATGGAGCGACCGGGATTTGAACCACGGTATCCAGCGTTGAGAGGCCGGTGCGCTGCCACCTGAGCCACGAAAGCTACAAGTTATTAACTAATTAGGAATTTTTGTATGTATTTTTCTAGCCAATTAAAATTGGGGGTGTGTACAGGCAATCTGCCTAGGTCAAGAGAGTTCTGGAACATTCCCCTTTGAGTTAGTATAAAAGCTGGGTGCTTTAGGGCCGTATTTTCATCTTCATAGCTCCAATCTAAGTGTGTGTACGCCGTAATAGGAAGCAGGGGCAGCCTTGCCGTCGTCGAAAGGCCAAACAACTCAAAGTAATGGCAGACATCTTTTAACATGTGATAGCTCCAGGCAGTTAACTTGAGGGGAAGGTTTCAAATTTCTTTCTTAAGGTAAAAATTCTCAAGCTTAATATTACCTTTTAAATGTAAATTTTCAGGCAAGTCTGAAGACTTCGTTCAAATCACTGCTGGGAAGTATGTAACTTAGGGAATAAAAAAGTGTTCACCCTCTATTAATTCCCATTTAACTTGGTATAGGGGTGACTGTGAGTTTCTAAAACTCTGAATTCTTCAAAACTATTATGGTACTTAATATTTCGCATCTAGTCACCCCTCTGTAGTACAGGCTTAGCCTCTGCAACTTCGGGCCACAAGCCCATGTAGGATTTTAAGTGTATTTCAAAAGGAGTGCAAGTGTTTCATCTCCTAGCATTTTGTTCACGGCCGATCGTCTTAAACCCTTTATTTTGTACATTAAGGCCATTTAGAATGGACGTTTATTGCCGCTGTTTAAATTATAATTAATTGTTGAAGTGGCAGTAAACACTGTTGTTGAAGGTTAGCTAGTGTAAATTTTTGTAAGAAACTGGTGCGCCTAAGAGGCGGCATTCTATTAACGTTTGAAGCTCAGATTACTATACGATGTAAGTGGGTGGAACAAATATGCTCTTTGAAATAATGTACCTTTAGAGCT
The DNA here is from genome assembly GCF_040414725.1 of Anabrus simplex. Lineage (NCBI taxonomy): Eukaryota > Metazoa > Arthropoda > Insecta > Orthoptera > Tettigoniidae > Anabrus > Anabrus simplex. The sequence goes on along the minus strand of NC_090267.1, from coordinate 309,556,436 downwards.
ATACTGCTCATTCCTTTGTAAACTACTGTGTCAAAAATCTTATCTATTATACCTGATTTTTTGACTTACAGTCCACCCTTGTTATCCAAGCTGACGAGCTCTTTAACTGTTTATGTTGTTGCTTGTTCAGATTGTCCATCAAATGTTAACCTCCCGCCAAGGAAGAGGAAAGAAATAAAATTTAAAAATTTAGTGTTTTAACTCATGCTCTCAATTTTTCACTGTCCAGCCATTCACACCAGCATCATCTTTACATCTCTGAGTTCCACAAAATTTCCGGAACAATAAATACAACCGAACTTATTAAATGATATTTAAATGTGATCGTTTGTAAACATGAAAAAATCACTTTGTCACTTAGAAATGGAACTGATCGTTGTTAGAAAATCTACAATTATTTACTCAGTATGCGGTTGATAAGCAAAATAGTTGCCATATGGCATTGCTTACGGATATCAAAGGAATTGATTCGAAAATTCATTTTCTTTTAAAACAACTTAAAATCGGCCATATAATTTAGAGAGTTAAAAAAATATATATTCATCACGTGCACAAAGAATTCCAGCAGACCTGTCTGCTATTTGATCACTACTGAGGAGCTCTTCATTCGTTGATACTGTCTGAACTAACTCACCGACATAGTGTGAGATCTCTAGTCTCGATTCCAATTGTTTCCGAGTGAGAACTATATTCTGAATTAAAACCAGGAATTCGTTTTCTATAGTAACAACAGCTTTCTGCACCTCACATTTGTTGACATTCCTTCTCTTTTCAGTAAACTTATCTTCGTATTTCGTTCAGATTATCACGATAATATCTAGTTTAAAATAGGTCTGAATAGTTATCTAAGCCTTTCTTTTTTTCTATGGGTTTTACGTCACACCGATTCACAGATCAAGGAAGCGACTATGGTTTTAAATAAGGTAAAGACCTCGAATTTTCCTGGCGCGAAAATGGTGAACCACGGAAACCATCTTCACGGCTTCCGATAGCGGAATTCGAACCCACCATCCCTCGAATGCAAGCTACTAGCTCCACAGCACGACCCACGTAGCCAACTCGCTCGGTTGGCGCATAGCCTAAGACATTTCAATTTAATCATTCTTCTGGGAGACCAGTTACTTCTCATTTCTGTGTTGGATTTTTTGAGGTTTTAACCATAAAATTACATTCATTGACACCAGATATGGTGTGGCAGACGACCATGAATACAGACAACGATCTGAAAGCTCTTCAACGACTTCTGTATGTTGTGTCAGCTCTTGTTTAGATTTAGATTTTTATATTCATTATTTGAAGACTTACCGCAGTAAAATAAAAGAACAGTTTTGGACGCAAATGCCCATTGATATTTATGATTTGATTCCTGAGGAACTAACTCGTTTCAAGTACACACCAGTTGTTGATTTTATAGAAATTAACTTCTGAGTTGTTTGATGATTATATTAAATGTTGTTAATTATATCTTTTTTCTGTTATAATCTGTTATTAAATATATTCTACATGTATTTTATCCTATATTATTTTCGACAGAATGAAGATCTTCGCAGTTATAGAGCAGAGAAATTGTAAGGTCAATAAAAGAACCACTTACAGTTCATTTCCTTGATTACATTTGTCAAGCACTTGTGCCCACGGAAACATACAACTTACATTTTGGATTATAGATAGATTTTTCTCTGAAGAAGCACGTAGTCAGTCTCCATATTTACTCAGCTCTTTTATTACTTTGTCGTGTTCCTGCACGATACACTTATCCCCAGTGTAGATACCTGAAAAACGTGGAGTACTTCAAAACTTATTTCATTATCGCTCCTTGACAATTGTACAAGGAGTTCTTTATTTCATATTAATCCGTAGCACTTCAGAAGTAATTTCTACTCTATTGTCTCTGTTAGGTAGTTTTAGAAATTAGTCAGTGGAATCATCAGAGTTTGATTCTTTGTAAACCAGTATATTCTGTATAAACCTGAGCAAGAGATAGGCTATAATTTGTTCTCAATTTCCATTGGAAGGCATGGATTGATTTTCATAATTAGTGCGTTTTAAATCGTTATGTGTGAAATAAGACTCAATAAGAATAATGTTATTGGGTTTACTTACTTCTAACTGTTTTTATTTTACGGCTTTGGGAGGAAATAAGTGTCATCCACGATCAACTATTGGTGATGTGACATGATGCTCACGCAGTAGGCAAGAGGCAAAGATAACTGCGTGGAACTAGGAAATTTATAAACAGCACTATAAACGAAGTCACATTTTGCAGAAATCTGTTATTGTGTTAATGAAGTCATCTCACTTTATATTCATAACAGTAATGCCAGTACAGCATTTAGCCTATTTGCATTAAATGTAACGAAGTATTTCTACTGCTGGAGAAATCTGCTTAACATCCAACGTTGAGCTGATGACGTATGCCACTCTACTTCCGTCCACAGCAAGTTCACGCAGGCCCAGCTGATACTGTATTTCATTTAATATCTGTAATACGTATTACGATACAAAAAAATGGACAATGACAACGCGTTTTTTAATAATGCCTACAAAATTAAAGAGCTTTTACGGTGATCATAACAATACTGTGGCATTTATTAAAGGTTTAAATAAGCTGATGCAATAAGTGAGTCGTAATTCACAGGTTCAAACTAACTAAGATTTTTTTTTTTTGCTAATTGCTTTACATCGCACCGACACAGATAGGTCTTATAGCGACGATGGGATAGGAAAGGGCAAGGAGTGGGAAGGAAGCGCCCATGGCCTTAATTAAGGTACAGCCCCATCTTTTGACTGGTGTGAAAATGGGAACCACGGAAAACCGTCTTCAGGGTTGCCAACAGTAATCAAACAATTTTTCAAAATATTCACTACCTATCTTGCCCCACTGCATAACTTTGGCGGGTGTAGATTACGTAACAATAGGTACCCTTCTTTCAAAATCATCTTGTGGGTTGGCAAGCCGGAAGGATGGAAAGAATTTAGAAATTCTGTAGAGGAATGAACAGCTTCTTCACTATTGACTGCTGTCTATACTGGGTAATATACTTGAGCCCTTTGTCTTTTTGAATTAATTCTTTTTCTGTCCTTTGACATTCAGGTATCCCTTTGTTGGCCAGTTTCATTGTTACGTGCTAAGCGCAATTTTTTGAATGCAATTGTAGTACGACCTATATTTGCTTTCCGTCTCAGCAATGTGGGTTATCATATATTTTATATACACTGACTGACAGAGCAAATGCAACACCAAGAAGGAGTGGTTCGAAAGGGATGAAAGTTGGGGAAAAAACAAGGACGGCACGGACGAATAATTGATGTTTATTTCAAACCGATATGCAGGTTACACAATGCGCACGGCATCGACTCAGTAGGATGTAGGACCACCGCGAGCGACGATGCACGCAGAAACACGTCGAGGTACAGAGTCATTAACAGTGCAGATGGTGTCCTAAGGGATGGTTCTCCATTCTCTGTCAACCATTTGCCACAGTTGGTCGTCCGTACGAGGCTGGGGCAGAGTTTGCAAACGGCGTCCAATGAGATCCCACACGTGTTCGATTGGTGAGAGATCCGGAGAGTACGCTGGCCACGGAAGCATCTGTACACCTCGTAGAGCCTGTTGGGAGATACGAGCAGTGTGTGGGCGGGCATTATCCTGCTGAAACAGAGCATTGGGCAGTCCCTGAAGGTACGGGAGTGCCACCGGCCGCAGCACATCCTGCACGTAGCGGTGGGCATTTAACGTGCCTTGAATACGCACTAGAGGTGACGTGGAATCATACGCAATAGCGCCCCAAACCATGATGCCGCGTTGTCTAGCGGTAGGGCGCTCCACAGTTACTGCCGGATTTGACCTTTCTCCACGCCGACGCCACACTCGTCTGCGGTGACTATCACTGACAGAACAGAAGCGTGACTCATCGGAGAACACGACGTTCCGCCATTCCCTCATCCAAGTCGCTCTAGCCCGGCACCATGCCAGGCGTGCACGTCTATGCTGTGGAGTCAATGGCAGTCTTCTGAGCGGACGCCGGGAGTGCAGGCCTCCTTCAACCAATCGATGGGAAATTGTTCTGGTCGATATTGGAACAGCCAGGGTGTCTTGCACATGCTGAAGAATGGCGGTTGACGTGGCGTGCGGGGCTGCCACCGCTTGGCGGCGGATGCGGCGGATGCGCCGATCCTCGCGTGCTGACGTCACTCGGGCTGCGCCTGGACCCCTCGCACGTGCCACATGTCCCTGGGCCAACCATCTTCGCCACAGGCGCTGCAACGTGGACACATCCCTATGGGTATCGGCTGCGATTTGACGAAGCGACCAACCTGCCATTCTCAGCCCGATCACCATACCCCTCGTAAAGTCGTCTGTCTGCTGGAAATGCCTCCGTTGATGGCGGCCTGGCATTCTTAGCTATACACGTGTCCTGTGGCACACGACAACACGTTCTACAATGACTGTCGGCTGAGAAATCACGGTACGAAGTGGGCCATTCGCCAACGCCGTGTCCCATTTATCGTTCGCTACGTGCGCAGCACAGCGGCGCATTTCACATCATGAGCATACCTCAGTGACGTCAGTCTACCCTGCAATTGGCATAAAGTTCTGACCACTCCTTCTTGGTGTTGCATTTGCTCTGTCAGTCAGTGTAGATAGAAAAATCACTGGAGAATTATTCATTATTGTATTATAGCAGGTTCAACGAATGCTGGCCGAAGTTCCTTACAGCTCGCGCGCTGACTCCCTACCAGTTCGGTCGCTCTGATGATTATGATGATGATAATGATGATGATGAAGGTTGTTGTTTAAAGGGGCCTAACATAGATGTCATTGGCCCCTAATGGTACGAAATGAGACGAAATGGAATGACAAATTAAAAGTCTAAAATTATCCACTGACGAGAATTCAAAGCGTGAGAACGAAGAATGAATGGATGGACATGAATTTAAAACAATCAGTGGATGCGACCCGCAATGCTTTACATTCACACAAACTGACGTACAAGAATACGATTACTGACCAAGGGACTGCTGCTATAGCATAACACTGAAACGATGATGCTTACAGTCTAAAGGGGGTCCAAAATCCAAGTTATCAGCCCCTCATAACGGTACTGATCGCTAGGAAAGTAGAACCATGGTATTTGTCCCTGCTACGGTACTAATCAGAAGTAGCAGAGACTTGTGGTATTTCACACATTATTGTACTACTCAGAGGTTATGAAATTCGAAATATAATACAGACCTGTGTTTTTCTCACTTTGCGGCGCCATTTACAGGCAACGCAAACCGTTGGTGTTCATCACATAAGAGTACTAACCACAGGGACCTTCCCCTATCCCGTGGCGTTCCTCATATAGTGGGTACTAATCACAGGCAAGGCAGAACCATGGTAGCTATCATCCCATGATCCTGCTCATATGGTGGTACTAATCACAGGTACTGCAAAAGCCGACCGCACGATGCTCCTGTGTACTACTAATCACAAACCTATTTGGTACCTAATATAGTGGTACTACGCGCAAGTAAAAGCGACCCATGATATTCTCCGCGTGGTGGTACTAATCACAAGTAGTTTCATGGTTCCAAGACAATCATCCCTTGGTTGCCCCTTTTAGTCACCTCTTACGACAGGCAGGGGATACCGTGGGTGTATTCTTCGTCTGCGTCCCCCACCCGCAGGGGGTTGTGTGTTTGGTCCGCGAGAGGTATTTTATTTCCCTCAAGTCCGCCGGCAAGCCGGTTAGGACCCCCCTATCCGCCACCTGGGACGCGCCACGTGGGAGTATCACCTCTCCCCCTGCTTCGCCAGCGTAACAGTTTCGTGGACGGTCGCTCTGAAGCTGGTTGTTTACATTTCCATGTTTCAGAAAGAAGAAAAAAAATAAAAACGATATCTCCGAAAGTATAGAAGAAAATAACTTTCTGCAAATTACATTTTATTCTACATCAGTTACTTGAGGGAAATAAACAATTTATTCTGATAGGGATTAATTAATTAAATAATTCAAACATTGCTTTTCATTTGACGTTTTATTACAGCAAATCGCAACGTAAAAACAGTTATAGTGGAGTTATGTGTTAAAGACAGTTATACTTACGCTGTCATGGTATTTTTTGTAGAACATTAATTAACGCGGAATAATTCTTACCCTCATAGTATAGATGTATCTTTAACGGTTTAACCAGCGTAAGCTATAAAAGGGTGCACGGACAGCTTTTTGTTCCTTTATTCACTGAAATTGTTATTGTCCAGCTTCCTTTGCTCATATATTAATGTTTCTATACACAAATCTCTCTCCAGGAATGCTTAATAGAGGGGTGAAAACCGCATCAAAATCCATCCAGACTGACAGGCAGACGGACAGGATCGAGGACTTCATTTTGTACTGAGTAGGGATAAAATTTCAGTGTTTTTCCTGGAAAATGTAATACGGAAGCATATATTAATATTGAGCTGAAAATTATTGTTGGCGCTCCAAACATTAATAGGTATTGTCAATATCTTTTTTATAGATAATACGCAAAACAAGTGGCAGCTGCTGAATCAGACCAGGAAGCGACAGTTTGGTGATTGAAGTGATTGAAGGCAAAATACCAAATAAGCTTCCCCGAGGAATACCAATAAATACCTTTATGAAGATTATTCCTAAAGAACGCCGGACTGCAAATCTATGAAGAGGCGATATGTGTTGCTCAAGACAGTAAAATGGAAGAGATTTGTCACAGGGACAAATCAGTCGCAAGATTGAATACCTCATGATGACAAGGACGACTTAACGTGTTTTTAACGAAGTGTTAGGCGAAGAAGGCCCATCTAGTTCCGACATGGAGAAAATTGCTAGCTGACGACGCCTGTTTTATGTCCCCAGATCTATGACAGGTGGTTGTGGTGGTGACTGTTTTAAGGGGAAGTACAACTGGGCATCCATCCCCTGTTATCACTAATCAGAGGAAAAAGAATGGAAGGGGTCCGACACTTCGAAAAATGAAGGTATCGACCAAATAAAGGCAAGGGCCATGAAGACATGACTCCCTAGGATTCGCAAACATAATACTGTCAGGGTACGAAACGAACAAAAGTTGACAAAGGGAGGTCGGATAGGGTGGATGAAAGCGAGAAGCCTGGCTCTAGTAAGTTGAAGTACCAAGCTCGATAGCTGCAGTCGCTTAAGTGCGGCGAGTATCCCGTATTCGGGAGATTGTGGGTTCGAACCCCACTGTCGGCAGCCCTGAAAATATTTTTCCGTGGTTTCCCTTTTTCACACCAGGCAAATGCTGGGGCTGTACCTTAATTAAGGTCACGGCTGCTTCCTTCCCACTCCTAGCCCTTCCCTGTCCGATCCTCGCCATAAGACCTATCTGTGTCGGTGCGACGTAAAGCAACTTGCAAAGAAAAAAAAAAGTAAGTTGAAGCAATGCCAGGACGCAGCTAAGAGTTTAGTGGTAGCCAACCAACGCTGCCAAGTTGAGAACCCCTTGCGCCCCTTTTTTGGTCGCCTCTTACGATAGGCTGTCCAGCCACCCCCACCCACAGGGGGTTAACAAATAATGATTGTGGAGAATTACTGGATTGAAACTGACTGGAAAAAACTGGATGTTCTGTAGAAAACAAGCCTTGCCTCTAATTTGTTCTGCACAAATTTCACAAGGAGTCACCATCAGAGTTTTTAAGGGAAACTTGTGATCCTGGAAAATCTCATTCTGTTGTAAGGGAGAAAGAAACATTATATGGAGAATATGAAACGCGAAATATTATTCTGAGAATTTGAAAAATTAGTGTTCTTTACGGACCAAGAAGCATGGCATCCGATGTTGTCCTACAGCTTTTTAAAAGACTTGTATTGAATGAAACACGATTAACTAACTAATCAGCTGTACTAATCTCCTTTTATATCACATCCACTACGGTATATGAGCAGATTTTCAGGGTCTGACTGACAGTGTTCCGCCACAGACATTTTACTTTCATAAGCAGACCAGACTAGTTTTGAGAGCAAACTATGATTATTCCAAATATAACATTCGCTGAATCCAGGCTGATTTGACACTCGAATAACTTTGGTTCTAAGAATCGATGTAATTTATAAACGACTGAGGTAAAAGCGAGCTCAAGTGCCACGCCTACGCGAATGTTCATTGCGTCAGCGTTGTGCAGATGTGTTGGTCTGCTGACGATGAGAATATGCTTGCATATTTACTTTGACGGGCGGGGATACTATAGGCTGGATACGAATGTTGTATACAATTTAACTTTTGTAACATTAGAAACAAATACATTAATTTCTGTTAAATGGGAAGTTCAATGAAGCGAGGTTTACAGCAAGGTTTTTTGGAGGCACATTCGCACTTGTGTGAATAGCCTCCTTTTGGATCTTTAGAACATACTTTTGTGTGTACTGTTGTCAAAGAAAATAAGACCATTACATTCAATTCCTTCAAGAAGGCAAAACAAGTATTACGAACATACAATTTTGGTTCTTCAAATGGAGGAGTAAATATGGACAGTTTGGAATACAGATTTATGATGTGAGTCTTATCAATCAATCAATCAATCAATCAATCAATCAATCAATCAATCAATCAATCAATCAATCAATCAATCAATCAATCAATCAATCAATCAATCAATCAATCAATCAATCAATCAATCAATCAATCAATCAATCAATCAATCAATCAATCAATCAATCAATCAATCAATCAATCAATCAATCAATCAATCAATCAATCAATCAATCAATCAATCAATCAATCAATCAATCAATCAATCAATCAATCAATCAATCAATCAATCAATCAATCAATCAATCAATCAATCAATCAATCAATCAATCAATCAATCAATCAATCAATCAATCAATCAATCAATCAATCAATCAATCAATCAATCAATCAATCAATCAATCAATCAATCAATCAATCAATCAATCAATCAATCAATCAATCAATCAATCAATCAATCAATCAATCAATCAATCAATCAATCAATCAATCAATCAATCAATCAATCAATCAATCAATCAATCAATCAATCAATCAATCAATCAATCAATCAATCAATCAATCAATCAATCAATCAATCAATCAATCAATCAATCAATCAATCAATCAATCAATCAATCAATCAATCAATCAATCAATCAATCAATCAATCAATCAATCAATCAATCAATCAATCAATCAATCAATCAATCAATCAATCAATGATCTGCGTTAGGGCTGTCTCCCAGGTGGTAGATTCCTTATCAAGTGTTTACCTAACCCTTTCTTAAATGACTTCAAAGAAGTTGGACATTTTTGGTGAATTATTCAGATTTCTACTTCCTTTTTTTATAATCGAATAGATGCTTCAATCAGTCCTCTTGAATCCCAAATTTACCTTCATGTTATGATCTTCCGTGCTTTTAAAAACTCCATTCAAGCTTATTTGACTACTGATATCATACCAAGCTACCTCTCCGTTGACACGTCTCCTTACTCTCAAGTCTTCCCAGTCCAAGGTTTAGAGCCACCAGACTCTATGCATAATATCTTCACCACATCTGTCAAGCTTCAAAATATTACTATCACAAACGTTTACAAACCACCAATGGTTAACTGGCCAGACCCTATCACACTAAAACCCACCGAAAATAGTGTTATCCTAGGTGACTTTAACAGCCATCATACATTATGGGGCTATAAGGATAGCGATGAGAATGGCGATAGGCTATTGCAATGGATAGACATTAATAACCTGACACTGGTGTATGATGCCAAGGACAAAGGTACATTCCATTCAGCACGATGGGATCATGATTATTCTCCAGACTTGTGTTTTATATCACATGGACTAATGACCCAATCTTCACAAACACAAAGGCAAGTACTGAACGATTTCCCACGAAGCCAACACAGGCCCATAATCTATAAAATCGGCCTGCGAATCCCAATAATTAGATCAATACCTAAAGCTCGATGGAATTTTCAGAAAGCTGACTGGAAACTGTACTCCTCGTACACTGATGCTAACATACGATGGGTATAACCATCTCCTGAGAACTACGTGCGTTTCGTGGGACTAATCAAAGCTGCTGCTAAGCGAAGTATTCCGAGAGGATTCCGTAAAGATTACATACCTGGGTGGAGTGAGGAAACTAGCCGTATATACAAAGAGTACGAACAAGACAACAGTCATGAGAAAGCTACCGAACTGCTGGCATCCTTGGACAGTGGCAGGAAAGAAAAGTGGAACAAAACTGTTGAAGGGCTCAGCTTTACTCACTCAAGCCGGAAAGCTTGGTCTCTTATCCGAAAATTGGACTCTTTAAACAAGCCAGCAAGAAAACGATCATCTATAAACTTAGAGAACATTGCTAACTACATTGTCTCCTCATCCAGGCCCATGAAAGATAAGAAATACATCAGAAAAAATCGATCTGAGCTCAAGCGGTTAAGACAAGAAGCTGAACCTCATACCATCTACTCTCGTCCATTTTCCCCAGAGGAAGTACAACATGGCCTGAAGTCCCTCCAGAATGGTAAAGCAGCTGGATTTGACGGTGTATATCCAGAGCTACTGAAGAACTGTGGCCCCGCAACTGTACGCTGGCTGGCGTCCTTCTTTAGCAGTATACTGCACACTGGACGTGTACCCCCAGTATTTAAGAGAACCAAAATCATCTCGATATTGAAGCCAGGAAAGGACCCTTCTCTACTCCAGAGCTACAGGCCAATTTCGCTATTGTGTGTTACATATAAACTACTGGTAAGGCTAATTCTGAACAGGATAGCTCCTGCAATCGAACACCTGATCCCAATAGAGCAAGCTGGGTTCCGCCCCAAGCGAGACTGTAGTGACCAAGTCCTTGCCTTAACATCATATCTGGAGATTGGTTTTGAGAAGAAATTTTAAAATGTTTCTGTCTTCCTTGATCTGTCAGCGGCCTATGATACTGTCTGGAGAGAGGGTCTCCTCCTGAAGCTCATCAAGATTGTACCTTGTCTTAAGGTGATTACTCTCATTGATAATGTATTGAGTAATCGATTATTCCAGGTATTCTCTCAGCGTGAATACAATAATTTATAACCTAGATTATAGTTGCTCATTCCCTACTTTACATACCCATTTTAACGAAATTCTCTTCAGCCGTTTTCTCGTGATGCGCGTACAGACAGACAGACAGACAGACAGACAGACAGACAGACAGACAGAAATTACGGAAAAGTACAAAGTGCATTTCCTTCTTACTGTGGACATGACTGATACCGAAATACCATTCTTTTTACATTCTGAGCAATGTACAGACGAAAGTCTTAATTTATAACGGGCGCCAGGAAATGTTCTCCGCAGAGCCTACCTGCTGCTGCGTGAGGGAGCATCAGCAGTTTAGTTGACAGCATGGTGTCATATGTCACCCTCGCTCACCGAGAGGTCAAGGTCAACAGGATAGCAGTACAGGGAAGGCCACCACAGCTGTGGGCTGTCGAAATCGTCAGAGTGTATTGCATTAAACGAGCATTCAGATGGATTATTGGAATAGTGCAACAGGATACAAGCGGTAATGTTTACTGCTGAAGAGAGAGCTTTTTTTGGTGGAATACGCTTTTCGCGAAGGCGTTACTGAAAATGTAAAACTAAAATTTCAGGCGCACTTTCCTAATTCAAAGTGTCCAAACAGAGTTACCGTTCGGAATTTGATAAGTAAATGTCGTGTGACTGGCTCAGTTCACGATCTAGCGGGAACAGGCAGGCCTACAGTTGATGAACTAAAGTGAATATCGTTAATTGTGTGCAGTCCATTACGCAAAACACTTCAGTGAAAGTCTTCGCAATATGTGTAGACGTGTTGAAGTCTGTCTTCGAACACAAGGACAACACTTCCAGCATTTGTTATGAATTGATATGGTGAGTACAAAGTTTACTGTTTGTTTGTGTGTTTGTTTGTTTGTTTGTTTTGTTTTGAAACAAGCGGCAGCAGCCGTGCTGCTACGGCCATGGTGCTGCCAACTTAACTGCTGATGCCACCTCGCGCAGCAGCCCGTGGGCACTGCGGAGAACATTTCCTGGCGTCCTGTATATACAATATATAGATTGCAGCACTGTATGACGCGTCAAGCATACACTTTGAATTAGTTCTAATCTGCATTCAGAGTCGACAACATGCTTGTCCACATTGACAATATCCTCTTATAGTTGCGAGCTTTGAAGCTGTGCTTTCTTGTACCAAACTTTGAAAACAGCACTTTGAAAACGGTTTTAACAGAATGTATCGTGATACATATCAGCTTAATGTGTACAACAGACGATAAAATTGGTCCAACCAATTTTGGTCGAAAAGAGCATCTCAGAAATAGAGTCAACCAATAGCAATGTAATTCTACCCGTTTGCCGACTATACTTAGTGCCTACAGTGGAGTATGCCTTTTGGCATGGACTGAAACAAATGTATTACTTTCATTTTTTGTCTCAGTGTAACCCTTGCCTGCCCCGCGGTGTAGGTGTAGCCTACCCAGAGGCCCCAGTTTCAATTCCCGACCAGGCCAGGGATTTTTACCTGGATCTGAGGGCTGGTTTGATGTCCATTCAGCCTACGTGATTACAATAATTGAGGAGCTATCTGACGGTGAGATAGAGGCCCCAGTGTAGAAAGCCAAGAATAACGGCCGAGCGGATTCGTCGTGCTGACCACAAGACACCTCGTAATCTGCAGGTTTTCGGGCTGAGCAGCGGTCGCTTTGTAGGCCGTGGCCTTTCGGGACTGTTATGCCATGGGATCTGGTTTGGTTTCAGTCTAATCCTTGGCTTTGACAATGGGATATGAATGATGCTGTAGTAATACCATTCCTTATACAGCCCCTGTTATGAATGGTATGAACATGTCGCGCTCATAGGGTCGGTTGGCGCGTGCGTTTCGGTAGGCTTAGCAGACTGATGAGATGAAATGAAATGGCGCATGGCTTTTAGTGCCGAGAGTGTCCGAGGACAAATTCGGCTCGCCAGATCCAGGTCTTTTGATTTGACCGCCGTAGGTGACCTGCGCGTCGTGATGAGGATGAAATGATGATGAAGACGACACATATACCCATCCCCCGTGCCAGCGAAATTAACCAATTAGGTTAAAATTCCCGACCCTGTCGGGAATCGAACCCGGGACCCCTGTGACCAAGGGCCAGCACGCTAACCATTTAGCCATGGAGCCGAACAGCAGAATGATATGTAACAGCAACTTCTGGCTCAGTGAGGAAAGCAACAGGAAACTACATCACTCCTTATTTTCCTTGTTCGCCTCTTCAGTAACGCCTAGGCCATCTATGACAGCTGATGGTGAAGCTGTTGAGGATCCGACCAGCCTTCGGGGCTGATACTCAATATACATACATAGGCCCTACATACGTACATACATCAGGCTTCTGTAGAGTAGTCAGGATTAAACCTTGTGTCTTTTTACCTGAGGAAAAATGAAATGGCGTATGGCTTTTAGTGTCGGGAGTGTCCGAGGACATGTTCGGCTCGTCAGGTGCAGGTCTTTTGATTTGACTCCCGTAGGCAACCTGCGCGTCGTGATGAGGATGAAATGATGATGAAGACGACACATATACGCAGTCCCCCTGACAGCGAAATCATTGGATGGTTAAAACTTCCTACCCTGCCGGGAATCGAACACGGGACCCCTGTGACCAAAGGCCAGCACGCTAACTATTTAGCCATGGAGACCTGAGGAAAGTTTGTACACCTCATATTTAACGCCAAATTTCACGACAATGGTAACGGGTCATGGAAAATTAAGAGCGTATTCTCATCGTTTTAAAATTTTAGGTAGGCCTATATGTCTATGTAATGCCAGTGATCAAACTGTTGGCCATTTATTATTTCATTGAGAGTTTCTTGAGAGAGAAAGAAGCATTTTAATTAAAGGTATTTTAGGTACAGTGTTATGGACAGTGAGCAAAAGTAGGTTAGTCAAAAGGTATTTTAAACAGTTCTTACGTTTCACGAATTCAACTGAATTTGAACAACTGTGGAAAATGGATACAATTTTGTTTACATTATTATTTTGAATACTTATGTACATCGTAATAGCCATCAAATTAAGAATGTATCGCACATGTAATGTCGACGACTGATACGTTCTATCGGTAAGGCATATGATTGCCCAAAATGGCCACGCATATGTTACATTGCTTGAGTTGTGACATAAACGGAGCTTGTTCTTTTACGGCTTTGTTTTATGGGCGGGGAGTGTTCATTGCGGTGGGTGTTGACTTATATACAAGCGTCTGCCCACATTTTCCCACGCGTATTTCGCGAGAGCTGGGGAGCTCAATGCATCTACCGATTGTATTCATATTGCAGCTACTCGTCGGCAGCAATATTACAAACATGTGAACAGACGCTCCTGGGGAAAAGCATTCTAAAACAGCATCTTTCACTTGTTAAACTGCTTTTCTGCAACATCTGAAGCTCTATAGGTACATCCAACTAAACCTTTCGGAAAGACTACACCTCGATCGCCAGTTAAATCCCTTTTGAAGAGATCTGTAGTGCAATACTGTGTATTAGTCTCTAATATCTGACTTACAGATGGCTGCTGGGATCTGATCTACTCTCGCAGATTACGCTGCTCAATTGCCGATTTGTCTCGTCGCTATGCGTGTATATTGAGTAGTCAGCCCGAAGGCTGGTCGGATCCTCAAAATATCTGCCATGAAGTGCCATAGATTGCCTACGTATCACTGGAAAGGCGTATAAGGGAAATGAAGAGTGAAGTAGTTTACCGATGCTTTCCTCATCGAGTCCGAAGTTGCTGTTACATATCAGTCTGCCAAGCCCACTGAAGTGTACGCACCAACTGGCCCTAAGAGCAACATTTTCAGACCATTCATACCAGGGTCTGGTTGCATAAGGGATGGCCTCACTAGCATTGCTCATACACAAGAAACTCGTTTATTCGGCCATCATTACTCTGGATCTTTGGTTTAGCCGGATAGAAAATAATAAACAATAATTTTTACTTTTACAGTATTTCTTTTACGGGCTAGACTCCTCTTGAATGCCTATTCCACCAAGGATAGTTAAGGACAGGAATTGGAAGTAATTTGGCCACGGTCTATCAACGCCGTTCCTAAGTCAGGTGCTGACTTAGCAACAGTGCCGCACAAAGCCTATTTGAATTCATCCGTAAAGCTATCTGATGCGAGATATAGAATTACTTTCAAATTATTTATTAGCATGGCCAACCTTCTAACGCTCATATACCCGGTACACATTGTCTTCGACCACCTTTTATAGTCGTCTACTCAAAGTGAAACGTATTGCGAGTTCTGTCCATTTATGAACTTAGGCAACGACACTCGTCCGACATCGATTATTAGCAGTATACGAGGATTGCTTCGGAAGTTATGGCAATCTGCAACACAAGAAATGTACTAATTACTTTTGAAAGTGTACGATAAGATTTTTTTTTTTTTTTGCAAGTTGCTTTACGTCGCACCGACACAGATAGGTCTAATGGCGACGATGGGACAGGAAAGGGCTGGAATTGGGAAGGAAGCATCCGTGGCCTTCATTAAGGTTCAGCCCCATCATTTTGCTTGATGTGAAAATGGGAAACCACGGAAAACCTTCTTCAAGGCTGCCAACAGTGGGGTTCGAACCCACTATCTCCCGATTACTGGATACTGGCCGCACTTAAGCGACTGCAGCTATCGAGCTCGGTAGGCGTGAAAATGGAAGAATCCCTAAGCCTCGAGTGCTCTTATACCGTAGGGGTCGGAACAGAATAAGAGTTGACCAAGGGAGGTCGGATAGGGCAGATGAAAGTGAGGAGCCTGGCCCAAGTAAGTGCAAGCAATGCTAGGACTTAGCTGAGGGCTCCGTGGTCACCAAATCACACTCCAAAATTTGAGAATACCTGAGTCCTTTCAGTCGCCTCATACTACAAGCAAGGGATACCGTAGGTGTTATTCTACCGCCTCCACCCACCGGGGAATAAGGTCGCATGCCTTTAACGACACTAGGAATCAAATCACTGTCGCCGGGATGACCGGCAAGCAGCGAGAAAGTCGTACCAACAAATAAGGCATTGTACGAGCATTTCAACCATCATTTGAGGTGAAATTTGACGTCTATTGTAGTGAGTTTTCCGATTAAGTTCGTAGCTTTCTGCTTCAACACAAGTTCCATATTATCCCAATGTCCTTGTCTTGTAACTCGTCAATCAATGGCAATATTTTGCGTATGATACTATGCTCTAGATATTGAACGGGCAAAGATATTTCAGGTGCGTTTCAATTTTTTTTTTTTTTGCAAGTTGCTTTACGTCGCACCGACACAGATCGGTCTTATGGCGACGAAGGGACAGGAAAGGGCTAGGAGTGGGAAGGAAACGGCCGTGGCCATAATTAAGGTACAGCCCCAGCATTTGCCTGGTGTGAAAATGAAAAACCACGGGAAACCATCTTCAAGACTGCCGATAGTAGGATTCGAACCCATTATCTCCTGAATACAAGGTGATTGCTACGAGACTCAAGACCTCGCGGCCACTTGCTCGATAAATTAATCTCTAATAGAGTTATTTAACTATGACATTCTGTTAATAAGGAAAACATCTATAATGAAGGAGGGTACCTACGCATTTTGACTACGGCGTGGAAGGATGCCCTCGTCATCCCAAACCCGAAAAAGGATGGACCCTGTATTCCTTCAGATTACCGACCAGTTTCCATCCTACCACTCCTGTCCAAAGTGCTGGAATGCCTGGTACATGAGCAAATCCTTACGTACTTACATAAATATGCCTTACTTGACTCTTACAAATCAGGCTTTAAGAAAAAACATAGTACCATGACAGCTCTGCTGAAAGTGACAGATGACATTAGATATGCAATGGACAACAAACAAGTCGCAATACTTACTCTTTCAGATTTTCAGTAGTGCATTTGAACCTGTCGATCCTAGGCTGCTTCTTCCCAAATTACAGTCCTTAAACTTCAGCCAGAAGGTGATGCAATTTTTCTATTCTTATCTTACAAACCGCCGGCAGTGTGCGGTTGCAAATAATAATAAAACAACGTGGCGAACAAAAAATATTGGTGTCCCACGAGGGTGTCCTTGGCCCACTCCTGTTCACTTTTTATATAAATGATATCACCAGATCAATTAAGCACTGCAAGTACCAACTTTATGCTGATGATCTGCAAATTTATTACCGCACTACAATTAATAATATACACCAAGCAATATGTAATGTAAATGCTGACCTTGAGCAAATTAATGACTATGCAATTAAAAAAACCTTAAATTAAACCCCCATAAAACGCAAGCCATTATCATCGGTACATCAAAGAACCTTCACATTCTAAAACAAAATTGTATTCCTCCCATAACTTTAAATAATACTGTTGTACCTTATTGTGAATCAGTTTCTAACCTTGGAGTTATTATAACGGAAACCCTAAACTGGTCAGCGCAAGTTAAGAATATCTGTAAAAAGGTTTATTGCGGCTTGCACCCCTTGAAACGGTTCAGAAATGTATTCCCTCGATCACTAAAAGTTCAACTTGTTCAGTCATTATTATTTCCCGTTTTTGACTACTGTGATGTAATTTTTACGGATATAACAAATAAATTAATCTTGAAACTACAACGCACTCAAAATGCTTGTCTTTACGGTATGACGCTCGAGTTTCTCCCTACTATAAACAATTATCTTGGTTACAACTAGACGACAGGCGTAAACTACATTCAAATACTTTTGTGTACCAGGTTCTTTCGGAAGACATTCCTGCTTATCTCTCAAGCAATTTTCGTCACCTTGGTTCTTTACATCTCCGTCATACTCGCTCAGTGTCCCTCCTAGAAATACCTGTCCACCGAACAACGACATACCATCGATCATTTACTATCACCGCTTCGGGATGGTGGAATGATCTTCCCAAAGACATCAAATCAAAAAGCATATTTAAAACCTCTTAGCAGCAGTTCCTCGTTAAGTGCTTCCAGCAAGGTACTTGTATGAGTGGAACGAGTGATTGTGTGTGAAAATGATATGAGATTATTGTGCAATAAAATAAAATATTGGGTTAATAGGGTAATTTAAATTAAATTTAAAACATCCGTACTGTACTGACGAAGTAGAAGTTGCTTAAACATAGCTAGTAGTAACTACAGTATTTAACTTGGACTAGTATTGCAAGGATACAATTCGTTAAATTTCATTTGATATTTTTACTAAGCTTACTAGTATTTCTTTCGTTGTGCATTGAAATGAGTATTTCTTCAAATCTGTATTATCTAGGCAGTTCCATTTTCTTTCTTCTTTGCTTGTATATATTCAAATTCTTGTCTTAAAGATTTTTGTCTTAAAAAATTAGTGTTATTTGTGGTTCTTAGTTTTTTAAGTTAATCATTGTCATCTTTAACAAATAATAATATGTGCGGGGTTAAGTGTAAGAAAGGGCCAATAGCCCTAACTTCGTCACAGAAAAAGGCTTTTATCTATCTATCTATCTACAGCAAACGAGATTTTTCATTTATTTTCACTACAGTGGAAATCTACTTTATAAGTAATGTAGTGTAGTCAATATCTGTACAATGCAATTAGAACAAAGGACAACGATTCGAGTTTATGGAAGCTACGTAATTATAAATAATTATACTCTCAAAAATGATTGTGTATTGCGTAAGAGAATGGCGTTTCCAGCAGTAACGTGTGTTAGTATTGTTATTTTTAGTTATGGTTTATTCGGTACCGATCTACAACATGGAACAGAATATCCTGAATATTTAAATTTGTCAACGTGATTACAATCGCGCTGATTTTCATGTTCGTTTCTGAATCCACACAATCCTTTTCCCATCATTGGTTAATTTCACTGGCACGGGGGCTGAGTGTGTGTGTGTGTGTGTGTGTGTTGTCTTCATCATCATTTCATCCTCATCACGACGCGTATGTCGCCTACGGGAGACAAATCAGAAGACCTGCCCATGGTGAGCCGAACATGTCCTCGGACACTCCCGGCACTAAAAGTCATACGCCATTTCAGTTCATTTCAATATTATAGTTTAAATTTTTCGAGATTAATTTTATAACATTAAATACTGTACTTTAATTTAATAAATTTTAAGTAGTTATAATGCTCAAAATGTTAAGTTTATGCAGGTGTATAATGATATGGTTTGGTATAAGAGCAGGCCCCGCCATGTACAGAGTGTAATAACTCACTCACTCACTCACTCACTCAGTCAGTCAGTCAGTCACTCACTCACTGGTGTAGTGACAAGATCACTAAAAGTTACCTCCAGGAGGCGATTCGAAGGTTTCAAAATGTGGATCCACATTGAATACATGGTATTTTATGGGTTAAATGGATTACAAAATTCCGAAATATTAAAGGAGAAAGACAGGCCACGAACCAGTGTGATTGTACAATTCAAAATGGACACTTTGGTGCACCGTATGTGAAAGGAATTGCCCTGTTTTTTGACTGATACTTCAAGGTAAAATTGATGGTCGACATGATGTTGTACGTACAAAACTTACTAGAATGTCAAGGAGTGAACAAGAATTTTCAGTACAGTGTTAGGTACGGTAATTCCGCCCATGGGGTATTTACGTCCACCTCCTTTTAAAATTTAAGTCTCTATCAATACGTTTCTTCAGTTAGTATTCCTGAAATAGACACGAATGAACCTACTTAATTATTTTCGCCGCAGCTGTGAGCTTGAATTCGGGGGAGAGTGGGTTCGAACCCCCCTGTCGGCAGCCCTGTAGATGGTGGATGGTTTTCCGTGGTTTCCAATTTTCACACCAGGCAAATGTTGGGGCTGAACATTAATTAAGGCCAAGGCTGCTTCCTTCCCACTCCTAGCCTTTGCCTATCCAATCGTCGCCATAAGACCTATCTGTTTCAGTGCGACGTAAAGAAAAATTGAAAAATCCCGTACACATTGTAAGGGTGTAAAGGAAGATGGACGTAAATACCTCGTGATCGGAATTAATGATATTTTTGCTATTCCAACAAACAGGTAACCAAGGAATCTTTGTCATGCAGTAGTGAGTGACCACGGACGGTTGGGGGACACTTGAAGAAGACATGGTTAAAAGAAAAAACAAAGCAAAAACTCCGTACTGGCAATGAAGGTCCTTGAGTGAGTGAAAAGGAAAGTCTTCCACTAACCGTAACTACGGAACTAAATGGGATCAAATGATTAGCTTTACGCCTTGCTGTCTTTGCCCCGAGCAGTTCACCTGGTGCTCAGTTCTGACGTGGGCTGGTTGAGCCACTGAGTCATGTGCTTCTCCAGAAGTATAAATCCCGTTTCTAAATATTTCGACTTTCTGAAGAGGAATAGAACCCACGTCATTCCGCCTCAGTTGCTACCATATTTCTGGGTATTCTGAGGAAACAGTCATCTTGAGGTTAGTCTGTTGGCGATATTGTGCTAAATTTAAAATGAATCTTATTTAAATGCGTGAACAAATTACCTGCAGCTTCTTTGATGTCTCGTTTAATATTAGTTTTGAAAGGCCGACAGAGGATGCAATAGGGACGTGGAGAAATTCAAATACCGCAAGGCATCATTAAAACTTCCGTTACCTTCACAGGATAGGTGGAGGAATTACGTTCAATTTATGGACAGAGTTAAAGAAATCAGGCTTTTACCTACAGAGCTAACTTAACCGTTCATAAATAAATGGCAGGTTACTTACTTACCGGAGGTGTATGCATTTCTATCGAAGTAATTTAGAATGTCTTGGTATTACAGCAACAGCATATTTACATAGATTTCGGATTTAAGGGACGGTTGAGGAGTGAAGAAAAGAAATGTTCTGAAGGAAGATACTGAACAGGAATGTGTAAATAATTAGTAGATAGTTACTTGTATCCATAATAGGCCCTATGTTATCTTTTACCGATCCATATTTCTGATTGCTAACTTATTAACAACTGAACAAGGTAGAGACCATCTGGGATAGAATATGTGACATACTACTGTTATGATGATTACGACATGGGAGGAAACTTTTATTATTTAAGTATGACAAGAGAGAGCAAGGAATTAACTCCCTAGAAGAACGGTTTAAATTTGAACACCTGTCTCATGAACAGAGTCAATTGATGTTCAACTGATTTAATGAATATAGAAGGGGATATAATCTCATGTGACGTCACGTAGTGCTCTTATAAAACACACAAACATGACTAACTTGAAAAACGCCGGACTGAACAGCTCTGATGATAGAACGCTGGCCTTATGAGCTCAACTTGGAAGGTTCGATCTGGCTTAGTCCGGTGGTATTTGAAGGTGCTAAAATACGCCAGCCTCGTGTCGGTACATTTACTGACAGGTAAATGAACTGCTGCGGGACAAAATTCCAGAACCTCGGCATCTCAGAAAACCATTAAAATGTAGTTCGTTGGACGTAAAATAAACAACTTTGTCATCTGAAGAACACATAAACCTACCAAAAACACGATGAACTGTTTGGCAATGTTCATTTTTCTGTCAAAACATGGGCATCACAGCCTTCGTATTAATATGGTTTCACTCCACTCCGTGCATTGAAGCATGCTTTGGTCATTCGTAGCATGCTGCCCACCTGCCGTTTGAGAATGTTCGGCTCTATACCCTGTCCCAATCTTCGACAGTAGCCATCCAGAGGCATCCAGAGGCCATCCTAGGTTAGAGCCCGTGGATGGATTCTAACCAGTACTAAATACTGAGCGAATTAAAACGGAGAAGAATTTATTCTATTTATCTCGAAATATCTATATTTGTATTATTGTATTTGTATCCATATTTGTATTTGTTGTTGTTTCTGCATAAAGGAGTTCTGATATTGAAGTCAACGTCCCGGCATTCATCTGAAATGTAAGTGGGGAAACTTTGAAAAATTATTTGTTCGGTGGCTGAGAAACGAATTTTGGCCGCGGCTGTGAACGCCGCACGATCGATAATAAGCCAAAGTTAAATTCATGTGAGAGGCGTACTGAAATCAGAACAGCTCCTTCTTCGTTTTTGATTATAATCCCATTGCAGAGCTCCGTTCTTTTATTCTTGATGATGTTCTATGATAGATACAGAAACTGACTGTAAAATTTAGACACCCTGTCTGCTTCTATATGGTTCTGTTGATATTCTAATGTTTCGAGAATTTTTGACGTATTGTAGGTTCACATGTACATAGGCGATGTCGACACTGACTAGGCTTGTGTTACAATGTGAGTTCAAGCCAGTAAAAACAAAACTTCTGAAATTCTTGGAACATAATAATTATTTATCCAATAAACAATACGGGTTTCTGGAAAAGGCAAGCACAACTGCAGCAGGCAATGTCCTGACTCACTGTCAATCAACACTCAGCCAAAACTACTGAACATAAAGAAATGAAATTTCGGGAATACATTTCTATTACAGTGAAGACACTCACTTAAGAAGGGTTAAAACAATTCCACCTATAAGGGGATGAAACGGGGATAAAAGCTGAAAATCTAAATATTCATTAGCCTTCTCTGAAACCATTCACCGGACGAAGTTGAAATTTCACCCAATGATTGCTTTACAACAAACTCTGGACTCAGGTCTTTGTGCTGGAGGTATTTTTATTGACTTGTGCAAAGCCATTGACTCAATTAGTCATAATTTGTTAACTGTAAAATTGGAGATGATCGGAGTGAGAGGAATTTCACTCATGTGGTTTGAAAGTTATTTAAATAATAGAAAACAGTTTGTTGATATCAATAGTACTAAAAGTTCTCTTTTGTCAGTCAAGTATTGTGTACCTCAGGATTCTGTACTGGGTCCTGTATTATTTATTATTTTTGTTAATGTCATTTTTATCTTTATCTTGAAGGGAATCTGCTTCTGTTCGCAGATTACACTGGTCGTTTTTACTCCAGAGAAAATCAAGATATTGTAATACATAAAATGAGAAATGTCTTCTCTGTGTTAACTGAATGGTTTAATTGTAATTGTCTTACAGACAACTCCAAAATAAAGCTGTTTTTATACTTTTCCGAAAAGCTGGAGATATATTTATAGGGCCGAGTAATACTCTGACTCTTAATGATGATTACGTTAAACAATTTGGTTGTATTAAATATTCCGGTGTTTTTATAACATCCACACTAGATTGGAAGCATCATCTGCAATTAATTAAGAGTAAAATCGTCCTTACTATAAGGTGTTTTGAACAGACTACGTGTAATCATTTCTGATTCTAATTTAATGTGTGTTTACTATGCTTTAATTCATAGCCATGTAAAATAACTGAAACTAATGTTCTATGGAGTGCTGCACTCAAATTCTAATAGCAGAACTTCAAATTCTTCGAAATAAAGCACCCAGAGCCCTTTATAATTTTCCGTTCTTAATGTCCAGACAAATAATATACTCAAAAGGCACTCCTCCGGATCTATTGAATACTCTTTGGTAACACTTGCCTCAAAATTAAACAGTTTGGCTCGAGGAAAGATAAAACACAAATTCATCAGTAATCATGCAATACGGCTATCTGGAAACTTACATGTCCCTATAATAAATACAGCGAAGTGTGGAACTAACGGTGAGTTGTATATGGCTATAATAGAATTAAATTTCATTCCGCATTTGATGAAAGCTTGTCAAAATTTTAATAGATTCCAAAGAAATATTAAGAAACATTCATGGATTTTTTAATGACCTTGGATTTAGTCTGTTTAAATGAACTTATTATCATGTTTCATTTCAAGTTATTTAGTTATGTTTACATACACTTTTAAACAACAATCTAATCCTTGGAAAAAATTGTATTTTATATTTAAATTGTTATAAATGTTTATCAGCTCTGCATTATAAATAATTGAAATTTTATTTAGTATTGTAATTCTGCCAGCTCTTTAATGTAATGTCTCAATACGAGCATTAACTCATGGGATCTTGGAAAAATAAATAAATAAATAAATAAATAAATAAATAAATAAATAAATAAATAAATAAATAAATAAATAAATAAATAAATAAATAAATAAATAAATAAATAAATAAATAAATAAATTCCACTGTACGCATACTATATTTCCGAAAATTACCGATCACCTAGCAGCTATCGATACCGAGAAATCAGCATAAAATACAAAAACTCTGCGGTTTCAGACAGTGTCACGGTGGCGTACTTGTTATGGTGCGATCCTGTCAACTGGGAGGTCCGTGCTCAAATCTTCCCTCTGGCGATTTTTTTCCGATTGGTGTTCTCAAGCCGGTCTTTAAGCAATATGCAGGTTTGGCAACGCCGCCTCGCAAAGCCCAATTGAATTCGCCCGCGAATCAATGTGATTGGCTAACTTCAGCAGCTGATTAAATGAAACGGCACGAGATATGGACTTTTCAAATATTTCTTGGCATGACCAGCACTCTACCGCTCATATATCCCGTTCACGTTGTTTCCGACCACCTTGTATGGAAGACAATGTCCTGACTCATTGTCAATCAACGCTCAACCAAAACTACTGGACATACAGAAATAAAATTTTGGGAATACATTTCTACTACGGTGAAGAAGGGCAGGAAGGGTTTAAAAAATCCACCTCTGACGGGATGAA
The DNA here is from genome assembly GCF_040414725.1 of Anabrus simplex. Classification (NCBI taxonomy): domain Eukaryota; kingdom Metazoa; phylum Arthropoda; class Insecta; order Orthoptera; family Tettigoniidae; genus Anabrus; species Anabrus simplex. The sequence continues at coordinate 309,531,878 of NC_090267.1, read as the reverse complement.
ACGGGGATAAAACCCTGAAAATCAAAATAATCATTACTCTGAAACTGTTCACCGGAAAAAGTTGAAGTTTCACCCAATGATTGCTCATTTATATTCGTATTATAGATGTTAAATAAGATAAGTTTGAGAAGTCTTTCAGCCCTTAAGGATTAAATGGGGGTTAATAACCGAAAAGCAGTATTCATTTCTTAGATTTTAAGTAAGATGTGATCTTAAAAAGTACACCCAAGAAGGGTTATCTGGGGGGGGGGGGGGCGGGGAGTAGGGGGTGAGTAATGATGACATAAATATTAATTTCTCTTAAACCGATTGAAATTTCACATGATGGTTGTTCTATATGTCATGTAGATTATAAACAAAATGTAGTGTTAAATTAATACACCGCTAAGGAGATTTTGGCCCGGAGGGTGAGGTCTGAACACACAAATTTCTGAAACCGGTTGACATATTAGGTTCTAATTTCAGATGATGGTTGTTTCTATATGTAATAGATTTTAAGTAAGAAGTGTTCTTAAAACAATACACCCGTAAGGGGTGTTGAATGGGGGCGGGGGTGACGCTTTAAGAAATGAATATTCATTTCTCTCAGACCTTTTGACATACTAGCTTGAAATTTCACATGGTGGTGTCCTGTAAACATTACATCCTCTAACGGGTTTTGCCACTTGATAACATTTATTTTTCTGAAACCGCTTGGTATACGAGTTTGAAACTTTACATGTTGATTGCTCGTATAGCGTATATCTTACATTCTAACCATTAAAAAGCCGCGCGAGAGTTATTGCACAGGAAGGAACCCTGGATGACCGTGCCATAGGCTGTGAGCACCCCGTAGCGCTCCGGTAGGAAAGAATTCCTTTAGTTGGAGCTGAGCCACAATCCGTGATTTCGATCATGAAGACCCCATAGCCGCGTCCCCACGTGAACAACAAACTTTCGTGGTGTTGAAATTTGAACGAGGAGATGCAGCAAACATTCGTCACAGGTTGACAAACTTCTCATTTCCAGGTCTGGAATCACCTGAATTCTGACCAATTAATCCGCCATTAAGCTGAATTCTACATATTTGACACCACACGTAGATAAAATGATAATTATAGATTAACAGGGGCTGATAAAACCATTTACTTGTGCCATGCAGATATATATGCGTATTAACGTGAGCAGCCGTTAGCAACTGGCGCGCTCTCACAAAGGAAGAGGGTTGTTTGACGGTACTTTCCCTTGAAGCACGAGACATTGTGAGACTATAAAAGCTGAGTAGACAAGGGAAGCGCTCTCCTATTGCACTTTGAACGGCGACAGTGAAGTATCGTGACCGCGTGCAGATAAGACAGCAACTGAGAGAAGTTTGTGTTAGGCTTGAACTAAAACTGTTGTGATTTAGCTCACAACAGCTAGTGACGGTCTGTATATATAAATAATATTCGCCACGTACGCGAGTGTGAGATTAACGTGTGCGATTCGTTAACATATAACCGCTGACAAGGACAGATAGCAACCGGGCCCAGTTCCTTTAATGTAGTGCCGCGTAGATCGGACTTATTTCTAAGCATCTGCTGTAGTTAATTGTAAGCCAATACTAACGTTGCGATTGTTCGAGCACACTAAGCGGAGAAGTAGATGGTGCTAATTTAATTCAACAGTTCCAGATACAGCCCAACATCAAGGAGACAGCAGCCATGAACTACCCAGGAGTCAACAAGATGACCTTATCCCTCTGCCGTGTGTCGTAATCATGGGCTAAGCCCGTATGACATAGTGGCATGTGATTCGCCGCTGGTGGAGAGGTTGCCGCCAAATTAAGTCCTTTTGTTCTTTAATCATGTGAAGTGATAGCTAGATTCACTAGGAAAGGCCATTTTAAATAAGTAAATCAACTCTTAAATGTAAGTCAGAGTGGCATTTGTATTGCACGTTTAGGGCTGCTTGCATGCTAAGTCCCTGAGCTGTGTACTGTAAATATTTAGATAGGAAATAAAGAAAAGAGTAGGGTAGATATAGGTGTGTGTTACTGTTATTTGTATTTTATTCCAGGTTATGTTGAGTTAAGACAGAGTTGCATGGATATATTCTTCGTGGAAAATCTAGTGGAGTGTACGCCACCAATGTCGAACTGGGAGAGCGGAGTAGCTTTATTTTCCAGGTTTTGTTTATTTCATCTTGCGATTTTGCATTTTAGTCCAGTGTGTTATTTCTTTGTTGTAATGTTGCCATTTGTTCGATAATGGGGAGACATAGCCCGATGGCTGTTTTTGGGAAGAAAGGTTCTGAAATGATGCATGAATTTCAGCTGTGAGAAGGCGCAAGGAGAGACATTTCAAAGTCGAAATGGAGTAGGGTTTTTAAGTGTGGGGGCAGGCAAATTCATGGATATGTACCGGTCGTCGAACCGAGGTTTATTTATATATGAGGCCAGAGAATTGCGTGAGGATATTTACTGGAGCTGAGATGCTAAGTGATAGGCTATGAAAGCCGTGGTGTTCTATTTGGAGCTGTGATGATGATGATGGGATAATGAGCCGGCCTGTTAAATGTGAAATTACGTAAGACTGTGAGTCGTATTTGCTGGCCCGATTTGTGTTCTTATTCTGTAGCACCGAGAATGTTGTCAAGGTCGGATGCGCCATTTGTTCTCGCCCTAGGTAGCTGGCGAGTCTCGACTCAGCCGTGCGCTGGTCAGAGAAGGGTAGTGAAGTTTACAAATAGTCCCCGTTATGTTTGTGAATTGCCTATGCCACAAAGACCTAGTTAATTGTTATTTCTGTTGCCAATCAGCTGATTTCCCTGCCGTGTTACATGCTGCTACTATGCTGTATCTATATGAGATATTCGACGTCCAGTGCCCGGATATGTTGGATTCTTGACCAGACAGATCTATCAACTTTTGTGTATATATTTATTGTGCTTTATTTTCCAGGTTTTGTTTATTTCATATTGTGATTTTGCATTTTAGTCCAGTGTGTTATTTCTTTGTTGTAATGTTGCCATTTGTTCGATAATGGGGAGACATAGCCCGATGGCTGTTTTTGGGAAGAGAGGTTCTGACCTTATCTGTGATCATGGGTTCGGACCCATATAGTAGAGTCTGTGAAGGTGATTCAGATGCAGTCCTGAACAAGTGTTTTATATGTTTGTGTCCGAGTGTTCGGAATATGTATGTAATTTAGGGCATTACTAGTGGATCGGGTAAAAATATTGCATATCATGAACGGTGTAGGAAATCGAGCCTTCGGCCAAAGAACTAGGGAGTTAACAAAGCGCGCAACCACAATATGTAAATTAGACATATTCCAGTCCATAAGTTATACATATTTTTTAAATTTTGCTATTGACCCTATTCGGACACATCACGCGCTTCTACCCCTCAGCTAGGCAGAAATTAGGACAGGATACGGCGCAATATGGAAGCTGAGATCATGCCATGTATGAAATAATTTCATTTAATTAATTGATTTTTCTCGTCTTCTTGAAAATCCCCATTGTATGCACAATCCCCATAGTACGTCGTACGTCACTCAATAATCTGTGAACAGGAACCTTCGGAACGACAATCACGGCACTCTTGAAGACCTGTTTGGTTTGCAGGTACCAAAAGTGCTGTGCCCACTTCCTTGGTCTGCGTTTCTAGGGAACTGTGGATCATATTCAGTTCCAGGAAGTTGCTTTATTTTTGTCTTCAGCTGTCGTGGAATGTAGGGTAACGGGTGTCCGATCTTCCACTAATCCATGCAGAATTCACGAGATAAATTTTTCGTAAATGCCCTCCTGGTTCGTGTCATCTTTCTCCTTTGTAAGAAAAAAATGCATGAATGTCACTTGCGCAAAACTGACCGTGGGATACCGTGTCATAACAGAAAAAATGCAGGTTACAGTACCGCAATTGAATGTGACAAATTAATCACACCGTGGAAGTGACTACATGGCTCTAAGCTCTAACTACGGCATATAAATAGTTCGTAAAAAGGAAAATGGAGTCTATCATAAATTTATCAAGCCGTCTTTTAATTTCTGAATTTACGAACAGCCTATATGGTGCCGGTGTGGCAGTATTGGTGAAGGGTAGATATTGCCGGTGTAACAGTATACGTAGACGTTCTTGAGTGTGTCAGTACTAGAGCCGGCATGGAGCTTGTGCAATGCGTAGTCTGGGATAATTTTAAATACCGTAGGCAACGTGTAATGAGTAATGGAAATATATCGTGGCCGTCCACTGTTAAAAACTGTGTAGCTACATTACAGACTAACTCAGATGCTAATGAAGTTGTATTTACAAGAGGTGAGCATGCGCATGAAAGTTAACGCGAACGGTGTATCGAAAATCATATAATTAGAAATGGTTGTAAATGCATAGCTGCAGAGGACTTGACTACACAACCACGTACAATTATTCGTCAGGAATTCTGTAAGTCAAATGCTAATCAATGGAAACATTATCAGTATTCGTATATCAATGTACAGAGAACGAGGGAAATTACCATCGCTTTTACCTCGTTCTACTGACGAAGCACTAGCACAATTACACGAGTTAAATATTTTAAGTAACAGACATGAGAAATATTGTTACGTAGATCTTAACAGAATGGTGTTCTTTACGTGTGAAATAAATTTAATTTTTGTATGCAAGAATTCTAATACCATATTAGTAGATGGCACATTTTATGTGAGCCCAAGGCATTTTTATCAGATGCATACATTCACTCACATACAAATACGGTATACATTCAACTTATATATATGTATTTTTTTTGCTATTTTGTTTTACGTCGCACCGACACAGATATGTCTTATGGCGACAATGGGATAGGAAAGGCCTAGGAAGTGGAAGGAAGCAGCCGTGGCCTTAATTAAGGTACAGCCCCGGCATTTGCCTGGTGTGAAAATTGGAAACCACGGAAAACCATCTTCAGGGCTGCCGACAGTGGGGCTCGAACCCACTATCTCCTGAATACTGGATACTGGCCGCACTTAAGCGACTGCAGCTATCGAGCTCGGTATATATATTTTGTTTACTTTTATCCAGAACTGTTGAAACGTATGAAAAGATGTGGAACGGTATTCGCCAGTAATATAAAAACAATTTTAACCCTGAATGTATAATTTTAGACTTTGAATTAGCAGCTCTAACTGCTGTAAGAAATGTATTTCCGCGTCTTAAATGTTGCAGCTTTCATTTGAGGCAAGCCTAGCTCCAGAAAATTGTAAACATCGGGCTGAAATTTGAATACATGAATAAAAGCTCAGAATTAGGATAACATCTAAAATATTTCTTTGGTCATCAATCAATCAATCAATCAATCAATCAATCAATCAATCAATCAATCAATCAATCAATACTGATCTGCATTTAGGGCGGTCGCCCAGGTGGCAGATTCCCTATTTGTTGTTTTCCTAGCCTTTTCCTAAATGATTTCAAAGAAATTGGAAATTTATTGAACATCTCCCTTGGTAAGTTATTCCAATCCCTAACTCCCCTTCTTATAAATTAATATTTGCCCCAGTTTGTCCTCTTGAATTCCAACTTTATCTTCATATTGTGATCTTTCCTACTTTTATAAACGCCAATCAAACTTATTCGTCTACTAATGTCATTCCACGCCACCTCTCCGCTGACAGCTCGGAACATACCACTTAGTCGAGCAGCTCTTCTTCTTTCTCTCAATTCTTCCCAACCCAAACATTGCAACATTTTTGTAACGCTACTCTTTTGTCGGAAATCGCCCAGAACAAATCGAGCTGCTTTTCTTTGGATTTTTTCCCAGTTCTTGAATCAGGTAATTCTGGTGAGGGTCCCATACACTGGAACCATACTCTAGTTGAGGTCTTACCACAGACTTATATGCCCTCTCCTTTACATCCTTACTACAACCCCTAAACACCCTCATAACCATGTGCAGAGATCTGTACCCTTTATTTACAATCCCATTTATGTGATTACCCCAATGAAGATCTTTCCTTATATTAACACCTAGATACTTACAATGATCCCCAAAAGGAACTTTCACCCCATCAACGCAGTAATTAAAACTGAGAGGACTTTTCCTACTTGTAAAACTCACAACCTGACTTTTAACCCCGTTTATCAACATACCATTGCCTGCTGTCCATCTCAGTTTGCAGTATTTGCCTCCAGATACTATAAGTGATGGGTTTGTTGAATTCTACAGCATAATTTATGGTAATCTCCAAATGAATGCTTTCAGTCGAGTATGCATTCGAAAAGTACATCACCGATGACGCCAAATTTCCACCGGTGTTATGGGCTAGTTGTCCTTCAAGCGATCCCCGAACGACAAATGGGGCTGAGTCTTCCCATAGACATTTAAAAAAACAATTTCATGAATCACATCCATCTGTTCATGTGCTGACTGCAATGCTTAAGGAATTCCAGAGCGAAATATACACCTCTATCACTTCTTTGCAGAAGAGAAAATTTAGGAAACATATTATACAGAAAGACACAAACATGGATATCTGGAAAAGTTATTAAGCTGGTACAATATCGTTCCTACAGTACACCAAAATTTTGGACACCGTTCCCAGCCACAACAGCTCTGAAGAAAATGAGTGCTATGACGAATCCTTTGGATAATGCAGTGGACGCCACACTTCTAGTGTAAAGTAAGTCTTAATGCTCATTTGTGCAAATGCAACGTACTTTTTCGTAAAAGTGCTACACCGGGAAAATTATATAGGCATTTATTGCTCCAGTACTTACGAGAACAAGGAAGGGTGATAGAGGCCATCTCTTACTGAGCATAAATCCCCTTCCACCTGTGGTTATGTCGAAAATCGGAACGATGACAAGTTCATTACCGGACTGTTCACTTCCTGAAGGGTGGTCACTCATTTCTAAAGCATTACCTTCAAGCTCATCCGACAAGTCTCAAACATCTCATTCATCTGAAAGTTTTTTGAGTATGTTCTCAATCCGCTCCTTCTCTCGTGAATCCACCTTGCTTCAAAAATAAAACAGAAATAGCCCTTACGGTGTGACTCACGAGATAAAGACTTTGACTGACGATAATACATGCTCAGGTCAGTTATGCGTAAGGTTCGAAGAAATATTCAATAAAGGAAAACAAATCCTTATTAGCTGATCAGTGTTACCACGTGGTCCAAAAATTACAATGACTGATAGGTGTTTTATTAAAATTGATCTTACTAGGTATAACATTTTACTTACCAATGGCCTTCGGCAGTAAATCACAATTGTAAACCACACACGCAGAAAATATAGAAACACGCTTATTAGACGCGCACGGAGGAAACGACCGGACTCAGACAACGGTCTCAGAAATGTCCCTTTCCTGCCACCTTCGAAAAGCTGCGACGACGAACTAAACACAGGGGGATTCCAAATGAATGAAAAGAAAGGTATAGGGGTGGACAGCTTCGCCAGTTGAAGGTAAAGAATTCTGTCATTAGAAATATAAGAGGCCCGGAGGAAATATCCGTGCGCGACTAATGAAGTGGTCTTAAAATAATGCAGCCTCAAGGAATTTTGATGGGGAGGGTGGTGAGGCCTGAAAGTATGGACAGTGATTTCTCTCAACCTTTTGACATACGAGGTTGAAATTTCACACGATGGTATCTCCTCTATGTTTCAGATTTTAGATAGGAAGTGATCTTATTTTAAAACATTCTACCCCTAATGGGTTAAATGGGGTTAGTTCTTGAAGCGAAATGAATCGTCCCTCCAAAACGGTTTGACGTACATTTCATAAAGTTGTTCTTTTATATCCTAGATGGCAAGTAGCAAGTATCATATACTTCAAAATATTTTCCCCGGAAGGAGTTTAGATGGGATTGACTCTGAAAATCTCAATATTTATTCTTCCTAAACCGTTTCACGTACGAACTTAAAATTCTACTCGAAGGTTGGTCGTCTGAGTCCTAGATGTTAAATAAAAATATTTTAAAATATTTTACTCCTAAAACAAAACATTCCTCCATTACTTGCGACGTACGAAGTCAAAATTTCGCAGGTTGGTCGCTTCTAGGTCCTATATGATTTTAAATATTTCAATTTTATGGGATTCAATTGAGTGTTAAATCCGAAAATAATCATTCCTCCAAAACCATTTAGCGTACGATCTGAGGGTGTATTTTACAGGCTCAGCCAACAATGGACTCCCAAAAATGTAAAACACTGAATGATAACTTTCATTTTAAACCGTAGCAAAGCATAGGTATCATGCTGATCTTTTTATATTGGGATATATGAACATCTTAATTAAACACCAGCTTCTAGCAAGCTAAAGCAGTTTTGCTTTAATTTCGCAACAAGTAAGTTGGTGGTTTTCTCCAGTCTGAGTTTAGCATAACAGGAACTGTATGGGCCCTCTGTTAATCTCTGGGGGTTGCTCTTACTAACGAGATTTCTTTCCTCTCACTCTAAATGTCCCAGTTATACGCTAGAAGTGAACAACATGTTGTGCGAGATTGCCTCGCTTCAATGTGCCAGCTACTGCTGGGGAGTATTTTTATCTTAATAGTGTGACATCGCCTATTTTTCGTTCCTGCAGCCTTATCAAGAAAAGAGCTTGACTGAGGAATGGAAGACATAGTTTACTCTTACTTTAACATAAGAATGTGAAAAATGTGAGGGATGGGATAGGAACTTCTGGAGCCTAGTTGTATATCACGGAGGAAAATATACCCCGACAGATCGTATCTCAACATTTTGGTGAACTTTCAATGATGAACCTCCCGTCTTCAGGCTGCACCGCACGCAGTACCGGATCTATTATATTTGCCCCCTCCCACCCCTGTCAAAATTAATAAAAGGCCCCCTATATTGAGAACATTTTTCTCTGTTGCCAAATAATGAAAATAGGCTTATATTACTCAAATATTCAGTGTTAACGTGAGTGTTTTAAACCCAGTTCAGAATTCCTCTAAACATTGGAAAAGATTAACACCTATATTCCACAAAATAATTCTGCAATCTATCTATATAAAAGTGAAACTATGTGTGTTTGTTTCACATGGACTCCAAAACTACTGGACTAATTTCGCTGAAAATTTCAAAATTTGTTCTTATTACTCCTGAGACGGTTTAGGAAGTGGTTTGAATGAAATTCGATGGGTAGTTTCTATGACGAGTAATTTGATGTAATTTATTTAACTGCGCTGTATCATGGTAGTCCGGCGAGAAATGCTGTATGTAGAAAGATGGGAACATGCCGCCATATTTCATAACGTACCTTTCTGTTTAGGAGGTTCATGATCGTGCCTGTTAATATTTGGAAATAGCAATCCAACATACCGTGATCGAGATGTACTTTCATGTCATAGGACCAACTTTGATAGGTCTGCCAATTTTGAAGAATATAGCTGTGTATTAGATGTGAAAAAATATTTAAGAAACTGTAAAAAATGTAGATTATCAACAGTGGAAGGACACGAGTTATCACCCCAACTAGGGTTCGGCACGGAGCCCTTAACGAGCAAAAGCGATTCTGTATAAAATAAAAGTATAATTATGTAGGCTATGAGTATAATTTCAACATCTTCTCCTAAACCAATGGAGCAATTTCAACCAAACTGGTACACTTATCACTATCTTGAGACAAACACTGTGGGGGGTAGGCCACTCCTAGCACGCATAGGGATGGGGGGAGGTAGGGGTGGCGTATAAAAATAATCGAATCTATAGTTTTCAGGGTCTCTGAGACGAACAGTGATACTCCGGATGTCATTTAAGTCCAAGTCCAGTCCCCATCGGCATAGGGGGTGAGAAGGGCTGAAAAAGATAATGTAAAAAATGACCAAGATTATGGACATATATGTGTGTAAGTTACAGCATATCTCTCAACCAAAATGGATACAAATGTGACTTACTATCCGAAAAAATAATACTGGGGGCATGACACCCCTACCACCCCTACGAGAGGGGGTGAAATTTAAAAATAATCGAAAACGACCGATGTTAGTGTCGAATCCACTATTTGTGGGGTCGCTGAGATGATCTCTAACTCACCAACCTGGGCCCAATGTTTGGGAAGCCAGGCTCTGCCTGTCACAAGTCAGGTCAAAGGATGAGTGATAAAGGAGTAACACCTCTTTAAAAAACCTTGGTCCAGCTGATCCGGCTGGTAGTCCCATGTAAGGGTCCCTTGCCAGGGTTACGGTGAAGACCTCAACGGCAGTGAAGGCGGAGAAGACGGACTTCGGAACGGTGGAACTGATGGACGAGGCAACCCTTCTATGCGGGGAAAATAGAATAGGAACTGCTGCCTTGTAGTCAGAAGTGGGAACTTCAAAGGCTAAGGGAAGAAACCCAGACAGAAAATCAGTAGGCCTGGCTACTTAGAAGGCAGCCCCTTCACCAGGCTTTGGGTGCTGAAGGCCAATAACCTACACGCCCGAGATTAAGCTATTACAGAAACATCAATGAATAGAAGCCGGATGGATAAAATGGATTTGACTTTTAGCATGAAATCGGACACGAGAATTGGAATGTGGAATGTACAGACAATGTGGCAGGCAGGAAGATTGGTTGAAGTATCTAGGGAGATGAAGCGATACAGGTTGGACATACTAGGCTTGAGTGAGACGAGATGGACTGGGTTCGGTGAGATAAAGACCCAGGAAGGGAACACGCTGCTGTACTCAGGAAGAGAAGAAGAACATAGAAAGGGTGTTGGATTACTGATCACTCAATAGACAAGGAAGAGTTTGATAGAATGGTACCCAGTCTCAGAAAGGATTCTAGTAGCTCGATTTGCATCAAGAGTAAGACAAATTACAGTGGTGCAGTGTTATGCACCAACAGAGGCAGGAGAAGAAGAAGAAAAAGAGCTACATCGAACGCTGTTAAAGGCAAAGAAAAGGGATATAAAGGTCGTGATGGGAGACCTGAATGCGAAAGTTGGCAATGATAACCAAGGAGTAGAAAATATAATGGGAAAACATGGTATAGGTAATAGAAATGAGAATGGTGAAAGACTTATTGAATTTTGTAGTAACCACAGGTTGGTGATAGGAGGCACTATCTTCCCTCATAAGAATTGCCATAAGGTGACGTGGGTTTCCCCTGACCATAGAACTGAGAATCAGATCGACCATTTCACTATCAGCAAGACATGGTGAACCTCCCTTTTGGATGTGAGGAACAAGAGGGGGGCAGATGTGGGAAGTGACCATCACTTAGTAGTAGCTAGGCTCCGACTGAAGATTGCAAGTACTAGGCACATTTATCAGAAGAGGAGGATAAAGTATAACTGGAATAAACTGAAGGATAAGGAGGTGCAACAATATTTTTCACCAGAATTGAGTAACCGATTCCAACAGCTAAGAGAGGAAGAAGGAAAGGATATTGAACATAATTGGAAGAGAATAAAGAGTACCTACATTAATACCTGTGAAAAGGTCTTGGGCAAAAGGGAGAGAGGAAGAGAGGAATGGATTACTTCTGAGACATGGGAAGCCGTGAATCAAAGGAAGGAATGTACGAAGAGACCCAATACCGCAAGAACACAAGAAGAGAAGGTACAAGCTAGAACTGACTTTAATGAACTTAACAAAATAGATAAGAGGAGATTTCGACGTGACAAACGAGCATTTATCAATAATCTTGCAACACAAGCTGAGACGGCAGCACAAAACAATGATAGTAAGACCCTTTACCACATTACCAAGAGACTAACAGGAAAGTTTTCTAGATCTGACAAGCCAGTGAAAGCCAAAGATGGAAGATTATTGTCCACACAAAAAGAACAGCTAGAAAGATGGAGAGAACACTTTCTGGAGATCTTGAATCGTGAAACAATCGAGGAAGAAGAGACAGAGGTGATGACCGTAGAAGACCAGGAAGATGTTGCTATCAGTACAGAACCGCCATCAAGAACAGAGATCCAAAGGGCCATTAAACAACTAAAGAATGGCAAAGCGGCAGGTATGGACAATATCACACCGGAGGCCTTGAAAGTGGATGTGGGTACTTCAGTCGAGATTCTGTTCCCACTTTTCAAGAAGATTTGGGAAGAAGAGAAGATCCCCACAGATTGGAAGAAAGGACTGTTGATTAAGCTTCCGAAGAAAGGAGATTTATTAGAATGTGATAACTGGAGAGGGATTACCCTCCTTTCGATACCAAGTAAGGTACTTTCACGAATAATTTTAGAAAGGATCAAAAAGCGAGTTAACTCAAGGCTGAGGAAAGTACAAGCAGGATTTAGAGAAGGTTACTCCTGTACAGACCAGATCAACACACTGCGCATAATTATAGAACAATCCACGGAGCTGCAGTCGTCACTGTATCTACTATTTGTAGACTTTGAAAAGGCATTTGATAATGTAATGAGGAAGAAGATGTGGAAAGCCATGAATGAGTTTGGGATTCCAAAGGAAATTATAAAGATAACCCAAGAAATGTATGAGAACTACACATGCCAAGTTTTACATCATGGGATGTTGTCTGAGCCCATCCCAGTAAACAAAGGAGTTAAGCAAGGTTGTTTGCTGTCACCAATACTATTTCTGATGGCGCTGGATCTTATGATGAAGAAGGCAATGAATCGCCGAAGAGGAATTCAATGGGGACTGACAGGCAGGTTGGAGGACTTGGACTTCGCGGATGACTTTTGTCTGCTAGCCAACAGTTTTAAGGATATGGAAGCAAATCTGAATGATTTAAAAACCGAAGCATCAGATGCGTTATAATAACCGAAACAAGGCACTATTATTTTTAGGAAACCAAGAGATCGAACAAGTCAACCAGTTTTGCTACCTGGGAAGTATAGTCACCCCTGAGGGAGGAACTAGGAGACTGACGGTGTACCGCATATTATGGCAACGCTCATAAGCAACACGAACCTATGGTGTTCCTCACATAATGGTACTACTACTTTCAGGCAACGCAGACCCATGGTTTTACTCACCTAATGGTCCTAATCACGGGCGCCAGCCAAACCCGTGGTGTTTCTCACTTAGTGGCACTTATCACATGCAATGTAGACCCATGATGTTTCTCATAAAGTGGTACACTCATAGGTAACGTAGACCCATGGTTTTTCTCGCAAGGTGGTACTAGTCGCAAGTAACGTCGACCCGTGGTGTGCCGCACATAAATGGTACTAATCACAAGCATTCTCATGGTTCTAATGTCATCGTCCCTTGGTCGCCCCTTTTAGTCGATTCTACGACAGGCAGGGGATACCGTGGGTGTATTATTCGTCAGCGTCCCCAACCGACAGGGAGGTGACGCCAACTGAGCATTCGACTCTCTCTTCTCAAATTTTTCTTATTTGTTCTACAACATTGTACTTGCATTTTACACCAAAATTTCCGTAAACATGTATCCCATTAACAGGAGTTCTTGATTTGAATTATTCTGGATGGATTTTGTCTACACGACTTAGACACTTATCAGCAGCATAAAACAGTGCTCCTTTGATATCAAGCTTAATATAAAGAACTGTTCGTACAATGAAGATATATTGAATTAACAGTTAACATTTAGTGAACACTAAGTGTTTGTTCATCAAGGATTTACAAATAATTGCTCTCTCCCCGGTTGGTGGCTATCCGTGAATCCATCTATTCATTCATTCGTACAGTCATTCAATTAATCTACAATGTCTATTGTAAGCTCAGGAGAAATCTGTTCGGACACGTAACAAACCAAATACTTGCATTAATTCATAATAAGGATAAGATACATGTTGTCATATATTATGAAACACTGTTAATGTCTACGAAAAACAGAAATAATTTAAAAAACTACAATTTAGAGATTGGATGTAAATAGTAATTAGATGTACGGGTAATTTTTAAGATAGTATTGGATAAATTTAAATTAAGTATGCATATATCAAAATAATATGAATTACAATAAATGATGACTCTCTCCTCAGTCACAGGATTATCTGAGCTAGGAGATGGGAATATTCTATATTTACAAATTTATACAAGGACTTGTTCAGATGTAAACACCTCAACAATGCATTTATAAAATAGCTGTATAAAATATTTACTAGATACGTTAAATTCCGATTAATATTCTCACTGATTACGAATGAATTCGTAACTTGAGTAACTATGGATTTTAAGATGTTACTCGCTGTGGGTTCCCGTGTGTCGACACAGGTTGACCGCTGGTCATTTCGTGCTTCTGTACGCCCTTCCTGAATTCCCAAGTAGTCGCTCGATACAGACACCTGTTGCATTGTCATTTGTGTGAGGGCGCAGCATATGCGCGTGTCTTTGGTCGATATAATACAAAGCGTTATTCTCTGAGGATAGCGTATCAAGGAGTACAATATACAAACCGCGTCTTCATGAGAATTCAATATGCAGTAAATTATAAGTGTGACAGAGAAACAGCATTTCTCTCACATACCGCCACTGGAACCTTTCTCAAGACGTATTTGTTGGCCTTTAGATGAGGAAATTTGTATTTACTTGTACATTGTTAGAGGATATGTTAATATATACAGGGTGTATCCTTATTGATGTTACATACTTTCAGGGATGATGGAGGACAGGAAATGGATCAGTTTGAGATAAGGAACCGTGGTTTGGAAACGTTCAAGTCGAAAGTTATTAATAATCCAAGCTGTTTAACGTCCGTACGTTCTTAGCAGACGCCGTGGTGTCGGAATTTCTCCCCGCAGTAGTTCTTTAACGTTAACATGATTTCAACCCACTTGATTTCTTCTTTGGGGCCATGTGGAGAGCCTTGTGTATGAGACACCTGTCGAGACTGAAGAGGATCTCCTGGCAAGAAATCTCGCTGCCTGCGACGCTCTTCAAACGACACCGGGGATATTCGAATGGGCACGACAGAACTTTGTGCAACGATGCCATGCCTGCACTAACGCAGGGGGACGCCATTTCGAACATTTGTTGTAATGGAGCAGCTTGTGAAAAGGGTGCAGGTAAACGGACTTAAATGAGTAGAATTTTGCTTAACTTTTGACTCGATCGTTTCCGGAATATGGTTCAAATTGATCCATTTGCCGTACTCCATCATCCTTGGAAGTTCGTAACATCGTGGATACAGCATGTAGAGTACGGTCAAAAATCTGCTTTCTACCTTGAAATTATTACATAATAATTTAACTTAACTCTGAATGTTCGGTTTTCTCGAGTAGTGGCAACCTGATGTAGCGGACGTTATATTACGCTGAATAACGTCAACAAAATTTACCGGGGAAGCGCAGACCGTCACGTACGGCAGCCTTTTGCTTAAATTGTAACTTGGCGCATCTTCGAAATTTACTATTGGTCGAATGGGACATTGGCTTTTGTGTATTTCGGGGAGGGCTCTTACTGTGGGAAATTAGGGATTTTTTATTGTGAGGCTTTCTTTTTCTTGTTTTATGAATGAAATCTGTTTTTCTGATAGCTTGTTTGATTAGTTTTAGCAGTTAATTCTGCAGTGGTGAGAAAGCACGACATGATTAAGATAAGTTCTTGAATTTAAATTCCTAAATATTAAACAGAGATAAACATAAATATTATTTCTAAATATCTGAGTGTGACTTGATAGAATCTAATGTTCTTTTCAGAACGAAACATGTCAAAATTTGTTTAATAGTGTGTATTTTTATCCCTTGTTTAATACATTTTTACAGGTATATTTTAGTATGATATTCATATTTAACATGTGCATTCCGCAGATAGATGGATAGATAGATAGATAGATAGATAGATAAAGCCTTTATTTTCTGTGGTGAAGTTAGGGCTCTTGGCCCTTTCTTACACTTAACCACACACATATTATTATTTCATAC
Organism: Anabrus simplex; assembly: GCF_040414725.1. Classification (NCBI taxonomy): domain Eukaryota; kingdom Metazoa; phylum Arthropoda; class Insecta; order Orthoptera; family Tettigoniidae; genus Anabrus; species Anabrus simplex. The sequence goes on along the minus strand of NC_090267.1, from coordinate 309,516,135 downwards.
AATGACATTGATTAACTTAAAGTACGGTACTAAGAACTACAAATAACACTAATTTTTAAGACAAAAATGTGAATATGTACACGCAAAGAAGAAAAAAAGGAACTGCCTACATAATACTGATATGAAAAAAAATCAATACACAATAAAAGAAATACGAAGCTTAATAAAATATTAAATGATATTTAACTAATTGTATCCTTGCAATACTAGATCTAAGTTTAATACTGTAGTTACTACTAGCTATGTTTAGGCTACTTCTACTTCGTGAATACAATATGGATGTTTTAAATTTAATTTAAATACCTTATCAACCCAATATTTTATTTTATTGTGAAATAATCTCATATCATTTACACACACAATCACTCGTTCCACTCATACAGGTACATTGCTGGAAGCACTTAACGAGGAACTGCTGGTAAGAGGTTTTAAATATACTTTTTGATGCAGCATCCTTGATGTCTTTGGGAAGAGCATTCGACCATCCCGAAGCGGTGATAGTAAATGATCGATGGTATGTGGTTGTTCGGTGGACAGGTATTTCTAGGAGGGACACTGAGCGAGTATCATGGAGATGTAAAGAACCAAGGTGATGAAAATTGCTGGAGAGATAAGCAGGGATGTCTTCCGAAGGTACCTGGTACACAAGAGTATTTGAATGTAGTTTACGCCTGTCGTCTAGCCGTAACCAAGATAATTGTTTATAGTAGGGAGAAACTCGAGCGTCATACCGTAAAGACAAGCATTTTGAGTGCGTTGTAGTTTCAAGCTTAATTCATTTGTTATATCCGTAAAAATTACATCACAGTACTCAAAAATGGGAAATAATGACTGAACAAGTTGAATTTTTAGTGATCGAGGGAATAAAATTCTGAGCCGTTTCAAGGGGTGAAAGACACAATAAACCTTTTTGCAGATATTCTTAACTTGCGCTGGCCACTTTAGAGTTTCCGTTATAATAACTCCAAGGTTAGAAACCGATTCACAATAAGGTACAACAGCATTATTTAAAGTTATGGGAGGAATGCAATTTTATTTTAGAATGTGAAGGTTCTTTGATGTACCGATGATAATGGCTTGCGTTTTATGGGAGTTTAATTTAAGGTTGTTTTCAATTGCACAGCCATTAATTTGCTCAAGGTCAACATTAACATTACATATTGCTTGGTGTATATTATTAGTTCTAGTGTGGTAATAAATTTTCAGATCATCAGCAAGAAGATGGTACTTGCAGTGCTTAATTAATTTGGTGATATCATTTATATATAAAGTGAATAGGAGAGGGCCCAGGACTGACCCTTATGGGACACCAATATTTTTGTTCGCCACGTTGATTTATAATTATTTGCAACCACACACTGCCGGCGATTTGTGAGGTAAGAATAGAAAATTTCCAGCACTTTCTGGCTAAAGTTTAAAAGTTTAAGGACTGTAATTTGGGAAGAAGCAACCTAGGATCGACAATATCAAATGCACTAGTGAAGTCTAAAAGGGTAAATATTGTCACTCTTTTGTTGTCCATTGCATATCTAATGTCATCTGTCACTTTCAGCAGATCTGTCATAGTACTATGTTTCTTCTTAAAGCCTGATTGGTAAGAGTCAAGTAAAGCATATTTATATAAGTACGTAAGGATTTGATCATGTACCAGGCGTTCCAGCACTTTGGACATGGGTGGTAGGATAGAAACTGGTCGGTAATCTGAAGGAATACTAGGTCCATCCTTTTTCGGGATTGGGTTGACGAGGGCATCCTTCCACGCCGTAGGGAAAATTCCTTGGGTTAAACAGTAGTTAATAATGTGTGTTACGATCGGCAGAATGGCGCCAATGATATATTTGTATGCCATCGTGTCCAGCAGCATTTGATCTGAGAGAATACATAACTCGTTTTACGTCATTTATACCAACCTCTTTAAACACAAATGTATCTTGAATTGACAGAGAATAATAATAATAATAATAATAATAATAATAATAATAATAATAATAATAATAATAATAATAATAATAATAATATATAATAATAATTATTATATTATTATATTATATAATATTATTATATTATATATTATTATTATTATTATTATTATTATTATTATTATTATTATTATTATTATTATTATTATTTGCTGTTACTGTGGATTCGGCCGCGTGAAGTGTAAATTGAAGTCATCAAGGGATACATTCGGCGCCTGCTTTAACGACTTACGACCTATACCCATCGTTCGTAAGTGTTTACATATTTCTGCCGAGTTCTTGCATTTCGATATTTGACATATGTGTTTATATTTACTGTTTCTGATTAACTGTTTAACCCTGTTGCGGAGAACACGGTAATTTTCAATGTCATTAGCATTACTGACTGAAAAGCTTTAAAGTTACATTTAACTGAGTCGACATTGGAAAGTATGGCTTCCTTCTTAACAACAACAACAACAACAACAACAACAACAACAACAACAACAACAACAACAACAACAACAACAACAACAACAACAACAACAACAAAATTTTCGTAAGCAATCAATCTACTACTTGTTCGGCCTACATTATGGTTGTATTCTCTCTGGGCTGAGAAACATTGTCCGTTCAACGGTTTCTGCTTCATGCGGCTTTATTTAGGACTGGCAGTTACCCGCGGCTTCGCGCGCGTGGATTTCGTAATATGATAAAAGAAATCATAACTCGGAATTGTACTAAGACATTATCCGAAAATCCCTAAAGTATAAAAACTCGCCGAAAAACTAAGTTTCATTAACCCCAGAATCACTTTGTAAACAACGTTTGCGGTGTTACCTTTTCGGTTACCTTTACCTTTGCGACATAGAACTGTACATGTGAGAAACAGTCTTCTATCAAGTCGAAAAGAAAAAAGTAAATACACGTTTCTCTATTTTTAAAGGAGATTCGAAATACCTATTTCCACATCTGTAACATCTTCAGTTTTTGAGATATAAGTATACCCATAAAAATAATTCAACCCTTTTATCAGTCTTCCCCCACCCGCAACCTCGTTTAAGTGGATTTTCCAAAAACAAAAAATATATATTTCTTTATTTTGAAGGAGATTTCGAAGACCAATTTTCACGTCTGTAACATCTTCAGTTTTTGAGCTATAAGTATCCTCATAAAAAAAGTATTCAACTCTTTTTCACTTCTTTTCACCCCGTGAAGTGCCTTTATCCGAAAACAAAAAGGTACATCTTCCTGTACCTTTAAAGGACTTTCCAAATACCAAGTTTCTTTTCTGTAATATATTAAGTTCTTGACATATACTCTAGATATACCGGTACTCATTTTAAACATTTACCCGCTTTTTAAATTCTTTTCAGCACCTAACGTGGATTTTCGAAAACAAACATATATACGCGTTTCATTATTTTTAAAGGAGATTCCAAATACCAATTTTCACATCTGTAACATTCAGTTTTTGAGAGATAAGTTGCTCCATAAAAATAATTGAATATTTTTCACTCCCTTTCACACTCCCTCTTAAGTGAATTGTCCGAAAACAAAAAATACGTGTATATTTATTTATAAAGGAGCTTACAATTACAAATTATCACGACTGTAACATCTTCAGTCTTTGAGATATATGCATCCTCATAAAAATAATTCAACTCTATTTTCATCCGCCCACTCCCACCAAGTTCATTTCCCCCCAAAATTGCGTATTTCATTATGTTCAAAGGTGACTCCAAATACCAATTTTCAAGGTTGTAACATCTTTAGTTTTGTTGATATAAGCATTCTCATACAAATAATTCAACTAATTTTTTGGTTCTTTCACTCCCCCCCCCCTTAAGTGAATTTTCCGGAAACAAAGAATACGTGTTTCTTTATTTTCTAAGGAGATTTCAAATACCAATTTTCATGTATGCAATGTTTTTAGTTTTTGACATATAAATATCCTCATACAAAGAATTCAACTCATTTTTCAAATCTTCCCCCCCCCTCCCAAAGTGGATTTTCCGAAAACAAAAGAAACATTACTTTTATAGGAGACAGTTTTCAAGTCTGTAATATGTTTCGTGTCTGAGATAATTTTCAGATACAGTCTTTTTAAAATTCACCCCGCTTTTCACTCCTGTTCACCCCCTATCTATTGGATTTTCCAAAAACACAAAAACACGTGTTCCTTTATTTTCAAAGGAGGTTCCAAATACCAATTTTTATGCCTGTAACATCTTCCAATTTTTTTAGATATAATTGTCCTCATAAAAGGTATTCAAACCCCTTTCCTCCTTTTTTCACCGGAACCTTAATGGGATTTTCTAAAAAACAAAAAATACGTGTTTATTTATTTTTAAAGGAGATTCCAAATAGAAATTTTTACGTCTGTAAACTTTAAAGTTTTTGAGATACACATATCTTCATTTAAAATATCCATCCCCCTTTTCACTCCATTAGCGGCGGAATATAAAAAAATCCTTCCTTACTGAGCACCTACACCCTAATATAAATGTATTCGCAAAATTTAATTTCTGTAAGTCCAGTGGTTTTGGCTCGGCGATGATGAGTCAGTCAGTCGGTCAGCCAGCCAGTCAGTCAGGACATGTTATTTTATGTATATAGATATGACCAAGCCTTGTGATTCGCACTGACTATCTGAACATCCGCATCTCCATTGTGTAAAGTACCTACTCGTGTGTCTTTATCGCTGGCCATTTGTTCTGTCCAATAAAATGCAACTGGATGGATGATCACGCGGTAGATCTTGAGGCATAGTGAGATCTTATGGTGACACAGGACACACGTGATTTAGTGCCACTTCATATAAGCAGCATTTACAAAGGCTTCATTATCTACCCAGGTGTTCAGTATACTGTAAGTATGTAAGCTTGGACCGACGTAACGGACGTCAGAGGTCTTAAAATGCATTGGAAACCGTTTGCTACAATGAATGCTACACTTCAGTTAGTCTGTCTTGATCAGGTTGAGCCGAAGTTCAGTAACATCAAGCCTTGTCTCCCATTGGTTGATAAGTCTTTGATGATGATGATGAAGATTGTTGTTTAAAGGGGCCTATAATCTAAGGTCATCGGCCCCTGATAAGTCTTTGGAGACCGTCTCAAGTGTCACGTCGTCATAAAGCGGCGTCTATCGATGAGATGACTGCAGGCCTACTGGGATTGTCTTACAAATTGCTTTACGTCCTATGGCGACGATGGGATAGGAAAGGACTAGGAGTGGGAGGAAAGTGGACGTGGCCTTAATATTAGTTTCAGCCCGAACATTTGTCTGGTGTGAAAATAGAAACCCATCTTCAGGGCTGCCGAGAGTAGGGTTCGAACACACCATCTCCCGAATACTGGATAATGGTTTCACTTATGCAAATGCTGTTTACGACTGCTTATATGAATTAATTGGTAATAATCAATTCCTTTAAAGAAATTAAATGACTTGCGAACTGTGCCGTTAAAAAAACATCTTCCTTCGTGCAAGTGCGTATTCCCTTATGGCTGATGTACAACAACCAAAGTTTACATTATTTGTTAGGACTAGAATCACCTCAGTCGAATACACATAGAGCTACAAATGTACAGTACGATACCTTCTATCCGATCCGAGTTTCAGGCGTGCTTGGTTCACTCAGCATACATTGGTTCAGTCCCTCGTCAGGAAATGGAAGTATTTTGAAACAATTCTACCACTTAAAGAGAGTTTGTTGGTTCCTGTTTCACCCGACTTACATGAGTACGAGGTGATCTGACCACTCATTGCCGAGATTACGAATTGTTGAAAGCCTTCATCTTCCCGTCCTCCAACGGCTTATGTGGCCTATGTGGAAATAG